>NC_072446.2:16929038-17238269 GCF_028878055.3 Symphalangus syndactylus | reverse complement strand
CCAGGTACAGCTTAGCCTTAGCCTGATCCCATAGGGAACTCTGGAGCATAATGGCACCACATAGTTGTCCCAGCTTGAGAAAAGGGGGCTAGGTTTGTGCACCCCTGAGTCAGCTACCAGCCGTGAGTGACCTGACAGGCATTTCCAGGACAGGTGCAGAGACAGTCTCCTGGGAAGAGTGTAGCCATGAGCTATGAGCACCCCACGGGCCTGGAAATTGGAAGTTGATGCACCATTCTGATGCAGGACAGGCAACCCTCAAAGTGGGGCTTAGCCCAGGCAGGTTCTTAGGTTCACCCAGGAAAGAATGCAAGGGTGAGCAGGTGGTGTTAGACAGCAACTTTTATTGATGCAGCAGTGCACGGAAGCAGCAGAGGTACTACTCTTTGAGGAGCAGGGTTACCCCATAGGTAGCGTGCCCAGAGTAGCAGCTCAGGGGCAGATCTGTACTTGCTATTTATACCTGCTTTTAATTATATGCAAATTAGGAGTTGTTTATGCAGAAATTTCTAGGATGAGGGTGGTAACTTTTAGGTTGTGGGGTCGTTGCCATGGAAAGGGTGGTAACATCCAGGTGTTGCCATGGTGATGGTAAGCAGACACGGCACACTGGTGAGCATGGCTTATGGAAAGCTGCTTTCCATAAGGTTCTGCCCAGGACCTGTTTTTGCTGGTCTCTGGAGTCAAGTCCCTCCTACTATCTCAATTATAGCAAAATAGATCCCGGCAGGAGATCAACAGCATCTTTTACGCAACCACAACATGTTGACTTTGTTGTTGCTTGTATTTTGTTTTTTCTGCCATCAGTCTTTCCGGGCTGTGAGACCAGCCATGTTTCCAAAGCAATTTTCCCTTCAGAGTAAACAGGTAACAATTTGTAAACGATTCTTTTTAATTCACTCCTAAAATGGCTCAGCTTGCACTTGAAACATCAAGAAGCTTGAAACATCCAGAAGCTTGAAACAAAAGGCATAATTACTCGGGTTAAAAATATAATTGATGATTTATTGTCTGCAGAGTTGGTTACCATACCCTGATATGGCATCTTGTGTTTATCAGTTCTGAGTGCCTTTAAACAGCAGAGCAGAATTTCCCATTAAGGAAAAAAATGTTGTTTTACATTTCCATGCTTCAATTGAACTCCCCGAAGCCAGCCTTTAGGGGAAATGCATGCATACAATTGAGGGTGATGCTTAGACCCAAACTTTCAATTCAGCTGTGAAAGTCTGATTTAAGAGTGTCTCACATGGCATCTAAATTAGAAAGTCACTCAACCTCTCAGTCTTCTTGAAATAAGTGGGGGAGCCACTCTTTACAAACTGTAAAGCCTTGGAGAATAGGATTATAAAACAACAGAAACAATAATTAACAAGAATTACTCATGAATTAATGCTTCCGTATGATTCAGGCACACTTCTAACAAGTTGATGTAACTCACTGAATACTTGGTGAAGCACACATGCTTATTTTTTCTTAACAGAAGAACAAACTGAAGCACAAGGAGTTCCTATTAAGTGCACATTGCTGAAGATGCAGTGGACACAGTCTCTGCTGTAGTGGAGCTAATTATGAAATTAAGATAAAATTCCAACTGCAATCATCACAGCAATGAAGACTTACAACAATTATGAGATTCCACAACACTAGTATGTGATTAAGTGGTATCGGTCTCAGAAGACTGGTTTGAGATAAAGAAGAGAGAAAAAATAATATTCTGGGCAGAGGGAATCACAGATGCAAAGACCCTGTGGCCAAAGAGATCATGTGGCTGGCTGGCAAGAGGAAGGGCCAGCCTGGAGAAAGAAGCTTCTGGAAGGTAGACAGGAGCCAGAACAAGCAGGACTTTGTAGCCTGTATTAAGAAGATTTGCGTTATCATTATAAGCAATGCAAACCCACTGAAGCAAAACCCAGTTAAACATTGACTTAAATGCAATTAAAGGCAGGAGTGTAGTATTTGCCTACTTATAATAAGCCTTGGTTTTCAAAAAAGCCCTTTGTTTTTGGGATCACAAGTAGATTGAAAGAAGGACAGAATGAAATGAAGAATTCTGAGATATTGCAGGAGACCAAGCTGAATGCTGATTTGTGACTTTGATTAGGATATTGCTGATGGAGATAGACGTCTATCTAGAAATATTTTTTTCAAAAATGATAGATAGGAATTGGTGATGAATTGGATGTGGTTGGGGGTACTAGAAGGGAGTTGCCAAAAAGGGATGCTAAGGTTATTCCTAGGTTTCTGATTTGTACAACTGGAAGAATAATCATAACATTCACTGAGAAGAGAGACATTCAATAAGGAGCAAGGGTAGGATCATGAGTTTTGCTCCGGGTGTTGAATTTGAGGTGCTTTTGAAAGACAAACAAGAGAAGACAAGCAGACAGTGGAATAGTAAGTCTAAAAGAGAACTCTCTGTTATTGGTGTATAAGAATGCTTGTGATTTTTGTACATTGATTTTGTATCCTGAGACTTTGCTGAAGTTGCTTATCAGCTTGAGGAGATTTTGGGCTGAGAAAATGGGGTTTTTTAGATATACAATCATGTCATCTGCAAACATGGACAATTTGACTTCCTCTTTTCCTAACTGAATACCCTTTATTTCCTTCTCCTGCCTGATTGTCCTGGCCAGAACTTCCAACACTATGTTGAATAGGAGTGGTGAGAGAGGGCATCCCTGTCTTGTGCCTGTTTTCAAAGGGAATGCTTCCAGTTTTTGCCCATTCAGTATGATATTGGCTGTGGGTTTGTCATAGATAGCTCTTATTATTTTGAGATATGTCCCATCAATACCTAATTTACTGAGAGTTTTTAGCATGAAGTGTTGAATTTTGTCAAAGGCCTTTTCTGCATCTATTGAGAAAATCATGTGGTTTTTGTCTTTGGTTATGTTTATATGCTGGATTACTTTATTGATTTGCCTATGTTGAACCAGCCTTGCATCCCAGGGATGAAGTCCACTTGATCATGCTGGATAAGCTTTTTGATGTGCTGCTGGATTTGGTTTGCCAGTATTTTATTGAGGATTTTTGCATCGATGTTCATCAAGGATATTGGTCTAAAATTCTCTTTTTTGGTTGTGTCTCTGCCAGGCTTTGGTATCAGGATGATGCTGGCCTCACAAAATGAGTTAGGGAGGATTCCCTCTTTTTCTATTGATTGGAATAGTTTCAGAAGGAATGGTACCAGCTCCTCTTTGTACCTCTGGTAGAATTTGGCTGTGAATCCATCTGGTCCTGGACTTTTTTTGGTTGGTAAGCTATTGATTATTGCCTCAATTTCTCAATTTCAGATCTTGTTATTGGTCTATTCAGAGATTCAACTTCTTCCTGGTTTAGTCTTGGGAGGATGTATGTGTCGAGGAATTTATCCATTTCTTCTAGATTTTCTAGTTTATTTGCATAGAGTGTTTATAGTATTCTCTGATGGTAGTTTGTATTTCTGTGGGATCGGTGGTGATATTCCCTTTATCATTTTTTATTGCATCTATTTGTTTCTTCTCTCTTTTCTTCTTTATTAGTCTTGCTAGTGGTCTATCAATTTTGTTGATCTTTTCAAAAAACCAGCTCCTGGATTCATTAATTTTTTGAAGGGTTTTTTGTGTCTCTATTTCCTTCAGTTCTGCTCTGATCTTAGTTATTTCTTGCCTTCTGGTAGCTTTTGAATGTACACCAACAACAGACAAACAGAGAGCCAAATCATGAGTGAACTCCCATTCACAATTGCTTCAAACAGAATAAAATACCTAGGAATCCAACTTACAAGGGATGTGAAGGACGTCTTCAAGGAGAACTACAAACCACTGCTCAATGAAATAAAAGAGGATACAAACAAATGGAAGAACATTCCAAGCTCATGGGTAGGAAGAATCAATATCGTGAAAATGGCCATACTGCCCAAGGAAATTTATAGATTCAATGCCATCCCCATCAAGCTACCAATGACTTTCTTCACAGAACTGGAAAAAAATACTTTAAAGTTCATACGGAACCCTAAAAGAACCCACATCACCAAGTCAATCCTAAGCCAAAAGATCAAAGCTGGAAGCATCACGCTACCTAACTTCAAACTATACTACAAGGCTACAGTAACCAAAACAGCATGGTACTGGTACCAAAACAGAGATATAGACCAATGGAACAGAACCGAGCCCTCAGAAATAATGCCACATATCTACAACTATCTGATTTTTGACAAACCTGACAAAAACAAGCAATGGGGAAAGGATTCCCTAGTTAATAAATGGTGCTGGGAAAACTGTCTAGCCATATGTAGAAAGCTGAAACTGGATCCATTCCTTACAGCTTATACAAAAATTAATTCAAGATGGATTAAAGACTTAAATTTCAGACCTAAAACCATAAAAACCCTAGAAGAAAGCCTAGGCAATACCATTCAGGACATAGGCATGGGCAAGGACTTCATGTCTAAAACACCAAAAGCAATGGCAACAAAAGCCAAAATTGACAAATGGGATCTAATTAAACTAAAGAGCTTCTGCACAGCAAAAGAAACTACCATCAGAGTGAACAGGCAACCTACAGAATGGGAGAAAATTTTTGCAACCTATTCATCTGACAAAGGGCTAATAACCAGAATCTACAATGAACTCAAACAAATTTACAAGAAAGAAACAAACAACTCCATCAACAAGTGGGCAAAGGATATGAACAGACGCTTCTCAAAAGAAGACCTTTATGCAGCCAAAAAACACACGAAAAAATGCTCATCATCACTGGCCATCAGAGAAATGCAAATCAAAACCACAATGAGATACCATCTCACACCAGTTAGAATGGCAATCATTAAAAAGTCAGGAAACAACAGGTGCTGGAGAGGATGTGGAGAAATAGGAACACTTTTACACTGTTGGTGGGACTGTAAACTAGTTCAATCATGTGGAAGTCAGTGTGGCGATTCCTCAGAGATCTTGAACTAGAAATACCATTTGACCCAGCCATCCCATTACTGGGTATATACCCAAAGGATTATAAATCATGCTGCTATAAAGACACATGCACACATATGTTTATTGTGACACTATTCACAATAGCAAAGACTTGGAACCAACTTAAATGTCCAACAATGATAGACTGGATTAAGAAAATGTGGCACATATACACCATGGAATACTATGCAGCCATAAAAAATGATGAGTTCATGTCCTTTGTAGGGACATGGATGAAGCTGGAAACCATCATTCTCAGCAAACTATCGCAAGGACAAAAAACCGAACACTGCATGTTCTCACTCATAGGTGGGAATTGAACAACGAGAACACATGGACACAAGAAGGGGAACATCACACACCGGGGCCTGTTGTGGGGTGGGGGGAGGTGGGAGGGATAGCATTAGGAGATATACCTAATGTTAAATGACGAGTTAATGGGTGCAGCACACCAACATGGCACATGTATACATATGTAACAAACCTGCACATTGTGCACATGTACCCTAAAACTTAAAGTATAATAATAATAAAATAAAAAAAATTTTTAAGAGTGGCTGAAAAATATAAAAAAAAAAATAAAAGAGAACTCTCAACTAGACATGGTCATTGAAGCCATAATTGTGAATGATATTTACCTATGCATACATAGAGGAAGGGAAGACATAGACACCAGCCTTCAGTATGCTGGTATTTAATGACTTAGTATATAAACCTCAGTAGATAATAGTTGTAGAAGGAAGAATTTCATTAATGAGTCAAATAAATATTGATATTCTTAGATTGTAATTGGAGCAGGATCGGCATTTGGCAAAATCATCAAATATTTATATAAACAAATGTAAGCTAAAAATAAAAAAATTTGAAAATAATTGTTTCAAATATTGTATAAAGGTAGTTTCCCTTTATACAACTTCTTGCTTGGAAAAGGAGCTCTCAAATGAGAGAGAACAGAAGAATTTATTTCATTCCCAAAGCAAAGGCAATATTTTTAGTAGAAAACAAAATTGTTCGCCTTCTTTTTTACTCTCCTTTAAAATATCCTTTTCCCACACTATTGCTGAAACACAAATTTCTCACCCAGCACCACCACCAGGAGGTCAACCACATGCTGTCTAATGATGATCAGTCTCTGACCAGTCATTTTTCCAAAAATCCCAAGAGACTTCTGAAAAACATAATTGAAAACTCTAAATAAAGTATAACTGTTAGGTTACCTATTAGAGCCAGAGTACCCAAGAGTGAGCTTACTAAATTCTCTTTGACTGAGAGCAGGCAAGGACCTGAATGAACATGTCATTTGAAATACACAATAGCCTGAGGCTGCAAAGGAGAAAAAAATCCAAAACCAAAAAACACAAGAGCATCTCTAGCTCAGCTTGGTAATTGGGATTAATCTGTCACTAGAAAGCTTTTTCAGATATAAGCTACCAGCTGTCCTCGAGCAACCATGCCCGTGTCTTACCCAGACTTGCCCGTGACGTATCCTACCCTGTCTCCTATCAATGGAGACAGACCAGCTTCTTTTCTCACTTGTTCACTTTGCTCATTGCAAATAGATAGGGTAGAAAAGCTGCAATTCACTGAAAATAATACTCAGCAGATAAAATCCATTGCACATTTGCTTTCTTTCAGATAAGCTCAAGAATATAGTGCTTTTTAAAATATTTTATTTTTTAAAAATAAACATGGCTAAAAACCTGAAACTCTTTTTTTCAACAGAAGCTGAAACTTAAAAATGGAAACCTTAGGTCAATGGAGGAGAAAGGGCCTTGCTTCTTTGTCCAGTTCAGCCACATTCTGCCTTATAGAGTGGTTTCTAAGGTGTGTGATAGAGTGTATTCACCCCATGCCAATTACTCGTTAACCTTTTTTATTTACCATTCTCTGCTCATTAGGAGGTTAATTGGTATGGAAATCATCAATGCTCCCTTGCTTTCTGGCTTACAGTTGAAGTCAGCTAAAGGGAAGTGTCTAGCAGATCAGAAATGCACAGGGTATTTATTCCATTTTCCTGCTTTCTGGGTTTCTGTGGGCTGATGCATTCCTCTGTCACTCAACAGAGCTCCTGTCGGGCTCTTCTTCTCACATGGTCCTCTCTGTCTCAGGGGTTGGGAATCTTCCTCCAATTGCCCCATCAAGTCTATAGTGAAATGGAGAGCCTCTGCTACTAGGCTCAGTGTAGCTTCACTACCCATTGCCCTTCCTTTGTGGTTTTCCTACACTTTACCCACGTCTTTGTATGTAGCCCCTTTATAAAATTGCATTAGTTTTCTGTGGATCCCTGACCCACCTGGAATAACGCATATCACAACCATATCACCAAGGTACTCCACATCAGAAATGTAAGCCAGAAGCTGTAGAGACAAAATAAAATGCAATAGAAGGATTTGGATGTACAACAGTTGAACTCAAGTTTAGTCACTGCTAAAATATCTTCCCAGGAAACAAAGGCCTTTCTTCTAGATACATTGGCCCCCAGTATGTTTGGCTGTGTTTCTAGCAGGTGTGTCTGTATTGTGACCTTCCCCAGTCTGCTTCTCCCACGTTCAAACTTAGCTAATTTGACCATGAGCAGTCACGTGATCTGACTAGTGTCACTCGAGTCCTTTTCCTGAAAACTTGGAGTGTGGACTGCAAAAGGTCAGACCTTGAGCTAGGGTTAAGTAGAGAGCACAAATCACTAAAAAAAAGAAAGAAAGATGCAAAGGAGCAGAAAGCAGAGGCAGAAACACAAGAGGGCAGTTGCAGGTTGCAAGCCCCTTCTGAGACTTAGCTCTGTCTCTTTCTTGAACAGAGTTATTACCTTATCTTTAAAGTATAAAACTCTCCATTTTTATTTATTAGAGGAACTTGGTTTCTGTTACCTGCAACCAAAAGAGTCCTAAATGATCCATTAGACAACAAATGAGGCTTTTTATCCAGCAATAAAGCAGTACCTATGACTCTGTTTTAGCATTGTCCAAGAGAATATTCTATGGTGATAGAAACGGTCTGTAAATCTGCACTGTCCACTGTCCAGACTATGTGCAGTGGCTCATGCCTATAATCCCAGCACTTTGGGAGGATGAGGCAGGAGGACTGCTTGAGGCCAGGAGAAGTTTGAGATCAGCCAGGGCAGTATAACAAGACCCCATTTCTATTAAGGAAAAAAAAAAAAAAAAAAAAAAAAACAAACAGAACAAGAAAACAAAGGAAATCTGTAGTGCCCAATGCAGTAGCCCTGGAAATGTGTGGATATTAAGCACTTAATATAGGCAGTGCAGATGAGAAACTGATTTTCTTAAATTTTAATTTATTTTGGTTTAAATAGCTGCATAAAGCTAGCAATGATTGTATTGAACAACTCAACTCTAGATTTTGATTTTGTTTTTTGTCTGATTCCTTGTGTTTTGTCTCTTCTCTATCAATTGTTTTTGTACCTTCTGCATATATACTGAAAAAAACCTCTACTCTTAGTTAAGCTGGAATATCACTGTAAACAAACATTAATTATCAGGTATTTATATCTATCCTGTGACTTTTAACGAGAAACTAGCCAACTTGAAATCTTTCCCATTATGATAATATCACTACATCGCTGTCCAGCTCAGCTCCTGTTACTCTTTAATCCTCACTCTTTGATCTTATTATGCCAAACTTATTGTAGTTTCTATAGTCTGTTGTGCTCTGTTATGCCCTCATGCCCTTGCATAAGTGATACTCTCATACATTCATTATGTATTTATTCTTTCTTTTATTCTTCCATCCATCCATCTATTCATGCAACCATACAACAAATGTTTATTAGACAGGACAAATTTGGTATCAGAAAGATATATATATATAAGGTGCATATTTGTAAGTGAAATAGATTTACCAATTGGTAATCAGTAGGTGTCTTGGAAGGCACCTTGGAGTAATCAGAGGACTTAGAAAACAAATAGGGTAGATTATTTTTCTTTTATCAAAGTATGGTTCACGTGCATCTTTCATAGAATTGCTTGCTAAAAATGCATTATAGTATAGTGGTTGGAAACATAGGTGATATTTTATCTTCCTTAGAATTTTTCTTTTAACTAATTCATGTAAAACACTGAGAAGAATGTCTCTTAATAGTAAATGTTCAATAAATGTTAGGCCTTATTTATAACACTTCTTTAAAATGTTCCTATTCCACACTTCTGAATCTGTCATTTAAACCTGCTCTTCCTATAGTCTTCTCCATTTCAGTAAATAGCAACTCAATCTGTTGCAGATTGAGTATTTTCTGAGGAACAGACTCTGAGATGGAGATTGTTGTGCAGGAAGTTGAATCAGGGAGTGCTTTCAAAATCCTCCCTGAAGGAGAGAAGGAAGTAGGACTGGGCAAAGAGAAAAGGTGGGCTAAGATGCATCCTCAGCAAAGACCTTAGCTGACCCCACGGAATCTCACGTTGCAGAGAACTCTGACTCTTCTGAATCATCCTTAGTTGGAATGGGTGTGCTGAGCTTTATCCCCCAATGCCCACATCAACCAGTCATTGGTTGACACTGCAGGCCAAAGGGCGTAAGCTTGAGCAAGGGAGTTATTTTCAGCTGAGGTCAATTTCCCTGGAGCATTGAGTGTTAAGGGCTATTTGCTAGAAACGTATCTTGAATTTGAGGAAAATAAGTTGATTAGTTCAACAGAAGGATCTGTGTAGGGTATCATAGCATTTCATACACTACCTCTCTTGTTCTTCAGACCAAAAATCTTGGAGCCATCCTTGGTTCCTCTCTATGTAATTCCAGTTCTGCCTTTGAAATATATCCAGAATCTGATTTTTTTTTTTTTTTACCGTCTCCACTACTGCCATCCTTGTTAATCTCCCTATCTCCTCTAATTTGGATTATTTAGTTAACTATGTTATTGATCATGCTGATCTTCCCTTTTCCCCATTTGTAGTCTATGTTCAACATGACAGACAGTGTGATCATTTCAAAAAAGTTGCCTGTTCACGTCGCTTCTCTGCTCCAAACTCCATGAGTTTCCCATATTACTTAGAGTAGAAGTGAAATCCTTAGAGCTTTCTAAAGCGTTGCGATCGGGCTGCCCACAACATTTCTGACATTATTTCTGACCATTTAAATTCTTGCTCACTCAACTTCAGCTTTGTTCTGCCTCAGATACCCCAGGCACTCTCCTGACTAGGGACTTTTAATTTTACTCTTTGCACATCCAAGAAAGCACATTTTCCATAATCCCATGTGCCTCCCTCCCTCATTATTCCAGCTCTCTGCTCTTGTGTCACTTTATCGACACGGCCTTTTCAAACTACCTCATATAAAACAGGGAATTCCAGTTCCCTATTATTCTTTACAACCTTGCATGATTTATTTCACTCCTAATTTTTTTGTGTCATCTATCCTATTATTTGCCTAATTGTTCTTATATTTGTTTTCTGGTGGTAGCCTCACAGTTTAAAATGTAAGCTTCATGAAGCAGGGCCATTTGTTTGTTTGTTTTTATTATTACACTTCAAGTTCTAGGGTACATGTGCACATCGTGCAGGTTTGTTACATATGTATACATGTGCCATATTGGTGGGCTGCACCCATTAACTCATTTACATTAGGTATACCTCCTAATGCTATCCCTCCCACCTCCCCCCACCCCACGACAGGCCCTGGTGTGTGATGTTCTCCACCCTATGTCCAAGTGTTCTCATTGTTCAACTCCCACCTATGAGTGAGAACATGTGGTGTTTGGTTTTCTGTCCTTGCGATAGTTTGCTCAGAATGATGGTTTCCAGCTTCATCCATGTCCCTACAAAGTACATGAACTCGTCCTTTTTATGGTTGCATAGTATTCCATGGTGTATATGTGCCACATTTTCTTAATCCAGTCCATCATTGATGGACATTTGGGTTGGTTCCAAGTCTTTGCTATTGTGAATAGTGCCACAATAAACATATGTGTGCATGTGTCTTTATAGCAGCATGATTTATAATCCTTTGGGTATATGCCCAGTAATGGGATGCCTGGGTCAAATGGTATTTCTAGTTCTAGATCCTTGAGGAATTGCCACACTGTCTTCCACAGTGGTTGAACTAGTTTACAGTCCCACCAACAGTGTAAAAGTGTTCCTATTTCTCCACATCCTCTCCAGCACCTGTTGTTTCCTGACTTTTTAATGATTGCCATTCTAACTGGTGTGAGATGGTATCTCATTGTGGTTTTGATTTGCATTTCTCTGATGGCCAGTGATGATGAGCATTTTTTCGTGTGTCTGTTGGTTGCATAAATGTCTTCTTTTGAGAAGTGTCTGTTCATATCCTTTGCCCACTTTTTGATGGGGTTGATTTTTTCTTGTAAATTTGTTTAAGTTCTTTGTAGATTCTGGATACTAGCCCTTTGTCAGATGAATAGGTTGCAAAAATTTTCTCCCATTCTGTAGGTTGCCTGTTCACTCTGATGGTAGTTTCTTTTGCTGTGCAGAAGCTCTTTAGTTTAATAAGATCCCATTTGTCAATTTTGGCTTTTGTTGCCATTGCTTTTGGTGTTTTGGTAGTGAAGTCCCTGCCCATGCCTATGTCCTGAATGGTATTGCCTAGGTTTTCTTCTAGGGGTTTTATGGTTTTGGGTCTGACATTTAAGGCTTTAATCCATCTTGAATTAATTTTTGTATAAGGTGTAAGGAAGGGATCCAGTTTCAGCTTTCTACATATGGCTAGCCAGTTTTCCCAGCACCATTTATTAAATAGGGAATCCATTCCCCATTGCTTGTTTTTGTCAGGTTTGTCAAAGATCAGATGGTTGTAGATGTGTGGTATTATTTCTGAGGGTTCTGTTCTGTTCCATTGGTCCATATCTCTGTTTTGGTACAAGTACCATGCTGTTTTGGTTACTGTAGCCTTCCAGTATAGTTTGAAGTCAGGGAGCGTGATGCTTCCAGCTTTGTCCTTTTGGCTTAGGATTGTCTTGGCAATGCGGGCTCTTTTTTGGTTCCATATGAACTTTAAAGTATTTTTTTCCATTTCTGTGAAGAAAGTCATTGGTAGCTTGATGGGGATGGCATTGAATCTATAAATTACCCTGGACAGTATGGCCATTTTCACGATATTGATTCTTCCTACCCATGAGCATGGAATGTTCTTCCTATTTGTTTGTGTCCTCTTTTACTTCGTTGAGCAGTTGTTTATAGTTCTCCTTGAAGAGGCCCTTGACATCCCTTGTAAGTTGGATTCCTAGGTATTTTATTCTCTTTGAAACAACTGTGAATTGGAGTTCACTCATGATTTGGCTGTCTGTCTGTTATTGGTGTATAGGAATGCTTGTGATTCTTGCACATTGATTTTGTATCCTGAGACTTTGCTGAAGTTGCTTATCAGCTTAAGGAGATTTTGGGCTGAGATGATGAGGTTTTCTAGATATACAATCATGTCATCTGCAAACACGGACAATTTGCCTTCCTCTTTTCCTAATTGAATACCTTTTATTTCTTTCTCTTGCCTGATTACCCTGGCCAGAACTTCTAACACTATGTTAAATAGGAGTGGTGAGAGAGGGCATCCCTGTCTTGTGCCTGTTTTCAAAGGGAATGCTTCCAGTCTTTGCCTGTTCAGTATGATATTGGCTGTGGGTTTTTCATGCATAGCTCTTATTATTTTGAGATACGTCCCATCAATACCTAGTTTATTGAGAGTTTTTAGCATGAAAGGCTGTTGAATTTCGTCGAAGGCCTTTTCTGCATCTGTTGAGATAATCGTGGTTTTTGTCTTTGGTTCTGTTTATATGATGGATTACTTTATTGATTTGCATATGTTGAACCATCCTTGCATCCCAGGGATGAAGCCGCCTTGATCATGGTGGATAAGCTTTTTGATGTGCTGCTGGATTTTGTTTGCCAGTATTTTATTGAGGTTTTTTGCATCAATGTTCATCAAGGATATTGGTCTAAAATTCTCTTTTTTTGTTGTGTCTCTGCCAGGCTTTGGTATCAGGATGATGCTGGTCTCATAAAATGAGTTAAGGAGGATTCCTTCTTTTTCTATTGATTGGAATAATTTCAGAAGGAATGGTACCAGCTCCTCTGTGTACCTCTGGTAGAATTTGGCTGTGAATCTGTCTGGTCCTGGACTTTTTTTGGCTGGTGGGCTATCAATTATTGCCTCAATTTCAGAAGCTGTTATTGGTCTATTCAGGGATTCAACTTCGTCCTGGTTTAGTCTTGGGAGGGTGTATGTGTCGAGGAATTTATCCATTTCTTCTAGATTTTCTAGTTTATTTGCATAGAGGTGTTTATAGTATTCTCTGATGGTAGTTTGTATGTCTGTGGGATCGGTGGTAATATCCCCTTTATCATTTTTTATTGCATCTAGTTGATTCTTCTCTCTTTTCTTCTTTATTAGTCTTGCTAGTTGTCTAGCAATTATGTTGATCTTTTCAAAAAACTAGCTCCTGGATTCATTGATTTTTTGAAGGCTTTTTGTGTCTCTATCTCCCTCAGTTCTGCTCTGATCTTAGTTATTTCTTGCCTTCTGCTAGTTTTTGAATGTGATTGCTCTTGCTTCTCTAGTTCTTTTAATTGTGATGTTAGGGTGTCAGTTTTAGATCTTTCCTGCTTTCTCTTGTGTGCATTTAGTGTTATAAATTTCCCTCTACACACTGCTTTAAATGTGTCCCAGAGATTCTGGTATGTTGTGTCTTTGTTCTCATTGGTTTCAAAGAACATCTTTATTTCTGCCTTCATTTTGTGTTGTACCCAGTAGTCATTCAGAAGCAGGTTGTTCAGTTTCCATGTAGTTGAGCCGTTTTGAGTGAATTTCTTAATCCTGGGTTCTAGTTTGATTGCACTGTGGTCTGAGAGACAGTTTGTTATAATTTCTGTTCTTTTACATTTGCTCAGGAGTGCTTTACTTCCAACTATTGGTCAATTTTGGAATAAGTGCAATGTGGTGCTGAAAAGAATGTATATTCTGTTGATTTGGGGTGGAGAGTTCTGTAGATGTCTATTAGGTCTGCTTGGTGCAGAGCTGAGTTCAATTCCTGGATATCCTTGTTAGCTTGCTGTCTCTTTGATCTGTCTAATGTTGACAGTGGGGTGTTAAAGTCTCCCATTATTATTGTGTGGGAGTCTAAGTCTCCTTGTAGGTGTCTAAGGATTTGCTTTATGAATCTGGGTGCTCCTGTATTGGGTGCATATATATTGAGGATAATTAGCTCTTCTTGGTGAATTGATCCCTTTACCATTATGTAATGGACTTCTTTGTCTCTTTTGATCTTTGTCTCTTTTATCAGAGACTAGGATTGCAACCCCAAAGTAGAGCCATTTGAATACTCTTCTGGATCCTGTACTCACAAAAAACAACAACAAATGAAGCAGGCCCATTTGTTGTTGTTTTTGTGAGTACAGGATCCAGACGGTGTTTCTGATGTACAGCAGGTGCTCAGTCAATACTTGCTGGCTGAGTAAGTTGCTTTTGTATTTTGATTAACTTTAAAGTCAGATATAGAGACCTAGTCCAGATCCTGTGATTCCTATGAATTAAAAAAAAATAAGACATGATATGCATATTGGTTGAGGCAGGTATAATTTTACAAAAAGTTCTCACGATTTCTATCTCTGGTTATTCAATCAAACACTAACTTAGATACCTCTGTGAATGGGATTATGCAGATGGAATTAAGGTTATAAACCTTAAGACGGGGATAGTTTCCTGGATTATCCAGGTGGGTTCAATGTAATCTTGAGTCCTTAGAAGCAGAGAACTTTCTAAGGATACAATCAGAAAGAGATGTGGGGAAAGAAGAGAGTAGAAGAAATAAGGTAACAAGGTCAGTGAGAGCAATTCAAAGTGTGAGCAGGACTGTACCCAACATTTTGGGCATTGAAGATGGAAAGAGTTGGTTATGAGCTCAGGGATGTGGGTAATCCCTAGAAGCTAAGAATGGCCCTGACTGCAGCCAGTAAGGGAAAGAGTGCTTCACTGGTACAATGCATTGAAGTGAACTCCGCCAACAGCCTGAGTAAGCATGGAGCAAGATTCTTCCCTAGAGCCTCCAGACTCCTTGATTTCAGCCTGTGGCACCCTCCACCCTCAGCAGAGTACCCAGCCAAGCCTGCTGGACAGCTGACCTATAGAACTTGGAGATCAAAAATGAATGTTTTAAACTGTGGATTTTGGAATTTTATATATATATAATTATATATATACACACACACACACACACACATACATATATACATACACATAAGGATAGTCCCTTTCCTATTAAGATATATATATATGTATATATATATATTTAAATTATATTCTCTGTTCTCCGATAAACACCATAACAGTAAGCAATCTGCATGTAAAGAAACAGGACAATAAAATTTATAATATTCTAGACAGAACAAGCTTCTAGCTTCTCCAGATTCTACTTTTTATTCAATAACTAAAGACCAGTAACAAGAATAATTGAAGTGAACCGTGTTTTACCAATATAATTATGAGTCTGTACTGCTGATCCACTGAGTATATATTTTACTTGTCAGAGCCGAAGTAGGGGTTACATTTTACTCAACAATGATCTTGGGAAGGTTCCTTGTGCTTTTTGCTAAGCTTGTATGAGTGTTGCTCTGCAGGTTATTAACGTCCCAGAATAACCTAATAAGGAGAACAGTGCCTACAACTACAAATTCAAACTAAAATTCAACTACAAATCCTACCATTTTTCATTAAAAATAAAAACACTTTCCCAAACTAACCATTGAATCATGATTGTCCCAGCAGTTAACAGCCATTACAATGACTGGGTTATTTGCATAATTTTAACCAAATCACTCACCTACCTCTCTTTTAGTTTTCCCCTTCAACCTCCAGGAATTGCTCTTAAAGATGTGATTTTTGATGCAAAAGGTTTTTACAGATGTTAGAAGGGTTAAGCTGGTATTTGATAATGATTATAATTTGTAATATTCTTGTTTAGTTGAGTTTCTACTCCTTCTTGTTTAACTGTTTCTGAGATTTAATTATCTCCTGGGCAATTCCTTATTTCCTTAAATTTCCTTTGCTATAAACTTCCTCTGTGGCCATCCTGAAACTCTTCCAGTTTTCTCTCCCATTGCCCCATAATCCCCTTCTTCTCTAGTTTTCCATCACTTTTTTTTTTTTAGAACTCTTTCCCATGAACACTCTTTTATTAGAATTGTCCTACCTGAAATGCAGTGCTACAACTTACATGGAGAGGAAGATGGCAATATCTAGGAAGACGAGGATGGATTTATTCTTCTACTTGACAATCACTTCTATGACTCTAAGCCAAAAGTAATAACTAAAATACAAAAAGTGGTTTGAACAAAGCAATTTAATGCAGCATTTTTTTAATAACAAATGAATTGATATAGTCTAAATGCCTATTAACAGGATACTTGTTAAATAACTTGTGGTATATCCACAAAATGGAGTAATAGAAAAAAGAATGATAAAGATGTCTGTCTTAGGCTACCTAGGATAACCATAGTCAATAATGAACAATTTTCTTTGAATAGTGCATTGGCTAATGAATAAATAAAGAATGATGGATTTAGAATATTGTCATATGGCAACACCTAATGAATTAACAGATTTAGACAAGAATCATCTAGTGGCAACCAGTTATGTTCCTCCCCAATGTGAATTATTTTGTGTCCTCCCCTCGGTCATTACCCCCACAATTGAATTTGAATCTAATCAAGACTTTAGATCTAAATACCAATTTTCAGAAAATCTTTAGGACATTTGGGCTTGTAAAAAAACACCACAGGGTTATAATCAGCAAAATTCAGATTGTGAGAAGCTCTATTGGATAGTGCACCAGTTTATTCAATAAATTATTTGAAAGAGGAGAAAGAGAAAAAGAGAGAGAGGGAGGACATAGCTGATTAGTTCTGGTTCCACTAGGATGGAGTAGTCCCTTTCCTTTTAAGATCTCCCCTTCACAACTAAAATATCCCAAACATAACATAATAGACAGTACAGGAATTCTCTAGAAAGTGGAAAGATGAAGGTGGTGGGCTATATGGGGACAGCAGAAATTGAAGAATGACACAGAGGTGAGTTCTCTGGGTTTCCTTATTGTCTCCCAAGTGTGCAGCCAGGACACTACAAAAGTCTCCAACCTGGAAACACCAATGGTCAAAAATGTAAAACAGAAAGCTCTAAGAACTGTCTTCCTAGCCAGAGGACTGAAAAAGTGGTGGCTTTAAAACTTCAGTATCAGTAGACAATGATGTTACGTGTGTGTGTGTATATACAAAAAAAAAATTGATAAACCTCTATTAATACTGACAAAAATAAAAAGCTAAAAATAAAAATCTAATAATAGAAGAAACTTTTTGACAAATATTCCCCTACCCAAACTGAACACCAATGGGAAAACTGCTTCTCCATCCTCACCCCCATGGTTTTAGGCTGGCTCTGCAGGAAGTTGATGTTTAATCCCCAGCCTCCTGCCCCAGAGAAGCAGGTTGCAAGCTCCAATACCACCCCCCGCCCCCCGATCCCCACCGCCGCACCCCCTTGTTGTGTTGGAGGGTTGAGTCAAGATCTTGATTTTCTATCCCTAGCCTAGAGGAACCAGGCAGTATGACCTGATCCAGTTTTTCTGCTGGGGTAGTGTCAGTGGGATTCAACTGCTTTGAGAGAGGTAGGGTGAAGGCCAGGTTGAGGGAGTAGGAGGTGGTACAATTATCATAACGGGGCAGAATCTTCTAGACTGAGTGGGAAGCTGGTCTTCCCTGGAGAAAGAGCAGAAATAATAACAGGAAAAGAATAATAACTCCAAAAAGGATAAACGGACGTCACAATGGGTAAAAACACAAGTAGGTATCATAGACTTATTTCTCAGTATCCTGCTTCTCTTGAGTTTCTTAAATCATATTTGATAACTGAAGAAAAGTGTCATCTATTATGTGGAACTCAATGTATACAAAAGAAATAGTTAAGATAATTATATTAAAAAGCTAAAAGGATAAAGAGACCAAATGAAAATTATGTTGCTACATTTCACTTGAAGCAGTAAAACTTCAGTATCAGTAGACAATGATGTTACGTGTGTGTGTATATACAAAAGAAAATTGATAAACCTCTATTAAAACTGACAAAAATAAAAAGCTAAAAGACATACATCACCAATACCGGAAATGAAACAGATGGTATCATTTCAGATCTTACAACCATTGAAAATATAGTCAAGAAATACAATATGACAATAAAGAGATTTTACGATTTTGATAAAATGGACCAGTTTCTCAAAAAGCACCAAGTATTACAACTCATCTAATATGACATAGATAATGTAATTGTCCTATAATTATTAGGGAAATTTAATTTGTAATTGAAAAACTGAAGTGAAAAAAATCTTTGGGGTACTGTAGTTTCCCTGGAGAATTCTACTTAACATTTTAAATAGAATTAGAATAATTTCTACACAATTTTTTTTTCAGAAAATAGAAAAGGCAGAGACATTTCCCAGCCTATTTTATGAGGCTAGCCTTCTTGCTGTCCCCTCCTATGGCCACAGGACCATTCTTATGTCTATATGCAGAGAGAGAAGAAAGAGAGAGAGAGCTAGAGAGAGAGAGAGGGAGAGGCTTTCTGACATCTCTTCTTAGTTTGGCACTAATGCATTCCAGTCTGGGCTTCACCTTTATGACCTTATTCAACCCTAATTCCTTAGAGGCACTATCTCCAAATACAGTCACTCTAGGGGATAAGGCTTCTACCTACTTTTGGGTTAGGAACAGAAACATTCAAACTGTAACAGCAATATACAAAGATTATACAAAAACCAGAAAATTTAACACTAAAAACTAGAAAATGGGCAAAAGACATGAACAAACATTTTTTGTATGAATAAGCACATGAAAAGATGCTTAACATTGTTAGCCTTTAGAGAAATACACATTAAATCCACAGGAGATAGCACTGAAACCTACAATTAGAATGTTTAAAATAACATTAAACTGAACAAAAACAACTCACCCATGAGCTGGGTTTCCCTCTTTTAGAAGTATGGACCAAGAGACCCGGAGCCTACATCTCAGGAGGGATTGCTTTTTGGACGGGTGAGTCTACGTGGCGCCATGCTGGAATCTGCATTTGGATGCCATTTGTGTCTATGGTCAAGTGAAAGATGTGCCTATGGAGAGAAGTGAAAACACAAGCAAACGTGTTCCCTGTTGGTTAGAAAGTAGGGTGGTGTGAGAATGCTGGTGCCTTGGCCCTTGGCACCTTTCTAAATTCCAATTCCAATATCTGATAAGTCCTGGAAGTACTTGCTGTCTGTTAGTGTCAGGTGGCATTAACATAAATCTCCCTTCAGTTAGTATGAGTGGGTTTGTATCTTAACTAGTGACTCCCTGACTTGAGCAGTCCATTCAACACCCTCTTGGCTCTCCATCTTCTTCCTTCCCTGCTTCTACTTTCTCATTCTGGATTCTTCTCTTTAATATTCTGAGTAGAACATCAGAATACTTGGGATCATTAACATAGGCGCACATAAATAATATTCATTCAGTGCAGGTGAACTTGCCTTGAGTACAGCTTGAAAGTTTTCATGAATAGTAAAAAGAGCTAACTATTTCCTAATGGATATAAATACCAAACCCAGAGGAAAATAAAGTATTACTCATGAAATCACCTTATAGGAGTAAATGTAAAGTGTCTAATGAAATTCATAATATACCATATTCAGTGCCTCTGTCTATTGCATATACTATAAAGAGATTGACTAATTTTGATTGTACTGAATGATAAAAAGTTTAAAATAATATCATGTAGCAAATAAAATAGAAAATGAAAAACTTTTTGTTGATCTGATGTTTATGCCCAAAAGACTAAGCCTATATCCCTGCCTATTACGTTCTCTACTTAGCCAGTAAATTAACACTGTTTTTTTGTTTATCTATAACTAGACCTAGATGATTTACATGGGGAAAAAAGCTGCTAATCCAGTTGGTTGGTGTTACATGTTGCAGATGACGAGTTTGATCTCAATTTCTTACTTTTCATTTTGGCTTTTACTGAAATAAAAAATGTCTGAATATTTCATATAGTAAAATATAAGAACTGGAGGTTTAAACTCTTCATAACAATAAAATCACTTTTTAAAAGTTATTTTTTCTTTCAGGTTATACTGTAATTATGATGAAATTTGGAATTTTCTATTTTCATATAAACAAAAATTTCCATTTATAGAGTTAGTTAATATAGGGAATTAAATGCAATAGCTTTGTATGAGTGCATTTGGCAGGGTTTTTTTCTGGCTTTTATTACAGTGGAGGTAGTCAAAGAAACCATAAAAGTAACAACTGGATTTCTTCACTTAATATGATGCTAAGATACAAATGAAAGTGCATGTAATACAAAACTGTCTGCCCCTAAGATACTTTGATATGTGAGAAAAGAGTCTTCACAATAACTTCAGTAAATTAATACATATGCAGACTTCAGGACATTATGTTATAGCTTAGTTTAATTTCATTTCAAAAAACCACCAGGGGCCAGACGTGGTGGCTCACACTTGTAATCCCAGCACTTTGGGAGGCCGAGGCTGGCAGATCACCTGAGGTCAGGAGTTTGAGACCAGCCTGGTCAACATGGTGAAACCCTGTCTCTACTAAAAATACAAAAATTAGTGGGGTATGGTGGTGGACACTTGTAGTCCCAGTTACTCGAGACATGGAGGTTGCAATGAGCTGAGATTGCACCACTTCACTCCAGCTTGGGCAACAGAGAGAGACCCTGTCTCAAACAAATAAAATAAATAAAATAAAGACTATTGGGGTAGTATATGTAACTGATCTTTGTGATTTTTTATGAATATAATATAAATTAATAAATGAGCAAAAGTCTAAGCTTAAAGTCTAAGCTTTAAATGGTATATGGACAGAGTTAAGTAAAAGCAAAAGAAATCTAAGTTTATTTTGGTTTGTTCTGTTGATCTGTTATATAATGTGAATGTGAGAGATGTCTAGAGTTACAACAAGCATTACATTCAGTGTGTGTGGGGGGGTACTTTTATCATACACTGATGCTGCAAGCTTAAAAATAAAGCAAATTTATGCATTAGCCTTTGAAAATGAAAACCTACATTCAAATTTTCTGTACAAATTTAACTTTAGTATATTTTAAAGAAAATAATGTTAGTGAAAGCCACTTCCTGGCTAGGAAGGAAGATGTTGATGTAATTACAATATTACTAAAGTGCCCAAAGATATGTAATACCAGAGAAAGAAGATTATAGAAATAGAAAATGGGGATTGAATAGACCAGCTTTTTCAGAATCCTCTTGGGAGAAAGTGAATTCACACTCTTGTTATTTCCTGATTATTTAGAGATGAACATCCCATTCCTATGGGTCAGACCTAGGGTGCAAAAGGTTGCTTGCAAATTGCTTTGGGTGAAACTCCATTTACCACTCTTTTCATACAGCAAAATCAGATTGATACTGAATTAAAAGGCAGTTCTGGGGAGGAAAAGAGGACACAAAACAGAACAGCCAATTGTCTCAGAAGAAATGAGGTAGGATACAAAAGCACATGCTAAGTTAATGATGGACAGGACTGGCAGAGAGGGGAGTGGGCTTGTCTTGGTCCATTTGTGCTGCTATAACAAAATACCAGAGACTGGGAAAGTATAAGAGACTGGGAAAATACCAGAGGCTGGGAAGTCCAAGGTCAAGGCATCAGCAGCTGGTGTCTGGTGAAGGTTTTTTTGCTGCCTCCTCACAGAGTAGAATGTGAAAGGGTGAGCCCAGTGAACCAACACCGTGGGAAGCCTCTTTTATAAGAGCTTTAATCCCATTCATGATCAGGAGCCTTCATAGCCTAATCACCTCTTAAAGGCCCGACCTTTTAATGCTGTCACATTGGCAACATGTGAGTTTCAGAAGGGACACATCCAAACCATAGCAGAGCTATATTCTCTCTAAAGGCAATGTGTATAAGCCACTGGTCCATTTTATAGCTATCACAAAGATAGATGCATTCTTTACAATTCTTTATAAAGTCTTCACCAATATAATCAATGCATTTATATAAATAATTTGTAGACAAGATAATTGCTGTATTTTATAAAAGATACACTTATTTATTCAACACATATGTATTAAGTCTCCGTTCTAGGCAGTGTGGAGATAGCAATGAAGACAAAAATTGGTGTCCTTTTGTAGCTGATAGGGGAAGCAAGGCAATAAATAAAACAGAGAAGTGAAATATACAACATGTTACAAAATAGCAATTGCAGAGGAGAAAAATAAATCAGGATATGTGGATTGGGAATTTTAGGGTGAAGAGTGGTGCAAATTTTCAGAGTTCTCAAGGCAGAGTTCAATGAGAAAGTGACCTTTGGGTAAAGACCTGGAAAAGAAGGGGCAATGTGGGTATTGTGCATGGGCTGGGTGAATAGGATAAAAAGTAGTAGGAGATGGGGTCATTTAGCATGCCATGGGCCTTTCTTAGGGCTTGGGTTTTTTTCCCGAGTGATATGGGAAGACATTGGGAGGTTTGGGCTTAGGACCGACATGATGAGACTTAAATAGGGACTCTGACTGCTGTGTAAAGAACAGACCTGGAGTGGGCCGGGCACGGTGGCTCAGGCCTGTAATCCCAGCACTTTGGGAGGCCGAGGTGGGCAGATCACGAGGTCATGAAATCGAGACCATCCTGGCTAACACGGTGAAACCCCATCTCTACTAAAAATACAAAAAATTAGCCGGGCGTGGTCGTGGGCGCCTGTAGTCCCAGCTACTCGGGAGGCTGAGGCAGGAGAATGGCGTGAACCCGGGAGGCGGAGCTTGCAGTGAGCTGAGATTGCACCACTGCATTCCAGTCTGGGCAACAGAGCGAGACTCCATCTCAAAAAAAAAAAATAAAAATAAGTATAGACCTAGAGTGGTGGAGGTGGACAGTAGTGAAGCAGGGAGACCAGTTCTACCATTTTCGAGCAAGTTAGTAAACCTTCCTATGCCTCAGTTTCCTCATCTACAAAATGGGACTAACAGTACCTATTTCATGGTATTGTGGTGAGAATCAAATGAATTGTTATATGTAAAATATGTAGACTATTACCTGACATGTATCACACTGTCCACCTATTTATTGTTGTTGTTGTTATTATTACTATTATTATTATTATTATTATTATTATTATTATTATTAGAGACGGAGTCTCACTCTGTTGCCCAGGCTGGAGTACAATGGCATAATCTCAGCTCACTGCAACCTCCGCCTCCCCAGGTTTAAGTGATTCTCCCTGCCTCTGCCTCCCAAGTACCTGGGATTATAGACATCTGCTACCACGCCCAGCTAATTTCTTGTATTTTTTAGTAGAGACGGGGATTTGCCATGTGGGCCAGGCTGGTCTCAAACTCCTGACTTCAGGCCATCCTCCCATCTTGGCCTCTCAAACTGCTGGGATTACAGGTGTGAGCCACTGCGCCCAGCCTATTTGTTATTATTATTATCACTGTTGTAATAATACAGACAAGAAATGATGACAGTTTGGACTAGATTGGTAAAAAGTGGTGAGATAACATTTGAAGATAAAAGCAAACAAGATTTGCTGACCAACTCGATGTGAGCATCGAAGTAAAATGAGGGCATCAAAGTTGGGCCCCAGTAGTTAGGAACATGGAGTTACTATTTGTCAAGCTGAGGAGGACATGTTAGGAAAGCAGGTTTGGGAGGCAGGAGGCCAAAACCAAAAATAAGTTTTTACATAATGTTTGAGACATCTTTTACTTGTCCAAATGGAAAGCTTGAGTAACTAGACACAGATGTTGGCCCACACAGCTGCTTCCACACGGTGTGTGATACATGAAATGATAATTCCCATCATGTTTTCATACTTAGCATTAGTTTTATGTATATTTCCACCAAGGTGTTCCAATAGCTAACACCTTCTATTAAAATATTCAGTTTGTTTTAAAAAATCACATTTAATGCAAAAATGGTTGCTCAATATAGTATAAAAATCATCACCTCCAACCAAGGATACAGTGAAGAGAGCTGATGGCACTTGCAGCTGCTACCAGAATCCCAGTTGCTCTAGGAATTTTGTATGTTATTAATGTAATGACAGCATTTGCAATTATCTATAGCATGCAATTATAAGTGCATATCAACAGTCTTACCAGCTGGATATTTGAACTTACTTTCCATTACGAGAAACATTTCCCCTTTCCTAAAGTCATTAGAATGGAAGTTAATGGTGGCTTATACGCACCTCCTCCTGTGGGCTTAAATTTTAGAATTGTTGATGTTTTTTTCCTGGTGAATGAGGAAAGCATCTTGTTTCTATCGGGCTCTTTCCTGTCTCTACCTATAGCTAGTAGAAATAGTATAAATAATAATATAGCAGTTAAAATTTATTGAAAGTCTCTTATGTTTCACATGCTACGCTATGCATTTTAAATGCATTAGCATTTCCATATTCAAGTAAGAAAACTGAGGTACAAAAGAGTTTCAAATTTTGCCTATAGTCACACTTCCAAAAACTGGTAAAGCAGAGATGTGAAAACAAACCCTTTGACTCAATCCCACACTCTTTGCCCCACTGCCTCAACCCATCTGCACTTCCCACCTTAGACCTTAGGATTTCATTCTTAGTGTGTACTCTGACTTAAATCAGGTTTGCATTTTTTTTTTTGAGATGGAGTCTCACTCTGTTGCCCAGGCTGGAGTGCAGTGGCACTGCCATCTTGGCTCACTGCAGTCTCCACCTCTCGGTTCAAGCGATTCTCCTGCCTCAGCCTCCTGAGTAGCTGGGACTACAGGTGTGTGCCACCATGCCCAACTAATTTTTGTATTTTTGGTAGAGACGGAATTTCACCATGTTGGACAGGCTGGTTTTGAACTCCTGACCTCAAGTGATCTGCCCACCTCGGCCTTTCAAAGTGCTGGGATTATAGGTATGAGCCACCATGCCTGACCAGGTTTGCATTCTGTACCTCTCTCTTTCTCCTTTCTACTTCCCAATTGTGATTTTCAGAAGGAATGGGGAGTACGCAGAAAAGCTGAAAAAACCTAAATCAGTATAATTTTCTCTATTTCAGAGACCCTTTTAGATGGTTCACCTCTCACTGGTTAAAGAAAGGATGCAGGGTGTTGTAGGACAAGCCTAATAACCAGGCCGAGATCAGTGTATTATCTGTGGATTTTAGTTTCCTGGTCCTTTCATTCAGTAAAGAATGTTCTTTCTAGTGGCCAGAAGTAAAAGGATTGCATAAAGCTCTACAGTTCCCTCTTTAAAACAACTTATTTGATTCATGGACTTTGTTACCTATTACCTCTCAAAGAAACCAAACATCTAAAAGCAAGGATTGGAAACAAGAATTGGCGATGTGAAAGGTGCTAACACAGACCTAATTTATTTGAAAAGAGACTGACGACTTCTTTTCTTTTGGATTAAGTTAATGGTGTATTTTTTTTTTTTTAACTGGAAATAGGTTCTGTTGCTGATGTTTGGAGGCAGGGCTTCAGGAGATTTGAAATATCTTCAGGAGAGGGAAAGGCTGTGTTAATCAGGGTCACTTGAAATTACTTACTAAATGATTTAGCTTAGCTCCTTTCAGAAAAGAGAATCAAAAGATTTATAATTCCTTTAGCTACCCTCACTCATTAATACTCACTCCACCAGACAGCAGCAAGCATTTTGTTCACCCACAGTGAAGAGCAATTTCTCATGTCCTGAATGTCAGAGTGACCACTGGGATTTGAATTAAATTAATGTTAAAAACAAATTTTGACATTCGAAGTTAACCGTCTCATAGAAATACATATGAGAGTGACTGATTCTGTTAGGTTATATGCCTTATTCTGTGTTTGTGTGTGTGTGTGTGTGTGTATGAACAGCTAGCTGATAGACAGGTGTCATTTTTGATTATAGAATTAGAAAATCATTTTGCTTACTTTTTTAAATGAAATACTATTATTTTTGCATAAAATCTTTCATATATAGATATGATTAAAACATCACCTTTAAAAAGACATAGTGTTTAAAAACTTTGATTCTCAGTATCCAAACCTCCAAACCCTTGTTTCATTTTCTATAACTCTTCATTTCGAGGTTTTGGTGGGAGGGAGAACCTCATCTTCTATCTGAGAAGCAGGAAGAAATCATGTATTTCTTATCCCTTTCACAGATAGTAAGCTGTCAGCCTCTGAATTAGGCTCAAGCAATTGAAGGCTCCCTCTTGGGATGCTGAATTTTGAGCAATGAATTCCCTTCACTTCTGTCAGCCAGTCAATAGTCAATCAGTAGACACCTTATGCATAGGTAACCAAGAAATGACTTTTATAACTTGAAACTCAGAAACCTGCCTGATAAAGCATTTGTGGATAGTTGCTTTACAATTACTTGTTTGATTACCAAAATAATGCATGCTAAATACAGAAAAAGTATAGCCCAAAAAGCAAATTACTTTAGTTATTACATTCCAGTCTGTCTAGAAACCACCTCTTCTTCTTCTTCTTTTTTTTTTTTTTTTTTTTGAGAGGGAGTCCCGCTCTTTCCCCAGACTGTAGTGCAATGGCACGATCTTGGCTCACTGCAATCTCTGCCTCCTGGGTTCAAGTGATTCTCCTGCCTCAACCTCTTGAGTAGCTGGGACTACAGGCATGCACCACCACACCCAGCTAATTTTTGTATTTTTTTTTTTTTTTTAGTAGAGATGGGGTTTCACCATGTTAGCCAGGATGGTCTCGATCTCCTGACCTCGTGATCCGCCCACCTCAGCCTCCTAAAGTGCTGGGATTATAGGTGTGGCCCGGCCACCACCTCTTCTTAAAGAATTGAAAGTTTATGTTCTTCTCCCCTGATTCTATTTTTAATTGGTTTTCTGTAATTTTCTTCTCCAGTAAATTAACTTTAAGAAGGTGAAAGCTATTACGAAAATATAATTATCAACTAAGAGAATATTTCATTTGTTCTTGGGCTTACCCACTGTCAATTTTAACAAGATTTTTATTTTCTAAAAGACATACTTGGGAATAAGACTTGTACAATCATATCCGTGGTAAACTGTCCAAGTAACACATGGTGCCTTTTTGAGGAAGAAACAGAACTTTTGGATTACTAAACAGTTTGGTTATGCCATGGATGCACATTCCTTGACAATGTGCCTAGACTCACAAAATCTGAAGAAAATAACTGTGGGCACAGGTGTTTGTGTAAGTGCAGAATCCTGTAGATATTGATTTAATATCTTACCTGAGTGTTGGCATTTTTCAAATTCCACTACAAATTAGAAGAACATGTTAACAAACAGTAATCTCTTTCATACAAGTTTTATATCCTGAGTGTTTCATTTCTTGATATGATACACTCTCTGATGCAGTGCACGAACTCCCATATCTTTCAATATTTGTAGGAGAATGATAATGATGATTATGAAAGCTAACATGTATTGAGCGCATATGGTTTAGTTATTGCTGTGTAACAGAGCACTCCAGTATTTATTGGATTAAAGACAAAAATTGGGCTAAAAACTCTCATAAATCTACAGGTTGGTTGGGAAGTCCTACATATTTGACTTAGACTTGGCAGATTGAGGCTGGCTGGGTTGCATATGCCTGTGTGTGTATGGTCAGTTCAAAGCAGTCTGTTGGGTGATTGAAGGCTTGGCTAGGTTCTACTCACCTCTCATCTATGTGGTTTTTTATTTACCACAAGGATAAGCTTGGGCTTATTCTCATAGTGGAGGCAGAGTTCCAAGAGAAAACAAAAGCAACAAAACCTCTTGAGGGCTAGGCTTGGCACTAGTATACCATCATATCTGCCACATTATGTTGGCCAAATCACGGCAATAGGCTATGCCAAATTCTGGGGAAATAGCTGCCACATCTTTACGGAAGGAGCTACACAGTCACATGGCACAGGGCATAAATACAGGGTAGAGTAATGAACTGATGCTACTTGTGCAATATTATACCATAACTTGGTATGTGGCAGGCACAGCATGAAATACTTTACATATATTTCATTTAACGATCACAATATATAAAGTCAATATATTAGTAATATTCCTATTTGATGATAAATAACATGTAGGTATGGTGGAAAGAAAAGGGAATGCAAACATGACCTAATATATTTGTAGCGGATAGAAAAGGGGCTACTATTTATTATTTTCCAATACTTTGTATTTCTATATCTGAGAGCAGACAGTAGAGGAGAAAAGAAAGCAACTTTGACGATGGTAAGTTTTCCTAGTGGTTAAGTGTCTGTTAGAATCGTTTGCAACGCATCTCTGGGCCAGATATATTTAATTAATGGAAATTAATTAAAAATCTGTCTAGTAGCTGTGGTAAGATTTCAGCTTTGGTTAGAGTTGTCAGTTTGCATTTATTTTGAAATTATAAACATTTCAGCATTTTGTAACAGGCTAACATGAAAACTGCTGTCAGATGGCATATCCATTTAAAATCATGGGACACCCACTCCACACCACTTCACCTGAGTCAAGCTCACTGCCAGGTGAAGCTAAGTGCTTTGTGGCCAGACAGCTCTTGCTGGGATTGTTAATGAGTTCTTTTTTAAAGTTGAGGCAAAATATGCCTTACTAATAATTCTGCCCATCAATCATCTCCGCAATCACCCTATATGGTAGAATATTTCTCATCATTTTCTATTTATTTACCTTGCTTTATTTGTCTTAATACTATCTCTCATGGCCTTACATTTTATTACAATTATTTTGGTTTACTTGTATATCATGGTCTACCTACTAGAATGTGAACGCCATGAGGTCAGGGCTTGACTTTGTTCACTGCTGCATCTCCAGTGCCAAATATAGTGCCGGACACTTAGTAAGTATTCAATAAACATTGCTGAATACATGAATGCCCCTTCCCAGCACTTTATTCCTTATTAGACAGGATATTGTGTCACTATTCAATGTGTGTGAGTTCCACAAATGTAAGAATGCTGCCTTTTGCATGTTTATCAAAATTGCTGAAAGAATGTTGAATAAGATCCAGCCATGACTAGAACAATATGGAAGGTGCAGAAGCTCCTATCACTGAGATATCAGGCAAATCAACATGATTTGGGTCATTACTCAAAGTTGTGACTCTCATTCTGTGCCTTAATCCAGGCTATATTTCCCCCATGATTGTATAGAGGTAAAATCTAATTTAAATTAGCTAAGACATGATTGAAGATAGTAACGTGTATAAATAAGGAATGGGTCCATCCAAAGGATTCATGGACCACAATGAGATTTAAAAATAAAGACATCCACGGAGGAAAATGACAAACGTTTAACCTGGAGAAAGGATGGTAACATCTTTTGTCTGAGAGAAGCTATGTCTCATTCTGAAGCTAAGTCCATCAGGCAATGCGAGCTATTAAACCGAATCTTGTGATTTTTCTGCTTTAGGCATAGCTGCTGACAGGGAAAGGACATGCAGTGAAGCTGATGCTAAAATTCTGTCTCCTTGAAAATTTTATTTCTCATTTGAATCCAAACGTTGCCATTCTGGCAAAGCCCAATAGTCTCTTGAAGCTTTGTTGGTACAATGCAGTGTCCCCTAGTCAAATCAGTTTCCAGGCAGTGACACGAGCATGTGTCTGAGCTTGGACGGCAGAGAGACAGTTTGGACTGGGTGGAATTAACCAGTTTGGATAGCCAAGCAGCCTTCCCTAGGGGGAGATAGTGACCCTTCTGCTGAGAGTGCCATGCCTGGAATGTGTACATGAGTCCAGTCAGAAGGCACATTATACCTATTCCTAAAGTAAACCTTTGGGACATTTCCATCTAGATGTCTGACTATATTGTGTCAGTGATTGAAAGTGATTGAAAAACTTAGAACAGAGTAAGTACGTGCCTTGGTCCCAGGACTACCTCCAAATTTACTTCCAAAAATCATTTAAAGTATTCATAAGAGGGGTCATGAACATTTCCTTCTGATTTTCCTCTGCATTTCTATTTACTGTGAATTATTTCTTGGAATTTAGAAGTATGATTTTCCAATTAGTGAACATAATACAATACTTATCATCTTAACCTTGCATCCTTCATGCTGTTGCGAAATCTGACTTCCAAACCCTTTACCTGAAGGTTCTCGCTGCAAAAACCATTTTGCTTCTTCCTTTCTTTTGCTGCTTTATTTTTCCCCTTGTATTAAGTGACACAAAAGAGTTGTGATCTGCTCTGGGAAATGAACGCATTACTTGCTTGATGCAAGGCACAGGCTTAAACTTTAATGGATTCTTCAGGTAAGACCAGTTCACAGCCAGAATTCTTTTATCCCACAGTGGTGACAGGAAAAGAGGAGCCAGGGATTTTCAACACTGAAGAATAAGAAATATAGGACATTTTGAAAGGGTAAGATGATGTACAAGTTCTAAAAATATTTCATTTGCAATTTAAACATGCTGTTATATTCTACAAAGAATACAATTTTTGTAAGATTTTAAATAATTATACTGACATTTTGGTGCTTTTAAAAGTCACTTGTCATCTACTATTTAGAAAAACTAAAGTGGATTTAGATGTAAAAACATACTTGAGTATATTCAATATAGTGAGAAATATTAGTCATTTTTTTCCTTAGGCTTTAAGTTGAAGTAACAAGCAGTGTCACATTAGACTATTTTTATAGCTTGTTTATTACAAAATTCGTATTTCTAATGCTGAAGTCAAGAGTTTTCCCCTCTGATTTTGGTCAATGCTTATGATAAAAATAACTCCAGCACAGTCAACTCACACTTTCATTTGTATGCATCAATGCAAGATGAGCCAACCAATATATCAGCCAGTCAATCACTCAAGCAATGGCTGATTCTATATTGTATGCTTGGTACGGCTAGAAGTTGTGAGTGAAAAACAAAAACCAAAAGTTTAAAATATGATGTCACTTCATTATGAGAATCTTATCATTTACTCGTTCCTAGCAAAATCTAAGCTCTGAAGCCAATAGGAAAGGTGGGGAGCGGATGAGGTCTGTCTGGCTCTAGCATTCTTTTGTAGGTGACTTTATCTTGGACAAGAGGTGGGACCACCTAAGGCTCTGCTTTCTTTTTTATAGAGTTTCCAAATCTGTTGATAAGATTAAATAAAATAATATTATTTAAAAACTAGCTTAGTTCCTGGCATATACATATGCACTCAAAAACATGAATTATGAACTTTTATTTATGATCTCATTATTAATTTATTGATTGATTCAGCAGACACATATACTATGGCACTGTTTTAGGCACTTGAAGTACAAATATGTATCATCCCCTTCCCTCAATGGGCCTATGACAAAATGAAGAAAACCGAAAGCACCACTATGAGATAAAAATTATCATTATTCAACTAAATATACATTTGTATAAAACGTTTTGTCTATTCCATATGTCATATGCCTATGTCATTGAGCAATTACAAAAACATAATGCACTGATAAAACTAGACACCAGCAATTGCTGATTGCTTATTACATGGCAAATACTTAGTGTCCAATCTTATTGATTATCTTAAACAATCATAAAAACAATTCGCTGTTAAAATTCCTGTTTAATGGACTGGGAAATGGAGTCTCACCAGTCAGGAAGATGGACAACTACATTTGGAGCATAAACATAGTTATCTCTGATATCAGTGTTGCAAAACTTACAATTGTGTGTGGGAGTCATTCAATTTTAGGGAAGTTTGGTGAAGCCAGAGAGAAATATCCAAAGGACGTCATTTAGTAATCTTTTATTGAAGTGTCCTGGATAAAACAGTGCGCTAAGCAACTCTCCAAGGAAGTGGCAGGTAGCTGTGATATTGTATTCCTAGATCAGTCATCACCGTTTTTTGGTAACAAGATCCTTTAAAGGCCTAAAAACCTGGTCCCTGTGGAGACTCCTGTATTATTACATGACTCTATGAGCCTGTTTATAGCTAATTGTTGCAAGAATTGACTCATGCCAGTGAGTCCCATTCATAAGATCTCGGGACTTCAGAGCCAGACATCTGAGGTAGTTAAATCTGTATTATTACATAGGACTGTTGGTTACAATGGACTAAATCTAACGTATACTTTAACAATACAAGAAATCCACAGATTCATGTAAGTGCAAGTTCCAAAGTAGTATTGGATTCATGTTAGGAATGACAAACTTACAAGATGTTGTTCAGAACCTGGTTTCTCCCTGTCTGTGTTTTGTCACTTCCATAATGTCGGCTTCAGTCTACAACTCCACTGGATATATCCCCACAACTCACAGACATTTTTCCTTATGACACCAAATGATGCAGCGATTTCAAACCTCATATTCTTAAACCTTACATTCCATGGAAATAAGGAACCTTATAGTAGCTTCCAAATATGAACTGGCAAAAGAAATAAAACTGGCATCCATCCTTTCATATTGGTTCAAATTAGGCCATGCGTGCCTTCCTGTACCAATCGCTATGTCCAAGATTGAGATGAGTGGGTGGGATATGCCAGTTGATGTAAGCTAGTTTACGTTTATCTGTGTTCTGGCCTGAAGCTAAGTATATGCTCAATATGGTATTATACAATCTCATATTTGGAAACAGAATGTGAATTAAACTTGTAAGAAAAATCAAATCATAGTTAGTAGGGAAAATTTAGGGGGAAATAATGCTGAAGAGGAAATCATATATGGACACCACAGTTCACTGCTTTGGCTACATTATCTAACATCTGTGAGTACCAGTTTTTACATGTAGTGTGAGACAAAATGCAAAAGGGTTGATATAGTTCATGTTTCCTGTCATGTGGAAAAAGCAGGTCTGTAAAAATGTAAAAGAGCAATGGATGAAATCAACACCTATGAAGGAAAAAGACCATACTGTAGGCTCCTGAAAGCGTTCAAGCTTCAGTTTTCATTTGCATTTGAAGCTCTGATGCATTACTGTCCCTGCGCCCCTCCACAGCTTGTTTAGTGTCAAGGTACTTTAGTAACCTAATAAATTTCTATGTTTACTTAGGTTGGTTTATGCTGGGATTTAGTAAATTGCAAAGAAGAGAGCTAAGTAATCCTAACATGAGACAAAACATAAAAATGAATAATATGGGATTTCTGTTCAGGAGGGAAAAGCTCTAAAGGGCAAGATTAGACAGTTTGTTTACTTTAAACACATTCCTTTTTCCTCACCTCTGTGGATGTCACTATTACTTTCTATTGCATCCTTTTCCTCATTCCATTTAATTGATCATCAGGTCCTCAGATCCACTGATTTCTTTCCAACACTGCTGCCACCTTTCCAGCCTGTAAAAACATCTACACTTGACCAGATGCCTGTATTAGCCTACTAACGGAGCACACGCTATGGATGTTAGCACTCTTCCCAAAACATTATCCATATAAGAGAAAGAGACTTTTAGACAAGAGAAGAGTCATGCTACTCTTCAACTTGCATCCTTTGGCGGTTCCTTATTCTACTTTGAAGTGCATTGAATTTTCTTGCATGGCCTCAAAGCCCTATATTATGGTTCTGCTGACTGATTTCACCACTTTCTCCCTTGCTCATTACTCCGTAATTACTCAGGACATTTCTTAGTTTCTTACATATTGAGTTCTCACTGCATTCAGTTTATCCCACATTCAGACCCCTCTGGCTGGACTTCTCTTACCCTGCTCTTTTGATGGTTGTCATCTTCTTATTCTTTTAGTTTTGCTTTAAGTTCTTTCCATAGACCTTTGCTGAACTTTGACTCATGTGAGTCTTCTCCCCATTGTCATATCTTTATTTTCTTATAGTTCTTATAAAAACTAACAATTATTATTTGCTTATACTGATTTGCTTATAAACTATCTCTACCATTAGGCTTTCATCTTCATGAAGGTAGGAGCTAATCTGTTTAATATCACCTTTGTACCCCCAGCCCTAAAATGACATGCTTGCCTAACGTAATGTCTGTGCTCAAAAATGATTGCTAAGGGAATGAAACAAATAATTGTATTAAAATGGGTGATAGGTTGGTTCTAAGTAAATTACTTAGAGCTAAAATTTGGCGTTTGGTCAGTGAGGAATACGGGTAAAATATAAGCTAAATGGGGAAAGGGGATCATTAAATGTCAGTCTTAACAACATGGATTTTAATAACTGCTACATATTGTATTTGAAAAAATTGTAGTAGACAATTCACATATGTTATACCATCTATTCTTTTTGGTAATATAAGAAGAGAGGTATCCAACTGACATCATACTTAATGGTGAAACACTGGATGCTTTCCCCTCAGGTCAGGAACAAGATGAGGAGGGTTGCTGTCAGCACTTCCATTCAACATTTTATTGGAGGGTCTAGTTTGGGAAATAAATAAGAAAAAAATATAAAAGTCACATAGATTGGAAAGTAAGAAGAAAAACTATTTCTACTCACAGATAATAAGAGGTTATATATATAGAAAATCCTAAGGAATCCACTAAAAATTACTAGAACAAATAAATGAGTTCAGTGAGGTTACAGGACAAAGATCAATATAAAAAACAAGCCAATTACAATAGCATCAAAATGAGTAAAATACTTATACATTCATTTCATAAAAGAAGTACAAGACTTTTATACTGAAAAGAACAAAACATTGTTGGAAGAAATTAAATAAGATGTCTGAAACGTCATTCAATGTACATGGATAGGAAAACTTAATATTAAGATAGCGATACACCCCTAGTTCTCAACAGATGTACCGCAATCCTTAACAAAATCTCCCATGCCTTTTTGCGTAAATTAACAAGTAGATCTAGAATTCATATAGGGACCCAGCATAGTCAAATCAATCTTGATAAAGAGCAAGTTGGGGGATTTTCACTTTTCAGTTTCAAAGCTTACTACAAAGCTACAATAATCAAGACCATGTGATACTAGCCTAAGGACAACCTGTTGATCAACAGAATGGAATTGAGAGTCCAGAAATAAAGCCCTACATTTATGGCTAATTGATTTTCAACAAGGATGCCAAAACAATTCAGTGAGAAAAAAAGGGGTCTTTTTAACAAATGGTGCCCAGACAATTGGATATACACATGCAAAAAAAAAAAAATTAAGTTGGATCCCAACCACATACCATATATAAAAAACTAATTTAAAATATATGACAAACCTATATGTAAGAGTCAAAAATACAAAACTCTTAGAAGAAAACATAAGAATACATCTTCATAAAAATTTATCAGATACTATACCAAAAGCAAAAGCAATAAAAGAAAAAAATAAATTGGAGTTCACAGGAATTAAAATATTTTTGCACTACAAAACATGATTTTACTGACTGGGAGAAAATGTTGGCAAATCATATAACTGATGAGGGACCTATTTCTAGAATACATCAAAATTCTTTTAACTGAATAAGACAAATAGCTATTTTTTTTAAAAAAATGAGCAAATAAATCTGCATAGATATATCTCTAAAGAAGATATATTGAATTGCATAAGCATGAGAAAAGATGCTCAACATCATTAGCTATTAAGGAATGCAAATCAAAACCACAACGAGATACAACTCCAATTCCAACACAATGGCTATAATGAAAATGACAGACAGTGAAAAGTGTTAGGATGTAGAAAAACTGGAGCTCTCATACATTTCTGGTGGGAATCTAAAATGGCACACTCACTTTGGAAAACAGTTTGGTAATTCCTAAAAAGGTGAAACATAAAATTATCATATGACCCACCAATTCTACTCCTAGATACCTAACCAAGAAAAACAAAAACATATGCCCATACAATAACTGTATATATCAACGTACGTAGTGGAATTATTCATAATAGCAAAATGTGGAAAAAAATCCATAGTCCATCAACTGATGGATCAAGAAAATGCACTACAGTTATTCAATCGAGTACCATTTATCAATGAAAATGAATGAAGTCCTGATATATGCCACAGCATGAATCCCAAAAACATAATGTTATACTTAAAAATACAAAGACCACATATGTTATGATTTTATTTATGTGATGTCCAGAATAGGCAGATCTGTAAAAACAGAAAGTAGATGAATAGTCACCTACGGCTGCTGGGTTGGGAAATAAAAGGAGGATGGGTGTGACTGCTAGTGCACACAAGATTTCTTTTTAGAGCATGAAAATATACTTAGATTATAGTGATACAAATCTGTAAAACATTCATTTATGTACTTTAAATAGATGAGTTTTGTGGTATGTAAATTATATCTCAATAAATTCATTGAGAGAGAGAGATTATTAACCCTAAATTAAGAAACAAGAACCACAACAGAGTTATGCCTCTAGAAAGCAGCAAATCCAGATTTGATTCAGATATGTCTGGCTTCCTTCAGTGTCTGTGTTTCAGTTTTTTTTTTTTTTTTTTTTTTTCTAAGCAGCCAAATCCAGCTCTGACTAATTTAGCTTTACCTTCCTGAAAAGGAACCACATAAAAGAGATTAGTTAGAAAGCTACTGAACAGATCACAAAACTGAAGTGCTGAAAAAGCATGCCTCATGAGATAAAAGGATCAGTAAAATTAGAGGATCTTAGTAGTGGGATCACATGGTCAATTTCTTTTCAGTGCTGCTCTGTATTCCTTCCCAGAAATATACAAATGTCCTTTGGGCCATGTTAGGGTTCTGTATCTACCCTTGTGATAAGGGGTTATGGGTACAAATATTTTCAATTCGTCGGATCAACATGAAATGAATGGGATGTTTACCAAAAGAAGGAACACTAAACAGCTCATCAAATGTGCTCAGGCTCCTCTAAAGCCCCATCTTCTCTACCTAGTTCTTGCCCCCTAGTACAGCCATGTTTGCAACAGAAATCAGGCAAGTTAATCATTGAGTTGAAATGGTTTAAAAGTTTTCAAATTTGTGTCTTATAGATATATCCACAGAACTATTATATAGAACAAAATAGTATTTACATATTTAACTTTACCTTGGGCTGGGGTCATACTAATGTATTTAGGAAGCTTCGCTAATTATCAGGCTCTTTGGATAATAGATTACTAAATGCAGGCAGTAAGAAATGCCTACCATTCCCGATGCCCTGCTATCCTTTGCAATTGATTGTATTGACATCAGTGATGGCATTCTGAGGAAATCACTTTGGTGGAGGAAAACAAACAAAGCTAATCTAGAGCAGAGAGAGCTGAAAAGGTTTGGTAACAGTCATATCCTGAAACTGTAGAGCTTAGAAAAGCAGAAGCACATCAAAATTAAATAAAATAAATCATTTTAAAAGTCTGATCTCACTATTCTATGTTTTCAATTCTGAGACCAGACAGCTTTTAAATAAAGAGACCTGGTTGGTGAGCTGTTGCTCCTTTCAGAATTCAGAAATTTTAAGTTAAAAAGTAATTTCTGTTCATTTCGGTGACAGTAAGTACACATTTGAAATCATTTTATATGTCAGATTGGTATCTTAAAATATCTATATAAATTGGAATATATTAGAAGTATGTTAAAGGTACTGCTGATAAAAAAATTTCATGTAAATCAAATTATTATCTTGAATCAGTTTTGTAAATGCTTGAGGTCATTCTTTCATTTACTTCACATGTACTTCTTCCTTTCTTGTCCTTCATTTCTCTACTTTTCTATTCCTTTCCTTATTACTTAATTTTAAAAATATTTATGAATAAGATACCATGGTGGACATTAGAGATAAAATAGCCTCTGTCCCCATGAGCTTATAGTCTAGTGGGAGAGAGAAAGATATTAATCAGACAATAAAGTACACACATATACACATACATAATTATAACCAAAAAGTATAGTTTGGTTTGAAAAATAATTTGAATTACCTTATCTAGACTGGGGAAGCAGGAAGGCTGTTTAAGGAAGTAGCATTTGTGTTGAGACTTGAAGTGTTGAGAGATATCTAGGCAAGTGGGGTGCTGGCATGTATGGAAGGAGATAAAAGAACGTCCCCTTCAGTGGGAATGGCATAGGCAAAGGCGCTCATGCCTAACAGATCAAGCTTTCTTTGAGGGCACGAAAGAAGGCAGCACGTCTAAAGTTCAGAGCATGAAAATAAGCGTGGATTGAGATGAGGCTGGGGAGGGAAGCCAGGATCATGAGAGGCCTAGAGAGCCGCAGAGGAGTTTTAAATGGGTAAGGGAAAAGATCAGACTTGCATTAAAAAAAAAAACAAAAAAACGCCTCTAACTAATTGGCCAGGTGCGGTGACTCATGCCTCTAATCCTAGCACTTTGTTAGGCCGAGGCAGGAAGATTGCTTGAGGCCAAGAGTTCAAGACCAACCTGGCCAACATAGGGAGACCCCTGTCTCAAAAAAAAAAAACAACGAACTAACTAACTTAATGAAGACTATACTGGAAAAACAGCAGGAGCAGATCCAAAGAAAACAGTTAAGTAGCTCCAGATGAAAGATACAGGTTTCATTTTGTTAGTCGCTATTCTGTCCCATTGGTCAATTTGCTTAACTGTTTGGAAATTTATCTTTCTTATCTGTAAAATCAGAATTAAAATAATATTTATTCAATAAGGTATTTATGAAGACTGAGTGAGATTAAGTTGGAAAGTAATCACCATTACACAACCTCTGAAAGTGTTAGCTTTAATTACATGACGTCCTCGGAGTAGGAATAGCACAAGGAATGAGGTAAAGTTAACTACAACTGTAAAAACTAATTTCATTTAAGTTGACATTGGAGTGTGAGTCTTGAATATCCAAAGTAGTTGTTATCTTCTGAAATCTAAGAATAGCTTTTATAGTTTCTTATTTTTTCGAAATTATATTTTAGGTTCAGAGGTTACATGTGCAGGTTGGCTACTTGGGTAAATTTTGTGTCACGGGAGTTTGGTGTACAGATTATTTCATCACCAAGGTAATGGTCAAGTGTCAAGTTTAGGTCCTGAATATCTGTTAGTTTTCTGCCTCAATGATCTGTCTAATACTGGCAGTGGAACATTGAAGTCTCCCACTATTATTGTGTGATTATCTAACTCTCTTTGCAGGTCTTTAAGAACTTGTTTTATAAATTTGGGTGCTCCAGTGTTGGGTGTATATATTTACAATAGTTAAGTCTTCCTAATGAATTGAACCCTTTATCCTTATGTAATACTCTTCTTTGTCCTTTTTGATCATGTTGGTTTAAAGTCTGTTTTGTCTGAAATAAGAATAACAACTCCTGCTCTTTTTTGTTTTCCATTTCCTTGATAGATTTCTCTCCATCCCTTTACACTGAGCCTCACAGTGTCACTGCATATCAGATGGGTCTCTTAAAGACAGCATACAGTTTGGTCTTGTTCCTTTATCCAACTTGCCACTCTGTGCTTTTTAACTGAGACATTTAGCCAACTTACATTTAAGGTTAGTATTTGATCCCATCACCATATTGTTAGCTAGTTGTTTTGTAGACTTGATTGTATAGTTGCTATATAGCAGCAGTACTCAATATTTTTGACACCAGGCACTGGTTTTGTGGAAGACAATTTTTCCATAGATTTGGGTGGGGGATGGTTTTGGGATGATTCAAGCGCATTACATTTATTGTGCACTTTATTTATATTATTATGACATTATACTATATAATAAAGTAATTATACAGCTCACTATAAATGCAGAATCAGTGGGAGCCCTGAGCTTCTTTTCCTGCAATTAGACAGTCCCATCTGGAGGTGATGGGAGACAGTGACAGATCATTAGGCGCTAGATTCTCATAAGGAGCACACAACTTAGAACCCTCACATGCATCGTTCACAATAGGGTTCGTGCTCCTATGAGAATCTAATGCTGCTGCTGATCTGTCAGGGGGCAGAGCGCAGGCAGTAATGCAAGCAATGGGGAGCAGCTGTAAATACAGATGAAGTTTTACTTGCTTGCCCACCACTCACCTCTTGTTGTGCAGCCTGGTTTCTTTTTTTCCCTTCAACTTTTATGCTAAGTTCAGATGTACATGTGCACGTTGTGCACGTTTGTTACATAGGTAAACGTGTGCCGTGGTGGTTTGCTGCACAGAACATCCCATCACCTAGGTATTAAGCCCAGCATCCATTAGTTATTTTTCCTGATGTTCTCCCTCCCCTAACCCCCTGATAACCGCTAGTGTGTGTTGTTCCCCCCGATGTGTCCATGTGTCTTCATCATTCAGCCCTCACCTATAAGTGAGAACATGTGGTGTTTGGTTTTCTGTTCCTGCATTAGTTTGCTAAGGATAATGGCTTCCAATTTCATCCATGTCCCTGCAAAGAACATGATCAATCTTATTTCTTTTTATGGCTGCATAGTATTTCATGGTGTATATGTGCCACATTTTCTTTATGCAGTCTATCATTGACGGGCATTTAGGTTGATTCTATGTCTTTGCTAATGTGAATAGTGAAGCTCAGTTTCTAACAGGCCACAGGCTGGTACCGACAGTCCATGGCCCAGAACATGGAGACCCCTGCTTTAGAGTGTCAGTGGTCTAAGTACTTAGCTGCGTTTTTGTGGTGTCTGGTAATGGTTCATTGTTTCCATGTTCAGCACTCCTCTTGTAAGGCAGGTCTGGTGGTAATGAACTCCCTTAGCATTTGCTTGTCTAAAAAGGATTTTATTTCCCCTTCACTTATGAAGCTTAGTTTGGCTGACTATGAAATTTTTGGTTAAAATTTCTTTTCTTTAAGGATACTGACTATAGGCCTCCAATCTCTCCTGGCTTGCAGGGTTTCTGCTGAAATGTCCCCTATTAGGCTGATGGGGTTTCCTTTGTAGGTGACCTGCCCCTTCGCTCTAGGTGCTTTTAATATTTTCCTTTCACACTGAACTTGGAGAATCTGATGAGTGTGTGTCTTGGGGAGGGTCGTCTTGTATAGTATCTTGCTGTGATTTCTCTAAATTTTCTGAATTTGAATATTGAGCTCTTTAGTGGGGTTGAGGAAATTTTCAAGAATGGTATCCTCAAATATGTTCTCCAATTTGCTTTCTCTCTCTCCCTCACTTTCAGGGATACCAATGTGTTACAGGTGGTCTGTTTACATAATCCCTTATTTCTCAGAGGTTTTTTCATTCTCTTTTATTCTCTTTTTTAAAAATTAATGTTTTTCTCTTTTTTTGATTTTAAGAACCAATCTTCGAGCTCTGAGATTGTTCCCTCAGTGTGGCCTATTCTGCAGTTAATTCTTCCAATTGCATTATGAAATTCTTATATTACAAAATTCTTGTAGTGAGTAGTTTTGCTCTTTTGGATCAGTTTGGTCCTTTCTTAAAATGGCTAGTTTTGTTTTTCAGCTCTTGTATCATTTTACTGGATTCCTTCAATTCCTTAAATTGGGTTTCAACTTTCTCCTGAATCTTGATGATCTTTGTTGCCATCGAGATTCGGAATTCTATGTCTGTTATTCCAGGAGCTAATGTGATCGTTTGGAAGTAAGAAGACACTCTGAATTTTTGAGTTGCCAGAGCTCTTGCACTGATTCTGTCTCATCTGTGTGGGCTGATGCTCCTTTAATCTTTGTAGTTGCTGTCCTTTGTATGGGGCTTTTTGCTTTTACAGGCTTTGATGTCCTTGCAGGTCTAACTGTGGAATAAACTGGGTTCAGTCAACTGGCTTTGTTTCTGGATGATTTCTAGGGGCCAAGGCTCAGCTCACCACTCCTGGGCTGCATGCCAGGCCCATGGTTTGTTCTTTGGCCCCTCAAGGTTGAGCATCAGCTATGCTGGAGGGGCTGAGGTGTTTCTGGTCTTCTGGCAAAAATACTCTTAAAGGGGAAAAGAATGCCAGCAAAAGCTTTTAATCAGGGTGGTGGCAGCAGGGTCTGTGTGTGCGTACACAGCCCACACCAGCTGTGGACGACTGTGGCCATAGCACCTTTTCAGGCCTAACCCTGACCCATCTCTCCTCACTGGGCGGGGCCTCCCTGCACAAATTCCAATGACTCCAGCCAGGAGCTCAGGGACATAACTCTGATCTCCCTGGGCCTGAGCCCCTAGGGAGAGGGATGGCCTCAATCTCTGTGGACCAGCAGACTTAGCCTTTAATCCTGGTAGTTCTGAGGAATCCAGGCAGCCCAGATGAGTAGGTTTCTCCCCAATGAAGCACACCACCTCCACCAAGGGACAGTCAAAGTACTTCATTAAACAGGTCCTGTTCCCCATGCCACCCAACTGACTCTCCAACAGGGATTGTCAGACACCCTCTACAGAAGCGATCCTACTGGCATCAGGTTGGTGCCCCATGAGGTCAGAGATCCCAGAACAAGGAGAGGCACCCATATTTGCTGTTCTGCAGCCTCCTTGAGTGACATCTCCAGTGCAGGAGTGACCCAGATGAATAGGGCCTGAAGTGAATTTCCAGAAAACCGCAGCAGCCCTACAGAAGAGGGACCTGACCATTGAAAGAAAAACAAACAAACAGAAAGCAACAACAACAGCATCAAAAACAACAAAAAGTCCCCACAAAAACCTCATCCAATGGTCAGTAGCCTCAAAGATCGAAACTAGATAGACTCATTAAGATGAGAAAGAATCAAAGACAAAATGCTGAAAACCCAAAAGGGCAGAGTGCCTCTTCTCCTCCAAATGATTGCAATGGTTCTCCAGCAAGGGTGCAGAACTGGACAGAAGATGAGAAGGACAAATTGACAGAAGTAGGCTTCAGAAGGTGAGTAATAAAAAACTCTGCTGAGCTAAAGGAGCATGTTCTAACCCAACGCAAAGTAGCTAAGTACCTTGATAAAAGGTTAAAGGAGCTTCTAACTAGAATAACCAGTTTAGAGAGGAACATAAATTACCTGACGGAGCTGAAAAACACAGCATGAGAACTCTGTGAAGCATACACAAGTAACAATAGCTGAATTGACCAAGTGAAAGAATGGATATCAGAGTTCGAAGACCACCTTGCTGAAATAGGGCATTTAGATGAGGTTAAGGTAAAAACAATGACAGGGAATGAACAAAGCCTCCGAGAAATATGGGACTACATGAAAAGACTGAACATACGATTGATTGGAGTACCTGAAAGAGATAGGAGGAATGAAAACAAGCTGGAAAACACACTTCAGGATATTACACAGGAGAACTTCCCCAACCCAGAAAAAAGGGCCAACATGCAAATTCAGGAAATACAGAGAATACCACTAAGATATTCCATGAGAAGATCAACTCCAAGATACATAATCATCAGATTCTCCAAGGCCGAAATGAAAGAAAAAATGTTAAGGGCAGCCAGAGAAAATGGCCAGATTACCTACAAAGGAAAGCTCATCAGACTAACAGCAGACTTTTCAGCAGAAACCCTACAAGCCAGAATAGAGTGGAGGCCAATATTCAACATTCTTAAAGAAAATAATTTTTCAACCCAGACAAACTGAGCTTCATAAGCAAAGGAGAAATAAAATCCTTTCCAGAAAAGCAAATGCTGAGAGATTTCATCACCACCAGGCCTGCCTTGCAAGAGCTCCCGAAGGAAGCACTAACTATGGAAAGGAAACACTGGTACCAGCCACTACAGAAACACACCAAAATATAAAGACCAATAACACTATGAAGAAACTACATCAATTAGTGTGCAAAATAACCAGATTGCACCATGAGGACAGGATCAAATTCACACATAAGAATACTAACCTTAAATGTAAGTGAGCTAAACATCCCAATTAAAAGACACAGACTGGCAAATTGGATACAGTCAAGACCCGTAGGTGTACTGTATTCAGGAAACCCACCTCTCATGCAAATGTACACACAAAATAAAGAGATGGAAGAAAATTTACCAAGCAAATGGAAAGAAAAAAAAAGCAGGGGTTGCAATTATAGTTTCTGACAAAACAGACTTTAAACAAACAAAGATCAAAAAGCACAAAGAAGGGCATTACATAATGGCAAAGGGATCAATTCAACAAGAAGAGCTAACTGTCTTAAATATACATGCACCCAATACAGGAGCACCCAGATTCATAAAACAAGTTCTTAGAGACATACAAAGAGACTTAGACTCCAACACAACAATAGTGGGTGACTTTAACACCCCGCTGTCAATATTAGACAGATCAACAAGACAGAAAATTAACAAGGATATTCAGTAGTTGAGCTGAGCTCTAGATCAAGGGAACCTAATAGATATATGCAGAACTCTTTACCCCAAATCAACAGAATATACATTCTTCTCTATGCCATATGACGCTTATTCTAAAATTGACCACATAATTGGAAGTAAAACACTCCTCAGCAAATGCAAAAGAAATGAAATCATAACAGTCTCTCAGATCACAGTACAATCCAATTAGAACTGAGGATTAAGAAGCTCACTCAAAACCACACAATTACATGGAAATTGAACAAGCTGCTCCTGAATGACTCCTGGGTAAATAATGAAATTAAGGCAGAAATCAAGAAGTTCTTTGAAACCAATGAGAACAAGGAGACGATGTACCAGAATCTCTGGGACACAGAGAAAGCTGTGGGAAATTTATAGCAATAAATGCCCACATCAGAAAGCTAGAAAGAGCTCAAATCGACACCCTAACATCATTATTAAAAGAGCTAGATAAACAAGGGCAAACTAATCCAAGAGCCAGCAGAAGACAAGAAATAACTAAGGTCAGAGAAAAATTCAAGGAAATACAGAAATAAACACCCTCTTCCCAAAAAATCAATGAATCCAGGAGCTGTTATTTTTGAAAAAAATAACAAAATAAATAGGCTGCTAGCTAGACTAATGAAAGAGAAAAGAATCAAATAGACACAATAAAAAGTGGCAATGGGGATATACCACTGACCCCACAGATATACAAACTACCATCATAGAATACTATAAACACCTCTATGCAAATAAGTCTAGAAGAAATGGATAAATTCCTGAACACATACACCCTCCCAAGACTAAACCAGGGAGAAGTTGAATCCCTGAATAGACCAATAACAAGTTCTGAAATTGAGGCAGTAATTAATAGACTACCAACAAAGAAAACCCAGGACCAGATGGATTCACAGCCGAATTCTACCAAAGGTGCAAAGAGGAGCTAGTACAATTCCTTCTGAAACTATTCCAAACAGTTGTAAAGGAGGGACTCTTCCATAACTCATCTTATTCTGCATTATCCTGCAACTCATCTCATCCAGCATTATCCTGATACCAAAACCTGGCAGAGACACAAGAAAAAAAAACTTCACGCTATATTCCTGGTGAAAATTGATGCAAAAATTCTCAGTAAAATACTGGCAAACTGAATCCAGCAGCACATCAAAAAACTTATCCACCACGATCAAGTTGGCTTCATCTCTGGGATGCAAGGCTGGTTTGACATAGGCAAATCAATAAATGTAATCTACCACATAAACAGAACCAAAGACAAAAACCACATGATTATCTCAATAGATACAGAAAAGGCCTTCGATAAAATTCAGCATCCTTTCATGTTAAAAACTCTCAATAAACTAGGCATTGATTAAACATATCTCAAAATAATAAGAGCTATTTATGACAAACCAACAGCCAGTATCATATTGGATGGGCAAAAGCTGGAAGCATTCCCTTTGAAAACCAGTACAAGACAAGAATGTCCTCTCTCATCACTCCTATTCAACATAGTATTGGAAGGTCTGGCCAGGGCGATCAGACAAGAGAAAGAAATAAAGCGTATTCAAATAGGAAGAGAGAAATTTGAGTTGTCTCTGTTTGAAGATGATGTGTTTCCTTATTTAGAAAAACTCAGCCCAAAAACTCCTTAAGCTGATGAGCAATTTCAGCAAAGTCTCAGGACACAAAATCAATGTGCAAAAATCACAAGCATTCCTTTATACCAACAATAGACAAGCAGAGAGCCAAATCATGAATGACTCCAATTCACAATTGCTACAAAGAGAATATAATACCTAGGAACACAACTTACAAGGGATGTGAAGGACTTCTTCAAGGAGAACTACAAACCACTGCTCAAGGAAATAAGAGAGGACAATAAACAAATGGAAAATACATTCCATCCTCATGGATAGGAAGAATCAATATCGTGAAAATGGCCATGCTGCCCAAAGTAATCTACAGATTCAGTGCTATTCAAACTACCATTGAATTCTTCACAGAATTAGAAAAAACTACTTTAAATGTCATATGGAACCAAAGAAGACCCCCTATAGTCAACACAATCCTAAGCAAAAAGAACAAAGCTGGAATCATCATGCAACCTGACTTCAAACTATACTACAAGGCTACAGTAAGCAAAACAGCATAGTACTGGTACCAAAACAGACATATAGACCAATGGAACAGAACAGAGACCTCAGAAATAACACCACACATCTACAACCGTCTTCGACAAACCTGACAAAAACAATCAATGGGGAAGGGATTTCCTATTCAATAAATGGTGCTAGGAAAACTGGCTACCTATATGCAGAAAACTGTAACTGGACCCCTTCCTTATACCTTATTCAAAAATTAACTCAAGATGGATTAAAGACTTAAATGTAAAACCTAAAACCATAAAAACTCTAGAAGAAAACCTAGGCAATATCACTCAGGTCATAGGCATGGACAAAGACTTCATGACAAAAATGCCAAAAGCAATTGCAACAAAAGCCAAAATTGACAAATGGGATCTAATTAAACTAAAGAGCTTCTGCACAGCAAAAGAAACTATCATCAGAGTGAACAGGCAACCTACAGAATGGGAGAAATTTTTTGCAATCTACCTATCTGACAAAGGTCTAATACCCAGAGTCTACCAGGAACTTAAACAAATTTACAAGAAAAAAAATCAACCCCATCAAAAAGTGGCCAAAGGATATGAACAGACACGTCTCAACAGAAGACATTTACATGGCCAAAAACCATATGAAGTAAAGCTCAACATCACTGATTAATGCATTAGAGAAATGCAAATCAAAACCACAACGAGATACCATCTCACTCCAGTCAGAATAGCGATTATTGAAAGTTGAGAAAAATTAGATGCTGGCGAGGCTGTGGAGAAATAGGAATGCTTTTACACTGTTGATGGCAATGTAAATTAGTTCAACCATTGTGGAAAACTGTGTGGTGATTCCTCAAGGATCTAGAACCAGAAATAACACATGACCCAGCAATCCCATTCCTGGGTATACACCTTAAGGATTATAAATCATTACACTATAAAGATACATGCACACATATGTTTATTACAGCACTATTTACAATAGCAAAGACATGGAACCAACCCAAATGCCCATCAATGATAGATTGGATAAAGAAAATATGACACATATACACCATGTAATACTGTGCAGCCATAAAAAGGAATTGGATCATGTCCATTGAAGGGACATGGATGAAGCTGGAAGCCATCACCCTCAGCAAACTAACACAGGAACACAAAACCAAACACTACATGTTCTCACTCATAAGTGGGAGTTGAACAATGAGAACACATGGACACATGGAGGGGAGCATCACACACTGGGACCTGTTGGGGAGTGGGTGCCTAGGGGAGGGAACTTAGAGGATGGGTCAATAGGTGCAGCAAACCACCATGGCACACGTTTACTTATGTAACAAACCTGCATGTTCTGTACATGTATCCCAGAACTTAAAGTAAATTTTTTAAAAAATGAATTAAAATAAATTAAAGCATGTTGAGCTTTGTTAAGTAGATAGTTAAAATATTAGTTGTTCTATCCTGTCCCTTTAAGTACTTTCTTTAAGCTTTGCCATAGCAGATCTTCTATGGCCATCACTCCAAGGACAGTTTGACCATACTAAGGCATAATCCCACTGGTTCTCCACTGAATGTCCCAGGTGTTTCCTGAGAACTCTCCATTCTTGCGCCTCAGTGCTGAAATGTCTCTCTACCATATGTTAGCTCTAGGAATGGTTTGGTTTACAATTTCTGAGTTGTTCATTTCTCAGCATTGTGGAATTTCATTGTTTATATATATTGCCTAACAACCTATAACTTAAGAGGATTCCTATGTAGATTTCTGAGTTATATGTATATGCCATACTTTATCCATTCATCTGTCAGTGGGCATTTCAGGTATTTCCATACCTGAAATGCCATACTGTGGCTATTGTGAATAATACTACTATAAACATAAGACTGCAGATATCTCTTTGAGGTCCCATTTCAATTCCTTTGAATACGTATCCAGAAGTGCAATTGCTGGATCTTGTGGTAATTCTATTTTTAATTTTTCAAGGAACCTTCATACTGTTTTCCATAGTGGTTGGCAACATTTCACATTTCCATCAATAGTGTGCAAGGGTTCTAATTTCTCCACATCCTCGGGAAAGTTTGCTATTTTTTTCTTAATAGCAGACATCTTAATAGGTGTGAGGTATCTCTTTGTGCTTCTGACTTGTACTTCTCTGATGAGTGGTGATGTTGGGCATTTTTAAATACAATTGTTGGCCATTTGTATATATTCTTTGGAGAAATGCCTATTCATGTCATTTCCCCCTTTTTTAATAAGGATACTATATATTTTTTTGCTACTGAGTTATCACAACAGCATCAAAAATAATAAAATACATAGGAGTAAACCTAACCAAGAAGATGAAAGCTTTGTGCAATGAAAACCACAAATTGGTAATAAAAAGAAATTGAAGGAGGCACAAATAAATGGAAAATATTTTATGTTTGTATTGTTAAATTATTGATACTGCCCAAAGCAGTCTACAAATTCAATGCTATACCTATGAAAATTCTAATTGCATTTTTTACAGATATATAGAAGCAATTTTAAAATTTATTTGTAACTACAAAAGCCCTGAATAGCCAAATAAACCTTGAGGTAGAACAAAGTCAGATTTCAAAATACATTACAAAGCTCCAGGATTAAATCAGTATGATATTGGCATAAAAACAGACATAAACAAAAGTGACAGAATAGAGATCTCAGAACTAAACCCACACGTACATATTCAACTGATCTTCAAAAAAGGGGCCAAGAATACACAATGGGACAAGAATAATCTCTTCAGTATATGGTCTTGGAAAAACCGGCTGTCTGCATGCAAAAGAATAAAATAGGACCCTTATCTTACACCATACATAGAAGTAAATTCAAAGTGAATTTGCAAGTTAAACAAAAGACTTGAAACTATAGAAATCTTAGAGGAAAACCAAGGGAAAAACTCCATGACATTGGTCTTAGAAATTTTTGATTGTATATGACAAACACACAAGCAACAAAAGTAAAACTGGACAGATAAAATTACATCAAACTAAAATGACCCTTTGTGGTAAAGAAAACAAACAGGATCAACAGGAAAACTGTGGAATGCAATTAAATTTTTCAAACATATTTCTGATAGGGAATTAATATCCAAAATACCTAAGGAACTTACACTATGCAAGAGCAAACAACAACAACTAAATAATGGGGAAAGAATTTGAATAGACATTTCTTCCATTGTCTTTAAACAGTTTTCTATATTATGTCTAGTTTTCTAGCAAGAAGTTAAGCTTAGTCCTTGTTACCCCATGTAGTCTAGAAATGGAAGTAATGTCATGGACCAGAGACTTGACTGATAGTACACCTCATACTTTAACTTATACGTAACCTGTGCTACATTTTTGCTTTGAATTTCTACAATTCCTTCAGTATCTACTAATGATTAATTATAATTAAAGTTATTTTCTGTGTAGTTTAAGCTTCCAGTACCATTCAGTATCATCCATTTGATGATAACATGACATTCTCAAAATGATTTCAGGATTTTGAAGCTTTTAAACATCATAAACAAAATGATTATTCTGGTGAAAAAATATCCCATAAAAATCTTAAAGTAGAATGTTACTGAGTGTTTAGAAAGTTAATGTGTGGGACCAGATATATAAAATTGATATTTGGGGAACCATCAAAATCTACTTAGAAGACATTAAGTTATTTACAAAGCACTTTTTTAACAGCATTTGCTGCTTGATGTTTAATAACCCAGTCCTTCAAATATTATATATCACTAGAATTAACATCAATAAAAATCATTAGTGCCTAGTTTGCAAGCTTCCCTTGCTTTTATTTTATTCTATTTTCCTAACTCCTTGAGGTGGGCTCAGAGTCCTTGGTTGTAGCAAAGCCAGAGAGGGCAGTTTCAGTGGTGAACTTGTAAAATAGCCAATATTCCCAGCTAATTCACACTGGCTATCCAGAGAAGGAAATTCACTATCTGCCAGTTGAAAGTCCCTAGGTAGAATGAAGACAACATTGTAAGTCTGCAAAACATGTGTTTACTGATTCATATTTAGATGAGCTAAGAAAAGTTCTTGAGAATCTCTTGAGCAGATAGGCTCAACATATCTTTTTGGGGACACAATTCAACCCATTGCAAACATAGTAGTATGCATTTCGTTGCGCACTACCAGTGCAACTAAATGTCTTTTAGTAAACTAGTAGATACTAATGCAACTAAATGTCTTTTAGTTGAATTCTTAGTATGCAACTAAATGCATACCACCACAGTTGCACCATTGGAATAAACTCTTGCCAAACTTATTCCAATGCTTTCACCAAGGTGGAACTGATCAATTCGTATGTTTTGCTTTTTAATTGCTGTTTATTTCATGGTTAGTTTTTTTTTTCTTATTTTACTGTCTTAAGGAGAAGACTCAGTGCCAGAGCAAACAGAAATAGCAGCTGGTAGAAACTTAGGTTTCTCTTTACAAGCTTCACCTGTGTCCTTAACAGAGCTTACTCTAGTGCTCATAAATGAGCAGACATCATGGAGCCTTCTTCCTTCTTAACTCATTGGTGTTCAAAAAAATAAGAAAATACCACAGTTTTGGCATGACGACCAGAGAAAGTCAACAAAGCAAGTTGTATTAGTTTCCTAGGACTGCAATAGTAAAATACCACAAACTGGCTAGCTTAAAACAACATAACTTTATTTTCTCACAGTTCTGGGGGTCCAGAAGTCTGAAATTAAAGTGTTAGCAGGGTCACATTCTCGCTGAATGTTGTAGGTGAAGATATTTTCTTACCTCTTCCGGCTTCTGGCAGTTGCCAGCAATCATTGGTGTCCCTGGGTTTGCAGCTGTATAACTCTAATCTCTGCCTCTCTTTCCCGTGTTCTCTAAGCCTCTGTGTCTGTGTCTCTTCTTCTCAAGATCCAGTTTTATTGGATTAAGAGCCTATCCTATTCCAGCATGGCTTCATCTTAACTAATTACATGTGCAATGACCCTATTTCCAAATAAGGTCACAATCTGAGTTTCCAGGGCTTTGGACTTCACATATATTTGGGGGAATGGGAGGGGGACAAAATTCAACTCATTACAACAAAGACATCTTTCAAACTGTTTTGTGTCCATATTGTTATTTTTATTTTTAAAGGTATTTTTCCTCAAAATGTTAATGTTATTTATCATACTATACACATAAGAATGTATTTACCTATAAACTATTATTCTCATGCTAATACATTCACTTTTATGTATTCCTTACTGGTTCAATGTGGGTTGCTATATTGATCCGGTCCCACGCTGCTAATAAGGACATGAGACTGGGTAATTTATAAAGAAGAGAGGTTTAATTGACTCACAGTTCCGCATGGTTGAGGAGGCCTCAGGAAACTTAGAATCATGGAGGAAGGCACCTTTTCATAGGGCAGCAGGAGAGAGAATGAGAGCCAAGTAAAGGGGGAAGCCCCTTATAAAACCATCAGATCTCATGAGAATTCACTATCGTGAGAACAGCATGGGACAAACCACTCCCACGATTCAGTTATCTCTACCTAGTCCTGCCCTTGACATACAGGGATTATTACAATTCGAGATAAGATTTGGTTGGAGACACATCCAAACTATGTCACTTGCTATACTGACAATATCAAGGAATTGCACATTTTCAAAGAGTTGAGTTTTCATTCATAACTGGCCAAAGTTCTTCATTCTTCTTCCTCTTTCTTCTCCTTCATTCTCTCTCAACTATGTCATTAGGAACTCTATCTTTATTTCCTGTCATTTCTGCAGCTTGTTAGGGTGTTTTCTTCATTTCTCCATAATAATTTTCCAGTGAAACTGTGCCTTTGAGACGTGTTCCTAGAGAGTGCTTTGGAAGCCGATAAAGCTAGAGTTTATGCAACCATGATAAAGAGAAAGTCCCAAACCTCCTTTACAACATCTCATGTGGGAAAGAAATTAGACATTATCTAGCCTGGAATTGTCGTTCACCTTATAACTTAAGCACAAATTTTCTTTTCATCCAGTACTTCATATCTTATTTCTGTTTCCTTAAAACCAAGAGTTATGTCTATGATAGCCACGTGAGTGTAATAGTTTGCAGTGGAAGCAAGAGAACATAATGTGGGCATACATACTTTCTCTTATTTTTTGGTTCTCAGGGTTGGCTTTTTCCTTTTTTAATAAATGAATGATGCACAGCCATGGGAAACTGAGTCACAAGTTAAATGAAATAAGCCAGAATTAAAGCTTTTTTCATGAGAAAATTCTTTTGGGAAACAGGGTCTCACTTGGTCACCTAGACTGGAGTGCAGTGGCACCAACATGGCTCACCACAGCCTCCAACTCCTGGGCTCAAGGGATCTGCCCACCTCAGCCTCTCAAGTAGCTGGGACTATTGGCATGTACCACGATACCTGGCTAATATTTTTATTTCTGTAGATACAGGGTCTGGCTATGTTACCCAGGCTGGTCCCAAACTCCTGGCCTCAAGCAATTCTCCCACCTCAGCCTTTCAAAATGCTAGGAATACAAGCGTGAGCCACTGTACCCACCCAGGACATTTCTTTTTTAGGTGAAATTTCTCACAGGACTTCAGACCTCAACTCAAGGACTATATGAGGAATATTAGCCAAGTTTGAAATGGGAGCTGAATAATGGAAATTTTTATCTCCTGGTATTTTGACTCTCATTCTTCGCCAACTTCCCTGCTTAACATCCCACAGTAGCTACTTTTTTACATTTTATGTAAAGTTTGGGAATATGTGAATTGTATCTTGGTCTGGTGGACCTATCTAATCTCATCTCATACTTTAGTCCCCTTGTTAATTTGCTGCAGCTGCCCACATGACCTCCTCATCCTTAAAATCACAAAACTATCCCCCTTCCCATTGACTTTAGTCTCATTTTAATTTTGGAACCTGAACGTTTCTTTCTGGAGACGTTTATGACACAGGTCAAATTTCACCCCTACTCCTACCATCTTATTGCATCATACTCTACCATATTACTCCTTTTAATTTCATTGGTTTGGTTATCTTCTCCATTAGACTATAAGCTGCATGAATGTGGAGATCTTCTGTGCTCATTTGTTGCTATATTCTCTCAGTTCTGAACTGAATGTGTAATATTTTATGGATTTTCAAAAGTATTTTGTTAAATAATTGAATGCATGTTTCCCTTCTCTCATCCCTATCATAACAAAGGGGGGTTGTTATCATTTCTATGATAACAAATTCTATCCATAAGTGAACATTAGAATGAAATCAAAGCGTTCCCAATAAGAATTGGAATAAAGTTATATTTCACTCAGCTTTACCTCTATCTTTGAGTATGAAAAAGAGAACAAAAAAAGATTTACAAACTTGTGTCCAAACCTGGAATAGAGTGAGGCAAGAGATGTGCCTAAAATGCAAACTGTAAAGAGGTATTTACTTAAAGAGGTATTTACTTTCAGGGCTATGCCAGGAGTGACCTGCAATTGGGCAACCACGAGCGACAGACTCCTTAAATTGTGTGTCCTAGGTGACTCGTCACTTCACCTGAGCCCTGACTCTGCCTGTGTTTTGACTACAGTATTTTTTAGGAGTTTAAAACATCATCTCACAATAGAATCAGTATCACTTTTCTTGCTTAGAAGTAGGTTTCCTGATAAAATACAGAACACCCAGTTATATTTGAATTCCAGATAAACAAAAAATATTTTTAGCATAAATATATCTAAAATATTGTATGGAATATGCTTATACTAATAAAAAGATAACTGAAATTCTAATTTAGCAATTCATTCTAAATTTTAATTTGCTAAATCTGAACATACTACCTGTAGGTTTTCTGAATGCTAATCATCTTATGGTAGTCATGTTGTGGTAGATTTCACCTCAACAGTAATCTCATAGGGAGGCGGGTCTCCTCTGTCCTATGCAGCTGCATCTAAATAATGAAATGCCAAGTTGAGAATCTCACAAGTCATTGCAACACTGTTGTAATCCTTCCAATCCTGTCATTTTTCTTTGCAATGAGAACATATCTGATCAAGTAAACATTACTACTCAAGGCATTCATAAAATATTGAACATGTAATTTGAGTTTCTCAAAGCAGCCACACCTTCTTTAACTGTTTGAAAATTTTACATATTTACTAATGACCAATTCTGCAGAGATCTATGCTGGACAGCCTGGGAGAGGATTGAGCTGATCTATTTCTCCATTACATTCTTCCCAAGATGCTTAAAAATATGCCAGGTATGCAGCTTGTTGACAAAGCCCCCTTTAACACAGACTGTATTTCAATTCCTGGAAAGGTAGCAATGACACTTTGGCTAGAAGGAGAGGATTTCACTTGGAGAAAGATTATTTCTTTTCTTTTTTGTCTCTCGCCTTACTGAACCTTTCTCAGAGCAAGAAACAGATACATAAAGGTGGAGGAATTCACTTCAGCAATATCAGATAGGAAGACGCATACAGAGTAATAGAATATCCACACAATGAATTACCTATGATAGGAAAAGAGAAAGAACTTATCAAAAGGCAATGTGTTAACATAATCTAAATAGCAGAACAAATATTCCAGTATCTAGTAGTCAAGAATTAAAACCATTTGTTATCATAGGATGAACAAACTAACAGATACAGTTATAGGAAGATAGAATACTATAGACATATCAGCTTCTAGATGGTTATTTATCCGAATACTCAAGATGTGGTTGCTGTGTCAAATAGGGTATTACACTATGTTAGTGGTTTCAAACCCTGCCTAAATACTAGACCCAAGACATGCATTGAGGTAAACTCTTTATTTTAGGCTTCAGAGCTGAAAATCTGTATTTTAAGTCTTCTTAAAGATTCCAACAGGAAAAATTGAGGGGTATAACTATACTTACTTATTAATTCACGGAGTCAACAAATACCAGAATGTTGATTAAGTACTAAGAACTAATATATTTCTTCTTCCAGTTTCTAGCTCTTATAAACTTTGATTTTGGTGGTGAGATTAAAAACAAGCAAATAAGCAAAATGAAAACTGAATAAATAATATGTCAAATAGTGATAAGTTCTACAAAGGGAAATGAAAGAGGATAAGGAGGGAGAGTATGGACTTGTGTAGATGGCTATTTTAAATATGATGATAATGAAAACCTTTACAATGAGACCAGAATCAAAAGAGCAACACAGACACAGAGCACATCAATACCCTGAGGCAGCAATGGATTTGAGGAGGTTCATGGAGGAGCAGGGAGGTCAATGTGTCTGGGAGGCAGTGAGCAAGGAAAACGATGACAAAAGATGGGGTTCCATAGGCATCCAGGGATCAGGCACCCACAGCCTTGCAGGCTGTGATAAGAAGGCTAGATTTTGTTCTTCAGATAATGGAAATACATCGAAGAATTTACAGTAGGGAAGTGATGTGAGTAGATTTTTGTTGTTGTTGTTTTGCTTTTTTGAAGCAGAATCTCACTCTGTCACCCAGGCTGGAGTTCAGCTGTGCGATCTTGGCTCACTGCAACCTCTGCCTCCCAGGTTCAAGTGATTCTCCTGCCTCAGCCTCCTGAGTAGCTGGGACTACAGGAATGTGCCACCACACCTGGCTAATTTTTGTATTTTTAGTAGAGATGGGGTTTCACCATGTTGGCCAGGCTTGTCTTCAACTCCTGACCTCAAGTAATCCACCCACCTCGGCCTCCCAAAGTGCTGGGATTACAGGTGCGAGCCACCGCGCCCAGCCTTAGATTTTATTTTAAAGTGTAATTTTGGTTGTGGAAGTAGGAATCTCAGTGACATGCCTATGTAGTTGTCCAAGTCTACCAGGGTGGTAGGAGTGGTGGAAGTGAGAAGTGGCTCGATTCAGGATATATTTTTGAAGGCCAAGGGTCAATAGAATTAGCTGATTAATTGGTTGTGGTTTGCAAAACAAAGGCAAGATTCTAGGATGACTTCAAATCTTGGGTCTGATAACTTGGTCAATGGAGATACTAGTTATGAGGCTGGTGAACACTTAGGAAGGAGCAAATGTGGGCATTAAGGGATTTGGAGTTTATTTTGGATATATTAATTTTGAAATGCCTCTTTGCATCCAGTGGGAGATACCCATTAGGCAGTTCAATCATATAGACTCAGTTCTAAGAGATTTCTAGACTGAAGATATGAATTTAGGAATCATCAACGTTTAGATGGCATTTAAGCCATGAGATCACTTGAATAACCCAGGGAGTGAGTGTAAGTGGAGAAGAGTGGAGATCCAAGTCTAAGCCTTGCAGTGGCTAAAAAAGCTGATATTCAGAGGTAAGTTAGATGAGGCAGAGTCAGTGTTAATGTTTCTCAAGAAGCACTATTAGCATTTTGAGTGGAAGGGTGCTTTGCCATGCAAGACAGATGTGAAGATTATACGGTATTTAGAATCTCTGAATCCACCCAGTAATAGCAGTGCCACCCCCCAGACACTGTGACAGGAAACACATATTTGTATTTTCCCCCTCATATTTGTAAACTACATGTATTTGTTCCCCACCTATTTGCAAATCACTCAAAAGACATGTACTGCTAGAAAACCATTGACTACATGGCTATTAAAATCACTAAATGGTTTTAAATATCCACTCTAATTATAACATTTTATTTTAGGAATTATGAATTACAAATATATTTGGACTAGAAAAATACATATTATGAAGTGTTACAGTATTAGGAAATATGAACATTTGTTTGTAACAATCTCTTAGGGCCAAGAAAATAGAGCAAGCTCAAAAAAGCAGTAAATCTACTTTAACCATGCTGTCACTTACTCTGGATTAACTGACTGATTCTCTTAATATCATTTGTAAAACATTCTGATTTTTACTCAAGGCATAATAAATGCTGGGTTAGTAAACTAACTTGGGGAATACAGCACACTTCTCAGCATCCCATCCCCGTGTTTAAATTATGTGCTCAGTTGTTTTTGTTCCCAAACTATTATACTTAAAGGGTCTATGATATTGTAAATATACTACTTATTTTGGCATTATGTAGATTAAGAAATCAATGACATATTTTACACTATTGCAAAATCACTATTCTATATGATGGTATCCATCCACTCATTTCTAGGGTGATAATGAGGTCATCATATGTGTACATTTTGATAGGGTTTGGGTTATCAGGAATATGCATTTGTCAAAACAACCACCCCCAGAATCAAACGCCATTTTTATCGCAGATTATTTTTTCTATCCTATAATTTAATATAAGCTGGATTTCATATAAATCGAATCAGACATTATGTACTCTCTTGCAGAGGCTTCATTCACTCAGCACGATGTTTTTCAGATTCATGAGTAAGGCTTTGAGATTCACTGGGTGTATTATAAGTTACTTTCTATTGCTAAGACGTGTTCCATTGTAAATATAAACCACAATTTCTTTACTCATTTTCCCATGGGTGGACATCTGGGTTGTTTCCAATTTGGGGTTATTATGAATACATATACTATAAGCATTCCTGTCAACATAAGCATCTACTATGTATGTGTATATGTATCTACTATAAGCATTCTCTTTGTCAACATATATTTTCACTTATCTTGGGAAAATACTTAGTTGAATTGGTGGTCCACAGTGTAGGTATACATTTAGTCTCACACAAAACTGCCAGATTTTTTTTCTAAAGTGACTATATTATTTCACATTTTCACCCAAAACATATGGGAAATTTCCAGTTGTTTCACATCCTTAACAATACTCGATGTTATCAATCTTTTCACTTTCAGCCACTCTGATGAGTGTGCAGTAAGTGGTATTTCATTGTGATTTGAATTTGGATTTTTCCAATAACTCTTGAGGCCAAATATCTTTTCAAATGCCTGACCATTCATATAACTTTTTTGCGAAGTGTTTATTCCAAAGGTTTTCCCTAGAAAAGTCTTCTGTAGATATTAAAATTTCAAGTTACTATACTAAATTCACTTTAGAATAGTTAAATGTCAGTCAACATTGACGGAAGCTTGTATATGCAATATTCAATTGTCAAGGAAAAAAGTTACTTATACTGTGCGTTTTAAAATAATTATAAGTGCCTTTTTATCTCTATCGATCTAGTAAATTAAGCTGATTTCCATTACAAGTTTATTAATTTACTCTAATTCTGAAGAACAATATTGGATATATGCCAATACATGTAATTCTTATGAAACTTAATTGCAAAAAATAGAAACCCCAGATCACTTCTGATGATGTTCTATTTAAGTATATTAGACTATTAGTTTATCTCATTTTTCTGCTACTATTGATACAAAACTACTTGTGCTTTGTTTAAGAAATAGCATCCAGCATACTTTGGTCTGAAAAAATACTTTAAGTCTGATTTGATCTGCTTCATTCACCAACTAAAAGTATATATAAACAGTGATATCCAGTGAAAGTTTCATGGGAAAACCAATTTTTGATAAACACATAGCTGGGTATGTTCCTGAGTTTATACATTACAGTTTTTATTACAGACAAGAGACTGAAAAAGAATGTCAAGAAATCCAAAGTATCTATGCTGTGCAAAGTTACCGGTAAATATACTTTTAAGAATCTGAGGTAATACATAAAATGCATATTCAGATGATAAGAAACCAGAAGCCTGTTTGTTCATCCTCATGGAACAAATAATATAGTCTTTGAATTTGGATTTTTAGTGTTGTCCAGAGATTTTTATTTTCGTAAGCACATTTTTAACCTCAGAAATAAAATAAGGTTCACATAATTCAAAGGAATAATGGACAAAACAAGGCATTCAACTCGAACTTTGGTCAGCAACAATTTACCCACAAGCCTTTCTAGATAATAAAATAGTAATTTGTAAATAATGTATTGCAGCATTGAGTTCATATATAGAAAACAAAAAGCATTTTCATAATCCTCCTGGACAGTCAGCTTTTCTCATGTTAAATCTATTGTCAACCTGCCTCGAGCATGCTGTTTGAGCAAAATTGCTCACTCCAACTCCAAACAGCTCCCATTCTACATAATAATACCATTTTACAATTGGCATTTGCTATAATAAATCCACCTTGGAACACTTACCTTGTCAGTCAGTTTTGAGGAAAGGTCATGGTGAGCAGTGAAGGAGAAGGCTACTTGTGTATAAGTTATGAAGTCTTTTATGAGACTTTTTAATCAATCTCTTAACATGCACTGAAAAAGGCTTAAGATAAAACAAATAATATAGGATTTTTTTTGGAGGGGGTGTTTGTTGTTTTGGTTGCCATTGTTGGAAGACGGCTGATTTTCCTTAAAAAATTAGAGTGAAATTAGTACAAGCAACATAGTAATGCAGTTACAGAACCTATGAGTTTTGCAATCCAAAGCTGATAAATTGTTACAAGCCACTTAGTCTACTTTAATGTCATTTTTTTTTTCTCCAAGGGCATTGAATGATAATGTTTGGCTGGTACTTCAACTATGGATCTGTGGGAAAGTCTGTTGCTTAGGTTATTTCTACGTTTTCATTATTCTGCACATGCTCTGCTCTTCCAACACTGCTAACTGACTGGTCAAATTATAGGTAAGAGAGGGACAGATGATATTGTGTAGGGCAGGGTCAACAAACTAAAGTTTTAGTGGGACGTAGCCATACCTATCCATTCACTTATTGTTCATGGTTTCTTCTGTGCTACAAGAGCAGAGTTAAGCAGGTGCAAGATAGCCCCTCTGCCTCACAAACTCTAAAATATTTACTATCTAGCCCTTTGCAGAAGAAGTTTATTGACCTCTAGTTGAGTTATAGCATTTTTCCATTAGATGCATTATATCCAAATAATGCCTTCATAAAAAGATGTCCAAGATCTTTACATAAAGATGTTCAGGAAAAGAAGATCTATGTAAAACTGAATGCAGTATATCTATTTTGGGGGGAACTATTACTTCAGAAATGTCTAGGCTTCCCCAATATACCATCTTCAGATTTGTACTAATAATGACTGTACCTTCCTAATGCACACAGTTTTAGTTGGGACTATGGTCAGAATTAAAACTAAATTTCCCAACCTGCCTTGCAGCTAGGTTTGACCAGACAATCCACATTTTCACAAAAGATATAAGCACTTGCCATGAATGTAAATTTCTGCTCAGTTTGGTGCAAGCCTTTCCATGTTCCCTGTGTCTTTCCTGCTGGCTGAGATATTGACGGTATGATAAGTCCAGCAAGCTTCTTGGACCTTTTTGCTAAAAATAAACAACCATCAGGAAGATGGAGTTGTGGATTCTCAACAAGCAGGCATTGCCATACGGGCTCTGAACTGTTGATTCCACACAGTTTTGTATTTGTTTTAAACACAGTTGATTAGAACGATATGGATTTAAGCCATTGTTCCTTTGGAATTTTTATTCCATGCTACATTCTCAGTATATACAGTGATTTTTTTTGTAAACGGTGGCTAGAAAGGAATTCTTATTACATATAATGGGTCCTTGTTGGGTCTGCACTTTGGCCCTTCCCTTCTGGGCACGTCTTTCATTTCTCCCCTCCATCTATATGGATAAAGCAGGAACATTTATAATTATAAATTGATATGTGAGATTCTCCCTTACTTGCCAAAATTAATTGGACCAAAATTAGGCAAAAGACCCCAACAGGGCAAACAACAAGTGACAAAAGTCACTTGTCTGGGAATTGTTTTCATTGCGGAACTGGGATGCATGTAAAGACCGTATTTTCTGACATCTGGACTTGAGATGGAGAACAGAGAAGCTCTGTATCAGAAGAGAATGATGCAAATGTAATTGTAAAGGCAATTAGAAGAAGAGGCATCCTGAGAACTAGGAACCCCTGCTTCCAGTTCTCTCATTCAATTTCTTTTTCATGGTACCATGAGACACCCATATTTAGTGGTTAAAATTGTTCAGCTACCAATTCAAAAGTGAAAAGAGATGGAATCTTATGTATAGTGTTTTTATATGTAAAATTATATTCTGCTTTGGGCCCTCTTTCTGCCAGGTGGTAGAAATTTAATTTTAAGCAATTCAGGAGTTCCCAATTCCTTTTCTCTGGGATTCCATCTCACTCCTGGGGGTTTCTGTAGTGCAAAGTATTGAAGATACCCATTCCTCAGTCAGCATTACCAATCTACATTGAAATACATTGGAAATGTAATCTACAAAAACTGCACTGCTCTTGAATTTAAGTGATATCAACTCCCTCATATTTTTGTAACATATTATATATTCATTATCATTGAGTTAAACCAAATCTACCTTAGAGTTACTTGTTTTTTAATCAAAAACTTTATCTTGGGATAACAAGCATTACATATTTTCTACCCCAGTGATTCTGCATTCTCAAGGCATATGAATCACCTGGGTAGCTTGTTAAAATGCAAATTCTGGCCGGACATGGTGGCTCACACCTGTAATCCCAGCATTTTGGGAGGCCGAGGCGGGCGCATCACCTGAGGTCAGGAATTCGAGACTAGCCTGGCCAACATGGTGAAACATCGTCTCTACTAAAAAATACAAAAATTAGCCGGGCGTGGTGGTGGTGCTCCTGTAATCCCAGCTACTCAGGAGGCTGAGGCATGAGAATCACTTGAATCCAGGAGGCAGAGGTTGGGGTGAGCCAAGATTGCACCACTGCACTCCAGCCTGAGCGACAGAATGAGACTATTTCAAAGGAAAACAACAACAACAACAAAAAACAGATTCTGCTTCAGAAATTATGGGGTGGGGCTGAGTTCCTGCATTTCTAACAGGCTCCCAGGGGATAGCCCATTCCGAATGTCTGTGTACCACAATTGGAAAAGCAACGCTCTAACTCATGTATAAACACACAACTTCCTTTTATTTGTTTTATACATCATTGTATGATTCCTTACTTGTGTTTCTTAATTAACGTCTCAGTACCTCTCTATACACCATTCAAAGTATTTAACATACTATACTTTTGGGTTCATTTTTGTCATTACAATAAAAGCTTCTATATATTAAGTAATGTGTTCTTAATCTTCTTATTTAGCATGTTTTGTGATGTCTTTTGGCAGACAGAAGAACACTCCACTGAGAGTCAAGATAAATATTTTCAAGTATAGACGCTATTGTGATTCAAAATATGTCCTTGAGTCAAATTCACTTTTTGAGTCTAGTTTCCACTTATAAATTGGGGATAATATCTGCCCTACTTACTCCCACAGTGTTGTGAGGTTATGAAAGGAAATAGTAGATATATGAGCATGTTCTCAAGAAAATTACCATCGAATTGCAAGTCGTCATTCTTATTAGTATTCTTTTGCAGTTGGACACTGTCCATTTGCAACCATTTTCATTGCTCCTACAATGATCCCAGAGTGTCGGAAATCTTGCTCATGAAAATACCTATCCTACAGCTTCTTTTGTGACTTCAAACTCAGCCATCATTAATATCTTATTTAGATGGGCTCCAGTTTGTGTAGACAGACCAATAAACTGCTTATTCATCCTGAATTCTTCTTCTGGGAATTTTTTTTTGAACTTCAGCCCAACATCTCATTTCAAAGTGGGCAAAGAAAACATCAGCTACTGAAAGGCACTGCATTTTTAATGTACAGCTTGAAAACACTGCACCTGGTGAGTACAGAAACACATCTGTCCGTGCAACTGTCAAAGATGGCTCATGCTCTTTACATTCAAAAATATCTTCACTGACATAGGATTCATGTGACATGACATGGTGGTCCCAGGGTTTGGGAACCATCACCACAAATTCTCTTTTTATATCTATCTTTTAGTGCTAAAGATAATTATATTATTGTAAAGCGAATGTAGATTTGTTCATTCTTAATTCCAAATCAGTTATTACTGCTCAAGTCTGATAAATCACATGTATAAAGCCATGCCAAGCAGACAGAAGACAGTTAAAGCAGCAACAAACATGCAGACATTCTGTCTTCTGCTGCCACATCAGAGAGGAGCAGAGCCGAAGCTTTTCTGATTGTTTGGTTCAATTTTAAAGGCATAGCTTTCTCAGCTCTGTTAGAAAATAGAGATGAGAAAATGTCACCCAATTCAGAAACTAGAGCTAAGGCTGTATTTTTTTTGATCAAGAAGGAAGAGAGAGGAGGGTCTCTCGGGTGGGTTCAGTAACACATAGAGTAGTCTTTTCCAAGCACTAAATGCCCTACAGCCGTAGTCAGCAATGCCGTAGGCAAAGCAAAACACCTGGCATTCTGCTGCTCTTGCTGCTGCCGCCACTTTGCATGCCTCCAATGGATGTTTCTTTCCAAATCAGGAAAAGTTACACTCAGCAAGGATTTACAAAAGGTTCTGGGCTTCCATCAATGTCTTTAATTCTTTTATTTTTTATTTGATTATTGTATCGTCCTCAAAACTTGATCTATGCAGGTAGATTTAGATTTCACACTACCTATTGTCATATAAATTCTCCTGCCATTCTTCATTCATTCCCTTCTCTATTCAAAGACTATTCACTGAGGGCCAATATTTCTGTATTTATTAATAGGTGTAGTATAGATGCTGGATATATGAAGATAAAGAAAACAGAATAGACCTCTGCCTGGAGGAGCAGTGCTCCTCCACATACATCCTGGGTCCTCCTTTCCTACAATGCATAGTACATTCCAGGTAAGGCAGACCACTCTCTTTCTCTGTGACAGGTGTAAAGTTGTTATGAGTGCTCCATCTGAGACCCAAACTGCTTTTTCTGCCTCTATGTGATGTCTCAAATTCTTGCAGTCATATGGATCCATTCAAGCCTCTACCCATACTTTTGGAAGATGCTTTCAATCCTTTCTCTACCTGAGAACCCAACAGGTACTCTGGGAACCCTTGGTTGTGCAAGAAGCCCCAGGGACCTCTAGAACAGAAATATCAGGTGTGGATCAAGGGTGCCTCCGTTTCCCCACTCGTTTGTCTATGGCAGACACTGGTGATCATTTAGCATACATTTTCTCACTAAAATTTAGTACAGCCTTTGATTCAAACTCAACACTTGTCCAGGCAGCCAAATTAATTATTCAGTATTGTCCCAAGAAATGAAATCTGTTTGCTATCCTTGCTTGGAATTTGCTACATCCTCTGCTGCTCCTTTGGACTCATTGATTTGTTTTCATCACTAAGAATTCACAGTTCACATAGGTGCAAAACCCCGTAAGATCACTCAGGTCTTATTCATTTGTATTCCAAAATAACCCATCATCATCAGCACTGATTGATTTCCCCTTAAGATAAATCCAACCCGTGTAAACTCCAATCGTAGCCACACATTTCACAATCCCAAGTCCTTTTACACAATGGTCTTATACCCAAGAATCTCCAGGCTTTATTAGTTATAATGTACTAACTGGTCAAACTGACAACACCAGATTAGTTTAATTATAGTTCACATCATTGTTTAATACAAGTTGTGGTAGAGGGGAATGTGGTAGATAGAAGCAGTTCTACTCTTAAAAATCATTCAGAGATTCCAGCCCTTTATACTATAGGGCATTGTTTCAGTAGTGCTCTAGGGAAGCTCACCTCTATGCAGTTCTCAAGGATCCATGATGCTTTTATCTCCTGGATCCACATTGTGGTCCCTGTGGTTATTCTCAAAGTGAAAGACAACATAAAGATATATGCCAGCTTTAAATGCCCTGAACTGAGATGTGATAGACCTCATTGTGCCCACATTTTTTATTTTTTGGCTAGAAATAATTACATGAAATCACCCACCTGCATGGCAGCTAAGGAGGTTGATTTCACATGTGCCCAGGAAGGAGTAGAGAATCACACGTGGTGATTACTAGTTATTGCCACTACACATGGGCTGTGTTCTCAGGAGGCTAAAGAAGTAGAATGTGGTAAACATACAGCTTTGCCTCAACCACAAGGCATCTTCTCAGAATGCCCTGGAAGATAATAGGCCCTCTCTCTTTTACGTTTAATTTTAATAAATACCAAGTACTGATTAGAAAGTAATTAGAATGTGTTTTTTTGGAAGACACTAACATTATAACTGATTTTTAAAGTGGTTTTATTTTCAAACATATGGTTTCGGAGATTTTTAGTTTGAAGGTATATATTGGAGAGGAATTTATTTATTAAAATTAGAGAAATCTGACTGGAACAGTCATAAGCCATTGAAAGGACTTATTGACTTGCATGTTTGAAAGATCTTAGAATGGGCCGATCTAGGTGCACACATGGTATTGTCACGAATTTGTGCCTTACCCTCTTCCAGCCCTGTTTTCCATGTGTGGGCTTCATCCTGAAACAGACTTGTCTCAAACTGTGGCAAGACAGCCACCAGCAGCTCCAGGCATTCCCCAGGGAAGGAATGTGTGTGTGTCCTGGTGATCATAATGAAAGTCAGGGAGAAAATGCTCCTGGACTTCACTGGGGTAGTCATCCATTCATTTACTCAATCTAGGGGGATAATAGAATTGGCTCGGCTTGAAATTAGACTATGTGTCATCTGAATCTAAATTGCAAAATTGAGATGGGAGATGAGTAGTTTCCCAAAGGATAGCCTGATTGTTGTTACCAGAAAACAGAACAAAATATACCCACACAGTTTTCTACTACATAACACAAACGGGGAGATCGCTTTTCTGCCTAATTAGGGCCTCATGGTGACTTTGTCCTAAAAAAAAAAAAAAAAAAAAAAAAAAAAAAAAAAAAAAAAATCGCTGTGGCCCAGGGGCTGATCATTAGAATTTCCCATCTAAAATCCTCATTTTTTATTGCAGCAGGAGACATTTGGTCTCTATGATAATGGCTTGTGCCAACCCCACTCATAGGGACTACATAAACTAGAATGCTGGTTTCTTAACTGTCGGTAAGAAAAATAACTTCCTGGCTGAGCATAAAATTTGAGCTACATTGACCAACTCCTTTTATAAAGCTAAATATATAACAAGGAAGAGAAATTAAAACCAGCAGGACATTAGTTGAGCATGGAATCAGACTCAGGGTAATTAGTTAAATAAAAACATTCTGTGACAGGTACCCATTATTGCTCAATATATGTATTGCAGTGGCGGTAATATACTGTCTAGAAGGCTGTCATTCAAATAGGCTTGTAGGCATACTCTGCCACACCCTCAATGAGTTCTGGGTGACTATTGCTACATTGCTGATTCCAGTCACTATATTTTCACAAGGACCATTTCCTTCCATTGACACCTTATTTAATTAAATAGTCTCCATTTGCTTTTTGATTAACAGTTCATTAATAATTAGTATGTCTTGATTTAATTAGGCAAAGTGTCAGAAATCTCAGCCTACGTGTTGATTGCAACAAGTTTTTGACCACTTATCAGAACTTTCTCTATAATTTCAAAGCTGAGGAACATTTCTGTAATGGGATAAGCTATTTAAAACCAGTAGGGTAGGCAGAAAATACTTCCTGGCTGTCTGAATGAACAGAGCTTTGTCTTTCTTCCTGGATTTTCTTTTCTTCTTCTTGACATTTTGCAAGCCGCATTGGTGAAATATATCAATTGGGAATTTTCTCTTTGTATGTTGAAATAAGTGCAAAATGACTTTTAAAAACATGATCATTTGTGACCTTATTTTATATAGTTTTAAACGTACGTGAAGTCACAAGACTAGTACAAGAAGTGTTCCTATACCCTTTACTCGATTTACCAATTGTTTGCATTTTGCCCCACTAGATCCATCATTCTTTTTCTATAGAGTGAGTTAAAGACACTGTGCCTTTTTCCCTAGATTCTTCAGTATGTATTTTCTGAAAACAGGAACAGTTTTTACTTAGCGATAGTATGATGATCAAAATCAGGAAATTTAACACTGATAAATTACTACTATGTAATCAACAGTCTAGTTAATTTTTTAATTGCCCCAATAAATCCTTAAGCTATTTTTTCCTGGTTGAGGACACATTCAGTATCCTGCATTGGGTTCAGTTTTCAGTTCTTTTTAGAATTTTTTTTTTTTTTTTTTTTTTTTTTTTTTTTTTTTTGAGACGGAGTCTCGCTCTGTCGCCCAGGCGGGAGTGCAGTGGCGCAATCTCGGCTCACTGCAAGCTCTGCCTCCCGGGTTCACGCCATTCTCCTGCCTCGGCCTCTCCGAGTAGCTGGGACTACAGGCGCCCGCCACCACGCCCTGCTAATTTTTTTTGTATTTTTAGTAGAGACGGGGTTTCACCGTGGTCTTGATCTCCTGACCTCATGATCCGCCTGCCTCGGCCTCCCAAAGTGCTGGGATTACAAGCGTGAGCCACTACGCCCAGCCTTAGAATTCTTTATTGCTGAACAGTTGCATTGCCTTTCTTTGTCATTTCTGACCTTGCCATTTTGGAAGAGTACAAGCTAGTTTATTTTGTAGAATGTCATTCAATTTGGGTTTTCTTATTTTCTGCATAAATAGATTCAGATTATGCATTTTTGTACATTTTCTCATGTCTTATTTATCGCATCATGTTAGGATGCCCATGATACTTGTTTCCATTTTGATGGCAACATTGATCACCACCTGAATATTGGTTAAGAAGGTGTCAAGATTATGGAGTATCCAACACATTTCTCCACTATAAAGTTGTGTTTCTTTCTGTTTATAATGAATAGGTAATTCGAGGAGAGATTTTTCTTAAACTACATATACAACCTATTTCTAATATCCATTTTATCTCCTACTTCTTCCATACGTTTTGTCAAAAAAGGACACATATTCTTAGCCCATTTGACAGATGAGTGAACAGAAACAAAAGGAAATGCCTAACAAATGTTAGAACTCAATCGTTGCATTCATGTTTCAAGTTCATTATGTGACAATTAACTTCCCCAACTCATGTTCTTACAAAATCCTGGTCACCTGCTTAATTTCTTAAGCACAGAGTATATTTAGAACAACTATGAAATCATGGAAAAACCTGGAAAAAAAACTTGACTCTGTCACTTTTCAGCTATGTAATCTTTGGTAAGGTTTAAAAATTCTGAATCTCAGCTTCTTTCTCTGTCAAAGGAAGATAATGATATCCAACTTTCAAAGTTTTGTTGAGATTAAATGAGATAATATGTTTTTCTTCAGGCATTAACACAACGTCTTGAATCAATAGATGTATGTGTTTTCTCTCTTGATCCTTTCAGTTTTTTTTTTTTTTTTTTTTTTTTTTAACGAATAGTGTTTGCCAAGATCTATACACGGAGGATATACCCATACGAAAACCCAGCATTTGGTTAAATGGAAAGGGAGATGACATTCACTGGCAAAGTAAAGTTTTGGACCTTTTAGATATCTGGCAGAAGAGATTTTTAATAGAAGAAACAAGAAGTGCAAGGGCCTCAAGTGGTCATGTTCTTGACACAAGCAAAGTAGAATAAGGAGGTCAGGATGGCTAGAGCGGATTAAGTGGGCTGGAAGTGAAAAGGATGAGATCGGAGGCGGCCTGGGACCAGATTATACAGGCCAGTGTCAGAGTTGAAGTTTTATTCTAAGGGAGGTAAAAGATGTTGTAGGTTTTGAGACAGAGGAGTGATTTGTGCTTACTTACATTTTAAATGTATTTCTGTTGTGAGCTGAATTATGTCCCCCCAAAAGATATGTACAAGTTCTAACCTCTAGTACCTGTGAAAGTTAACTTACTTGGAAATAGAGTCTTTGCAGATATTCCCAAGTTATGATGAGGTCATGCTAGATTAGAAAGGGGCCCAATGCAATGTAACTGGCATCCTTGTAAGAAGAGGGAAATTTGGACACAGAGAGGAAGGCTATGTAAGGAAGGACTCAGAAATTGGAGTGACACATCTATAGTAGAAGGAACATTGATGATTGCCAGCAACCATTAGAAGCTGGAAGAGGCAAGAAAGTATTCTTGCTTAGAACCTTCAGAGGGAGCAGGGCCCCACTTGCATGATTCTGGACTTTTAGACTGTGGAACTGTGAGGGAATACATTTTTGTTGTTTTAAGTCACCAAGTTTGCACTCATTTGAAAATTAACTGCTTCATAAAGTGATGTGAAGATTGTGGAGGACAAGTGTGCGACCAAGAGGCCACTACATTTATAGACATGAGACAATGATGTGGACAGGGGCAATAGAGATGGAGCTGCAAAATGGGGTCAGATCCTAGTTGAGTTTTGCAGGTAGAGACAACTGTCTTTGACATTTAATTCAGTGACCCAAACCAGGGACCCTTTCCAGAGTGAAAGAGGCTGCTATTAACAAAAACACAGGGATGACAGACGTAGTCTAGGGTGTATAATCAGTGTATTGACTAACTGAATATAAAAACAGAAAAGACAGAGAGGAGCCAACAATGATGCCAAGATTTTGCCTGAACTACTGAATGGACATAGTTAACCATTTATGAGATGAGGAAGGTCATAGGAAGAACAGGTGTAGTGGAAAAATTATAAATTCGGTGTGGGATTTGTTAAAATTTGAGATGTCTACTAGAAACACAAATAGATATTTCAGTAAGTAAAGGAGCCAGAGCCCACAGGGAAAAGTTAAGTGCAAATAAATAAATGGAGCTTGCCACTTAATAATGGTATTTAAATCCCAGAGACTGTATGAGACCTAGAAATCTAGAGTATGAAAAGTAGAGACAGTAATGAGTCCTTCCATATTCTCCTAATAATTACCAATTGCCAAAGAGTGGTCAGTACTTGTGCTCATATTTGTTGATTATTTGAAGATGAAAACACAATAAATTGTGTTAACTGAATCACACCTTTGAAAATAGGGAGAAATCAATTTATTAAGTCAGTAATGCAACATGTTACAGTACCGAGGAATTATTCCAGTTATGTGTTAAACATGTGGATCGCTGCACCTCACTCCATGGATTCTGCTTCCATTGCTCTGGGGTGAGGTCCAGAATTCTCACTTTGTAAAAAGCAAGAGAAGAAATTCCGACACAGAGACTTTGTAGACCCTTATTTGATAAATCTCTCTGGTTAAGCTTTCTCTTGTAGTATTCACACGCAATTCATGTGTTTTCTACATACAAGTTTTGTGTATCTTAAACTGCTAAAACAATAGCAGCTGTCTGGATCCTGAGAACAGACTCAGGATGACAGATACGTGTGGAAATGGTGTCAGTCTTTCTGAATTTGTAAATTTATTTTCAACAGAAAAGCTACAGTTCAACAGATGAATGGGGCAGAGTTGGGTGAAAAGAGTTAAAAGGATGAGACCCACCTTCTCCCCAGCTGTGCTCAGCATCAACATTCCTCCTATTCATTCTGCACACTTTGAAAGCAGCTTAGAACTACCCAGCCTGGAACCCTCAAAGCCATGTCTCTCATTTTGATTTCCTTTCTCCATCTGCTTCTTGTACCTTTTTGAGATGTGTTCACTATATTTTACCTAGAGCTCTAGGAACTCCAGACTGATGACTAATCAGAAAGGCAGCATGACTCCGCCTAAGCTCTGCCTGTCTGTAATTGGCTCTTTTTACATTAATATAAATCCCAGGGAAAATATATTGGCAATGCTACTGCAAAGTATCTACAACTTCAATTACTTTAAAATGCTCTTAATACTCCCAATTAGCTAATTAGAGTCTGTGTGTTATTGAGGAATGTTAGAGGTTAAAATACCTTTTAAACTCTGGAGGTACCAGCGAAAAGGAAAGCATTTCTGATTAGAGTCTAGAATTGTGCTTTCCTTCTTATAATAATAATTGTAGGAGTAGCATTTTCTGAAAAGAAAAAAAATTAAAGAGAGAAGGAAAGTTACAGAGAAAGAGAAAAAGGTGCCTTTTTTCACACAATTTTTTTAATTTGCATAATTTTATTAAAAAATATCAAACTAAGATATTTTTATTTTGTTAATATTTAAATAAGCCTCATCCAAAATTCTGCTAGCATTTATTATTAATAATTGACAGGAAATTTTTGGCTTTTCTGAAAAAGGGAAAAGATACCCATGCCTGTGTCCTCTGAGGAGTCTGAGTCAGGAAATCCCCAAAGAAAGAAAACATTCCCTTGATTACTCTTATTTTGTCTTAATTGCACATGAAGTCAGAAGCCCTAACTCATTTTTTTATTCATTCATCCATTTATAAGTGAGCATCTAATATGCGTCTGGTTCTAGTTGAAAGATAGTGAAAGCAGATATGGTCCATGCCCTCATCATCACATTCTACTTTAGTTACTTTCATGGGATTGTCATGTTTTAACCATTTCAGAAAGACAAAGGGCTGGAAGGTGGAGTTTAGGATTTGTGAAAAACAGTCAGCATCCGCTGTACAATCTCTTTTCAGACTTTTCGTTTCCTTCACAGCTTTTTTTAAAAGATGTAGATCGATCGATAGATTATTGATATACTATTGTCATAACTTTCCAAAGAAAAATATACTTTAAATAGATTTTTATTTTGCAATACTTTTAAGAGTTACAAAAAGTTGCCAAAGATAGTACAGAGTTCCTCCAGCTTCCCCAAATGATAGCATTTTTATAGAAGTATAGCATATTATCAGAAGTTGAAATTTACATGCTATGTTACTACTAATTCAAATTCAGATTTTATTTTAGATTCATCAGAGTGTTCATGCACTTTGCGTGTGTATATAGTTCTATGATATTTTGTTACTTATGAAGATTCATAACCATCACCATAATCAGGATGCAGAACTGATCTGTTTCCAAAAAGATATTCCTTCATGCTATACCCTATCCCATATCCTGTTCCTCAGAGGCTACGAATGTTGTCCACCATTACAATTTTGACACTTTGAGATAATGTTATATAAATGGAGTCATACAGTATGTAACCACTTGATATTGGCCTTTGGAAAATTACTTAGCATAATTCCCTTGAGATGCATCCCATGTGTTGCATGCATTGATGGTTTTCTTTCTTTTTATCGCTGAGAGGGATATCATTGGATGAATATACAGTATCAGAATTTGTATATTCATTCACTCGGTGAAGGACATTTGTGATGTTTCCAGTTTTTTGTTATTACAAATAAAGTTCCTATAAACTTAGTGTATAGGATTTTGTGTTAACACAAATTTTCATTTATCTAGAATAAATGTTCAGGAATGCTATTTTTGGGTCATTAAGCATCTGATTGATTTTATAGGAAACTACTAACTTCTTTTCCAGAGTAATTGTATCGTCTTACATTCTCAGCAGCAACATAGAGGAGATCCTGAGCTCTGGACTCTTAGATCCGGTGTTACCAGTGTATATATTTTTAATTTTAGCTATGTTAGTAGGACTGCAGAGTATCTTGTTTTTGGATTGATTTGCATGTTTAACAACTAATAATGTGGATTTTTTTCTTGTGCTTATGTGCTATTCAAATATCATCTTTGGTGAAGTGTCTGCTCAAGTTTGTTGCCCATTTTCTAATTGGATTACTTGTTTTCTTGCTATTTAGAGAGTTCTTTTTATATTAGACATGTGAGTCATGTGTATCTGATATTTGCAAATACGTGATTTGCAAGTATTTTCTCCCAGTATTTGGCTTTTATTTTCATGCTTTTGTGAAGGTCTTTTGTATGGAAGAAGTTTTACATTTTGATGTCCAATATATTAATTTTCCCTTTTATGGATCATGACATTAGTTTCTTATATAAGAACTCTTTGCCTACTCCTAGGTCACGAGAACTGTTTCCTATGTTTTTCTCTAAAAGTTTGATAATATTATCTTTTATATTTAGATCTATGAGCCATTCAAGTCAATTATTTCATAGATGAGTTTTAGATTATTTGTATGCCTATAAATGTCCAATTATTCAAGCATCATTTGTTGAAAAGACTATCCTTCCTCTATTGAATTGCTTTTGCACCTTTGTCGAGGCTCATCTTTGTGTGAAACTGTTTCTGAGTTTTCCATTTTGTTCCATTGATTTATATATTTATTCTTTTACTAATACAATATTCTTGATTAGTGAACCTATAAAGGAAGTCTTCAAAATCAAGCAATATGATTCTCCTACTTAATTCTTATTTTACACAATTGCTGTTGCTAGTCTAATTCCTTTGCCTTTCCATGATCTTTAGAATCAGCTTATCTGTATCTACAAGTAAACATGTTAAACCTATACCTCAATTTAGGAAGAATTGGCATCTTTACTATATAGAGCATTCCATTCTGGAAACACAGAAAATCTTTCCATTTATTTCTTTGTCTTTATTGATTTATTTCATTTTTACATAGTTTTCACTGTATAGAACTTGGAACAGTTTGTGAGTTTTATAATACTTTTTTCTTCTAGGAGTGATTGCAATTGGTAACAATGTTTAGCATCAAAATACACACAGACAGTCATGCCCACATGCACACACACACAAAAAACTCTGAAAAAATATATAATTTTTCTTTTCACATTTTGCAGACAAATGTCATATAAGGACAAGTGTTTGCAATCGATTGTTCTAGACACAGCTCTTAATATACAAAAAGTTGAATCTCTTTCACTAATCCAAAATAGAATCAGATACATAGTAGACATTATACATTTGCTAAAAGAGTGAATAAATACACTGAAACATTTTAAATACTTTAACTGCTTCTCAATTGATGTGTACATTTGTACATATTACACACAAAAAATAATACCCACATATGCACATATATATTTCAGTCATCCTCAGAATTTCTCCACAGGGTAAGGCCTACCCCAAGGAAGGCTTATCCAATTTTTCAGGAAAGCATATATTTTAGGCTGAAAATACTCTAAAGTTTGAAGTTCAATAAAGGACTAAAATACAACTCTCTTCTTCACTGATGCTGATTGCCTGTGTGTTGTGCATTCCGTGAGACATAGCAGAAGTTGAAGAGATATTTGTTAAATAATTAAAGAAATGGGCTGGGCATGGTGGCTCACACCCATAATCCCAGCACTTTGGGAGGCTGAGGAGGGCAGATCATTTGAGGCCAGGAGTTCGAGACTAGCCTGGCCAACAAGGCAAAACCTCGTCTCTACTAAAAATACAAAAACGAGCTGGGTATGGTGGCCCATGCCTGTAATCCCAGCTACTTGGGAGGCTGAAGCATGAGAATCACTTGAACCCAGGAGGCGGAGGTTGCAGCTAGCCGAGATCACACCACTGCACTCCAGTCTGGGCGATGAAGTGATACTCCAATTCAAAAAAATAAAAAATAAAAAAAAATGTGAGACTGAGGGACAAAAATTAAAATAATAAAAAATATGACCTTTAACTGTAATATATGGTTGATATTATTCCAATATTCTCAGTACCTAGTGATATGGTTTCTGCTTGTCAAGTTTGCATCATGCTATATTTAGTACTTTTAAATCAGTTTTCTTAATTGATAAGTATACATAAGCATTTTCTAGATCATTGAAAGTTATTTCTGATATAATATTAAAACAGTAATATCCATTTCTATATCATATTATGATATGAACATTCTGCCATTGAAAAATATTTTTATCATTTAACGTGTATGTTGCTTTCTAATTTTTTCACATGTGTAATTATTACATATATAAATATATTTTTCTTATGTATTTGGTTATTTTCCTTGTATGGCTTGGAAGAATAGCTATAAAATACACGTTTTAAAGTAAATGATACTTATGCAAAATGTCCCTCCAGAAAAATTTTCCAATTGATTTCCCAAGTAGTTTAAAGATGCTCTTCACACTAAACTGTAGCCAGTACTAGGGGATAGTTTTTTCCTCTTTGATAGTTGAAAATGAAGTTTCATTTTTATTTTTATTTCTCTAGCTGAAAGAATAAACATTTCCATATGAGTTTACTTGCCATGAGCACGCGAAATTGGTGTTGTAGTCTGCAAGTCACTTTCATCCCAATTTCTTCATTCTTGCTTCTAGGAGACGTATTTGATTGGTGATTGCATGAATCCTCCTTCCCTTTCTTCTCAACGTACTTGTGGTTCATACTAGAACCTATTGGATTTTAAGATGGGTGAAATGGTTGTAAATATCCCACAGAAAAATCTCTGGAGTCTCCCATGGTGGTGGGGACTAGCCAGTTTTTTGTTTGTTCGTTTGTTTATTATTTTTTATTTTTTTTATTTTTATTTTTTAACCGAACACATTTAGCTTTGCTCATGGGCACACAGACAGGCTACATTTTCCAACATTCCGTGCTATTACATACGACCAATAGAATGTACTCAGACTTGATACATACCACTTCCATGCCTGCTTTGTAAATTCTTTCTACCTTTTTTTCTTGCTTTTTCCTTTTGCCAGATGAATGGAGAGGACTCCAGACCCAGAGGCCAAGGGCACTGGATGCACGGAGCCTGAATTTCTGAACAAGTGCATGGCAAGAGCTTCCTGAAGGTGCACCTAACAAGGAATACTGTGGTAGGTTGTGGAGTGAAGGAGAATGAAACTTTGACTGTGGTAAGTCATTGAAATAGGAGTTTTTTGCCTAACCTTACACATCCAGTGATTGATTTAATCGATTAGACTAAGCAGTCCCTTCTTGGCTCCTGTTGTCAGGGCTTCTTACTCCCCAAAGGAATGCATTTCTTCAAAATGTTAAGCAGTCTGTGGTTCTTACATTGCAAGAAAAAACAAAAATGACAATGCCCAGCATGCTCCGCAAATGATTTTATATATTGGGTTCCAGGCTTAAAGGGTCTGAGTTGATGTTTGGGTTCCCTGGCTAGGCTAATAATTTAGGGACGTTTCAAATAGTTACTCTTTAAGTCTTTGTTAAATATTATATATCAGAGGTGATGAGAAATCATTTTTATTAATAAAATTAGAATTCCTCTTCCTTGATGCTTATGATAAAGGATTTATTGTATGCACTGAGTAGAGTGTAACTATTATTTATTTATTTATTTATTTTTTGAGACGGAGTCTTGCTCTGTCGCCCAGACTGGAGTGCAGTGGCATCATCTCAGCTCACTGCAAGCTCCGCCTCCCGGATTCACACCATTCTCCTGCCTCAACCTCCTGAGTAGCTGGGACTACAGTCGCCCACCATCACGCCCGGCTGATTTTTTGTATTTTTAGTAGAGACGGGGTTTCACCATGTTAGCCAGGATGGTCTCGATCTCCTGACCTCGTGATCCACCCGCCTCAGTCTCCCAAAGTGCTGGGATTATAGGCGTGAGCCACCACGCCTGGCCCAGTGTAACTATTATTATTAGAAAATTATTGGAACCTGTTTTTCACTTCATAGATTTCCATCACTCATTATTCAATTATGCGTATTATTCATACTCACTAAGGACAGATGTAGCATTGATATAGTTACAAAGTCTTGTTTCCACTTTCAGTTTTCTTTCTGGGTATCATAGAGGAAAAACTTGCCCATGTTTCAGTTGTACTGATTTTTTCAAATTTTTGTCTGTGTAATTTTCCAAATGAGACAACGTTTTGGGAGGCAAAAGTAAAAAGGTAGAAAATTTTAATCATAAAATAAATAATGGGATTTATTGTATGCACTGAATACAGTGTAACTATTATGATTATTTTAAAATTTATTATTTTAAAATTTAGTAAACTCTACAATGTCACATATTATTTGGCTTCAGGGTTTCAACTAATTGTGATTAATCTTTCAAAGAACCTTAGGTGGCATAACCAGGATTAGTGCAAATCAAGTTACACCGCATAACTTGCATGTATGTTTGCAAAATTACTCAATATAATAACGGGTCAGCATCACACATGATTATGTACTTCAGTGGGAGTAGGACATTATACTGGTTGGGGAAATAGACCTATAAGGGCAAATCGAGTTTACTGGAACCAAATTTCACATTTATTCCACTGGTATATTAGCATCCTGTATAGATTTTCATCCCTGGTGGCTGTGATGCCCGCCTGTATACTTTACCCCACCAATCTCTTTATCTGCTGTGACTTTCCCCTGAATTCACATATTTAGGATGCCACCAAGTGTGGGCTGCCTCTGCCACCAGAAAGGTGGCATTGGAGGCTCTACTCCTAAAATGATTGTAGAAAAACAGTTATTTACCTTCAGGAACATGGGGGTCTATTGCCCCTGCTCATCTTAGAAACAGACAGGTAGTTGCCCATTTCTGGGTGAGATGAGCCTTGGAGTTGGACCAGGAATCACAAAGGGAATGATTCAGGTACCCTCTCAACTCCCTTCAAACTACCAGGTTTTCTATTTCTCAACAGCGGAGAATGGTTTTATGTCAATTGGCGAGTGTTTTTCCTTTTATCTGGCAATCAGTGGGAAGTTTATTTTATGTTCTCTGTTTTGTGCTTCTTTAAATTCATTTGTTTTTTAATGAAATGTATGGAGAAGCCGCATCCCTGCCGGCCATATGACATCTTAGAGGGGATTCTCCTGCTTGGTCTTAACATATGATGATCCTGTATAAAGGATTTCTGAGGCATTCAAATAGTTCTCATTATTTGAGAAAGCTCATTAAAGGGGGTACTTACCTAGTCAGGGAATTCTTTTCTGAAACCAAGCACATTGAAGTGGAAACATGATATAGGGATTATCCAGACCAGTCAGTGTATCTCACAGAGGAGACTGCAGGCTTCTGAATTTTTCTGGAATTGCTCCTGTGAGGAATGTATGTACGTATAAGGCAAAAGTTTTACTTCTTCTCTTTCAGGATTTTTGTTGTTATTGTTGGTTGAGCCTGAGAATTAAATTAAGATCAACAAAAGACAAGCATACAAATTTATTTAATGTAGGTTTTACATGGCAATGGGGACTTCTTAAGGAAATGAAGACCTAAAGAACCAGTTAGAGTCAAAAACTTAGATACTGAATTGTAGCAAGAGTAGGAAACTGTAAAAATGTGATAAGGAAAAGGAGCTTGGGTTAGGGTAATTCACGGGGTAGAGAAGTGACTAGGAAGATAAGGGTTAGTTTACAAGGTTTGTTTGCACAGATTTCTCGCTGCTTCAACTTCACATACTTGATGATAAGAATGTTACTCTCCTTTCAGTATGTGGAGAACATCTTTCACATGGGAACCTCATCTCCCGCTTTTAGAAAACGGAATGAAGTTCAGAGAAGGTTTCTACACCTTCTGTTTTCTCTCTTCTTATTTAGGTGCCTTTAACTCAAGGCACCTAAATAAATTCTGTGAGATATATATATATCTCACAGAAATATATATATATATATATCTCACAGAAATATATATATTTATGTTTCCCTCATATACATATATATATATATATATTTCCCTCACATATATGAAATATGTGTGTGTGTTCTGAATTGCATTGCTTTTATATTTTGGATTTTGTCACTGTTTTTATTCCTGGACCTTCCATTGTTTATATGAAGATAAGATTTTCTTCTCCTCGAGAGGATAGATCATAAATGCTACTGAGGAGAGGTAAGAGGAAAGGGAGTGATGAAGGCAAGTTAGATGGAGGAGGGAGGAAGAGAACAGCTTAGTAAAGGAAGGAAGCCAACAAATCGTACAGGAACACGAGGGCAGAAGACTACTGGGGGGTGGGTATGTAGTCCTCTTGACTAGAAAATAGTATTAAGTACATAAAAAATAAGAAAATTGAGATTAACTGTGGTCAAATTATAGAAGGATAAAATCATGGTGACTTTAAAGGAACCTTAAGTAAAGCAAGGAAAAATATTAATTAGAGTGAAGAGCAGGATAAAGGTTAAATATATTCTCAATGAGCTCATTGTTGCATCTTTTAAGGCCGAAAGGATATGTGAAAATAAATATGGTAGATGCAAAGTGAACCCAGAGAAAGCATTATTATGGGAGATCATTTCTGCAATTGAGACTATTGAGTATAAAGATAATCCCCATTTACGTGGAAGTGGAAAGAAAATAGTACAATTGGACTAAGATAGAGATATTTGTTTCCATACTTACATTTCATGTTAACACTTCTTGAAATGTGATGTAAAAAGAAATGAATATTATCCGATTGCAATGGAAAATGGCCATGGAGTGGCAATGCAGAGGGAAGAATACATTTTGTTGTAAATAATGTAATTTCAAAATTTCAAGGAATCTATTTGTAACTCTTTCATCTCTTTTATTACCTCCACTACCTGCTGCACCATTAGGATATCTTTTCAATAAAAAGTAATAATAACTCTGGAGGGCAATTGAGTTAATATCAAAGGGAAGAGCTTCGAGCTGTTAAGAAAGGCACTCTACAACACCAACCAATTATTACTAATGATTGCAATAATAATGATAAAGAACTGCATAGGTAGTGAGTCTGTGCCTTGTCTTTGAAAGGGAGGAGAAAGGAGAGAGTCAGGGCATTAACATTCCCGGTAGCATGACAGAGTAGGAAAGTAGATGCTGGTAGGTGGGCAATTTTTCCTAGTAGCTGAAATTTACTTCTTGTATTCTTAGACACAGAGAATCTTCAGTGACAATTAAAAAAAAGTAGTGGGAGGAACCCAAATGCCTACTAAATGTGAAAGTTTGAGTGCTGTGCTGGGATACACTGTCAGTGTTAGACAATGCCATTGTAACAATGGGCCTTACTTTGCACTCACTTACATCACCCATCTGTTGGCTGTACTCAGGATTGGAACAAGAGAGTGAGTGGGCAGACTTCTCTCTCTTATTTAAAGCACAGGCAATTTGCCATTCCTCATTTATGAGTTAATGTGTGTTTTAGGGAAATTGCTCCAGTAGAAAACGAGAAAGAGGGGAAGGAGAGAGTGATTCTTGGAGATCATCAATGGTGTAGCATAAACAGGGAGAAGAACTGGTGAAGATGTTCAGTCTGAATGCTGGCCCTTCATACACACGTTTCTTAAAAGTTGTGGTATACCTTGACTTATACCAGGATGGAAAAATAAAATAGACAGACTTTTTTTCTGAGCCCAAATTTATTATCTTAAAACAATTGAAGTCTGGCACAAAGATGACTGGTTAGTACTGGTTCCTTTTTCCTTACATTATTTGAATAGTATGTATTTTGAGCTAGACCAAGCTACTCAGATACAGGTCCTAGAGAATGTCATTATCAAGTCCGGTAGAATTCTGATTTCCTTTTAAAATCTACTTAATCACTTGCTGTAAGTGCCTATTTCTGTGTTCCTCTCTGGTTCCTCATTAAACCACATCCTCTTTGAAAGCAGGGGCATGTTTGCCTCAGTGTTCATGATATCTGACAGTGTCTAGCCCATATAGGACAAAAGAAAATATTTAAAAGGCAGAAAGAAGAATTTAGAGGGATGTTTCAGCACATAGCTCATATTATGATGAGGTTGATGGCACATAGTAGCATCTAAGATGACAACACAAGTGATTGTTACCTTGAGAACCCTGTGTGAAATCTCATGGTTCTCAGAAAAGCCACACTGTGGCCAAGTAACTATGTGTGTGTTGCAAGGCAAGAAGAGAGGCAGAAGGCTTCCTATCAACAACATACAGTGGCCGGAAGATTCCAGACATCCCAGTATTGTTCAGCTGATTTGTGTCTATGCAATGGCCAGGACCAGCCAGAAGAACATGATGACCTTCGAGTTTGAATATTTGGAATAGGGCTTAAACCTGTATCAGGGAAGGTCAGTTTCTCCAGTCTGCCATTGGAGAGAGTTAAGGATTCGACACATCAGTTTCTAAGAAACTTGTATGTTCTTACTCCGACTACCTCATCCATGAAGACTGAAGGCAGAACACACACTGATGAAAAGTTCCTATCGGCCTGGACTGATGGATAAATGTAGGTTGGCATTCTGGTATCAGACTCTTTATTTTCTTGTAGACGCCATGCATAGCATCTCTAGATAACAGAGCGATCTTCCCAGAGATATCTTATTGTGAAGTCTCTCTTCTGTGAAAACTCTTTAGCAAAGGTGTTGATGGGATAGTTCTCCATCATAAGATGTGATTTCTCGTTAATTTACTTTGCCCATAGGCGCTTTCTCCTGGGGAGGGGGCCCTACTGTTTGCAGTGGTGGAGCCTGAGGTAGAAGGCTGAATCTCAGCTGCTTTTACAGAGCTGACTTTTACCTAGAACAAGAGAATCACTGTTTTTGAGCCCCACAAGACTCTAACTTAGAGAAGGAAAAGAGAACATGTGAAAAAAATGCAGCTAACTTAGAAGTTAAAAGGAAGGGAAAATGTGTTTTGAGATCTTTGTTGTTGTTTGTTTGTTTTTTGAGATAGAGTGTCACTCTATTACCCAGGCTGGAGTGCAGTGGCATGGTCTCGGCTCACTGCAACCTCCACCTCCTGGGTTCAAATGATTCATGCCTCAGCCTCTCCAGTAGCTGGGATTACAGGCACCTGCCACCACACCTGGCTAATTTTTTTATTTTTACTTGTGACAGGGTTTTACTGTGTTGGCCAGGCTGTTCTTGAACTCCTCACATTAAATGATCCACCCCACCTGCTTTCGCCTCCCAAAGTGCTGGGATTGCAGGTGTGAGCCACCGCACCTGTCCTAATATGTCTTTTAAGTGGAGATTTTCCCAGGCAAAGGAGAATCAAATTTCTTATTTCTCTTATCCTGTGAGGCCATAGAGACTTCTTCTTTCTATCTGCCTCTTTTTATAAAATATATTGCTTCCTTAAATATTCAACTATTAATAATATGGCAAAGGTACCTCTTATGCACTAGGACCATTGCTTCCCTCCTCTCCTTAGGGAAGCACAACTTTTCTCCTCTCTCAGATATTCCACACAAACGGGTATGTCTACTTCTACTTCTTCCTCCTTCTTCCAACCAGATGTGTTAGAAGTGGGTGTTGAGAGAACTGGGCTCTGTTTTGTACAATAACAAAGAAGCTAAAGGAAAAGAATGAATGTATGAACAAATAAATCCTCAGCTGTCATCTACTCTTTTTTTTGTATTCTTCATAGACTAAATAATGTTCATTTATTCATCCATTCATTCATCTTTTTCAGTAAAAACTGTTGTTGAGTGTGTAGTATGAAAACACACTGCTCAAAGGGATGGGGATACGGGCAAGAGGCTTACTTCTATGAGCTTCCATTCTAAAGGGAAGAAAAATATGCCAAATATGTAAACAATAAACAGGTGGTCAGGGCTGTTTCCTTTGTCCCCTAGAAAGGGAAGATTCTCCCCTATCTTACCTCCAGAGATTTATTACTGCCTAAACCCTGTAATCATCCTTCTAGACTTATTTTAGAGAATACTCTTGGTTGGTTAGTTTGTTTTCACTGCAAAGCAAAAGAATGAACAAGAATATAAATACATACATACATACATATATACATACAGTAGACTCTGTCTCACCTGCATTTAGGTGTGGCCCAGTGAGTAAATTCTGATCATCAGGGAATGGGTCAAATTGTTTTGTGCAACTTATTGATCACACCTTCAAGGTGAAAGTGTTATTTTCTTCTGAGGCCTGGAATACGGACATAGTGGTGCACCATTTTGGGCCATGTGCATGGGGGTAAAATCCTATGAATGATGAAGAAAGAATATGGAAAGAGCCTGGCTCCCTAACAGGGATCACCATATCATGTTTTGATGGTTTATTCTTCTACAATTACATGTGGGAGAAATAAATAGGTTCTTGTTCAAGTCATTGTTATTTTGGGTCCCCAATATGCAGCTGAACATACCCTAACTAACCTATACACTCCTGCCCTGCGTGACACTACTTCATGGACCTCTTTTCAATTTCTATGGAATCACAAAATATTAGAGGTGAGGAATACCATAGAATCACTATTCATGGTTTTCAACAACTGTACACAGAAATAGTAACTCTGCAGTGATCATGTAGAACCAATTTTCTCTCATCTCCATATCCACCTGCATTTTGATTTACAGCTGTCCCTCAGTGTCTATGGGGCATTGGTTCAAGATCCGCTTCCACCCCAAATACCAAAATTCACGGATGCTCAAATCCTTTATGTAAAATGGTGTAGTCTTTGCATATAACCTACACACATCCTCCCGTACACTTTAGATCATCACTAGATTACTTATACATAACACAATGTAAATGCTATGTAAATAATTGTTACAATGTATTTTTACGACTTGTATTATTTTTATTGTTGTTTTTAATTTTTTAAAAATAAATTCAATCTGAGATTGGTTGAATTTGTGGGTGTGACATCTGCAGATAATGAGGGCCAACTATATATAATCTCTGCCAACTCTACATGCATAAGTTATCTGTCTGCTTGTGTCACTCCTCTTCTTCACATCAAAAAGCTGTGCATGTATGAAATAATTGTGATCCCCCAAATCAGTCCAAAGACACACTGAAGAGCACCCTAGAAATGTTGGCCAAGGAAAACGTGAATTTGCGGTACACAATTTTGATAAATCTAAAAACTTGGAAAGATAAATCAAGATTTATCTTCGATTCTTCCCTTTCATTCTCAACATAAAATCCATTAGCAAGTACTCTTGAATGTAACTTCAAATGTGTTCTGAATCTATCTTTTGCTCTCCATCTAAACTATTGACATCCTAGTTCAAGTCACCACTGTCTCTATCATGGATAACAATTGTGTCTAGTGTCATCCACCAGCTTTTCTGTTCTTTCCTTCTCTAGTCCCTTTCCACTAAGCTGCAAGAATTGATCTTATGGTAATTTAAATTTGATTATGCAACTTTCCTGCTTAAAATCCCCTACTGATTTTTCATCTCACTTGTTGCACAACTCAAGCCCCCTTGCCGTGACCTGTAAGCCCTATCTATATGATCAAGCTTCTGCCCCACTCTCAGCCTTATCCCATACAGCTTACTCTCTAGATAACTCTGTCCAGTCATACTGAGTGTCATACTCTTCTTTGAGTTCTTCGGGTTCATAACCATACTACAGAATGAGATTGCTACAGTCTCTTCTGATTTAAAAGTTTTTCTGTAGGTCATCATATGGCTGCCTTTTTACCTTTCAGATCTCAGCTTTTCTAAGAAGAACCTTCATTGACTATTCAAGTGTCCTCCCAGTCCCAGTCACTATCACATCTGCTGTTTTATTTTTTTCCTAGCAATTATGCTAACTTACATGTTTGTTGTCTGTCTTTTCTGATGATAAGGTGATATCTTTGGAGTCAAGCCTATGCCTCTCTCATTCCCATCTATATTCACAGTATCTAGAGGAAATCTTACAACAGAAGAGGTGCTCAGTAAATACATGTTGAATTTTTAAAGTGAATGAGTGGATTAATTAATTAATTAATTAAATAACACTAACCTGAGATAGATTATCTGCCAGATCCTTAAATCTGAAGAAACTTCTGCTGTGTCACTTGATTGTTAATAAACAATGACAACAACCACAATCAGTTGTAAAACAAATCAAACGTTAATAATTGAAAGTATTTTAGCCAATTGTACTGCAAATTAATAAACAAAAAAATCAACAAATAGATACTAAAGTTCAATAACCACCAATTTTATCCAATTTAATTACTTCTTGCTTCTTCTATTATAAGACAATTATTTCCTGGACTGAGAGCCATCTTCGACTCTATCAGCTACTACTAACTTTTCTCAAGTGACCCATTCAGCTGTCTCTTCTACCGACAGTAACGCTCTCGCCAGAATTCTACCACCATCGGCTTCAGTAGAAATATCTGTGACACACAGGGCTTCAATTACAGCCATTTGTCTCTCAACAGTAAGAAGAACAGCTCTCTTTCTACATGGAGCCCCCAACATTTCCAAGATGGTTTCTTTTATTCCTCTCTGGAAGTGTGAATGCAATCTCAAGCGCATAATAGAAGCAGTGCCGATAAAGTCTACTCTTGTCAGTCTCGCAAACAGCCTCATTATTTGGTGACTGCAAACATGGTTTGAAGTCATTGCTCCTGCCAATCTGAAGGTTTCGAATGCTGCAGCAGAGTGATTGAAAATCCAAGATTACAGGCGAAGGGGATGAGGAGTTGTTTATAGCTCTTGCTCATCCACTAAAAGCCCCTGGCCAGAAGCAGCTCTCTGTTTGAAGGAAAGTAAGTTTCTTCCACAGCTGAAAATAAATGTGTTTTGGGGGAAACACAGGGCTTGTGGGGGAGGAAGCATGCCTTGCAGGCCTGAGGAAAGCATGGGGGGCAGTGATGATTGCTAGTAGTCGTTCCTCCACCAGGGAGGTCTCTGCATGACAACTGTCAAAGTTGGGAGCATGAATGTTTAGCTGCCTCTCCCATTATGAGGTGGGGTTAGTTATGCCGTTGCAGAAACCTCTCCACATTGGGTCTTGCTGTCATTGGTAATTGCATTAATGTCATATTTGATGATAGAGCCCTGTTTTACCTGACACCATGCATCATTGGAAGGGAAGGTGCCAGAATTCCTGTTCAATATACTACGTTGTAAAGACCTTCACTAGGCAGCAGGACTGAGGGTGCCCGGGGCAAGTGCCGGCCCATGCCATCACCCTCATAGAGCCCCAGGTATGCTTGACCATTGAGGGCCAGGAGGTTAACTGTATCCTGGACACTGGTGCGGCCTTCTCAGTCTTACTGTCCTGTCCCAGGCAACTGTCCTCCAGATCTGTCACTATCCGAGGGGTCCTAGGACAGCCAGTCACTAGAAACTTCTCCCAGCCACTAAGTTGTGACTGGGGAACTTTACTCTTTTCACATGCTTTTCTAATTCTGCCTGAAAGCCCCACTCCCTTGTTACGGAGAGACATTCTAGCAAAAGCAGGGGCCATTATACACCTGAACATAGGAGAAGGAATACCTGTTTGTTGTCCCCTGCTTAAGGAAGGAATTAATCCTGAAGTCTGTGCAACAGAAGGATAATATGGACGAGCAACAAATGCCCGTCCTGTTCAAGTTAAACTAAAGGATTCCACCTCCTTTCCCTACCAAAGGCAGTACCCTCTTAGACCCGAGGCCCAACAAGGACTCCAAAAGATTGTTAAGGACCTAAAAGCCCAAGGCCTATAAAACCATGCAATAGCCCCTGCAATCCACCAATTTTAGAAGTACAGAAACCCAACAGACAGTGGAGGTTGGTGCAAGATCTCAGGATTATCGGAGACCGTTGTCCCTCTGTACCCAGCTGTACCTAACTCTTATACTCTGCTTTCCCAAATACCAGAGGAAGCAGAGTGGTTTACAGTCCTGGACCTTAAGGATGCCTTTTTCTGCATCTCTTTACATCCTGACTCTCAATTCTTGTTTGTCTTTGAAGATCCTTCAATCCCAACGTCTCAACTCACCTGGACTGTTTTGCCCCAAGGGTTCAGAGATAGCCTCCATCTATTTGGCCAGACATTAGCCCAAGACTTGAGCCAGTTCTCATACCTGGACACTCTTCTCCTTCGGTACATGGATGACTTACTTTTAGCCTCCCGTTGAGAAACCTGGTGCCGTCAAGCCACCCAAGTGCTCTTAAATTTCCTCGCTACCTGTGGCTACAAGGTTTCCAAACAAAATCTGAGCTCTGCTCACAGCAGGTTTAATACTTAGGGATGAAATTATCCAAAGGCACCAGGGCCCTCAGTGAGGAACGTATCCAGCCTTTACTGGCTTATCCTCATCCCAAAACCCCAAAGCAACCAAGAGGTTCCTTGGCATAACAGGTTTCTGCCGAGTATGGATTCCCAGGTATGGTGAAATAGCCAGACCATTATATACACTAATTAAGGAAACTCAGAAAGCCAATACCCATTTATTAAAATGGACACCTGAAGCAGAAGTGGCTTTCCAGGCCCTAAAGAAGGCCCTAACCCAAGCCCCAGTGTTAAGCTTGCCAATGGGGCAAGAGTTTTCTTTATATGTCGGAAAAAAAACAGGAATAGCTCTAGGAGTCCTTACACAGGTCTGAGGGACGAGCTTGCAACCTGTGGCATACCTGAGTAAGGAAATTGATGTAGTGGCAAAGGGATGGCTTCATTGTTTATAGGTAGTGACGGCAGTAGCAGTCTTAGTATCTGAAGCAGTTAAAATACTACGGGGAAGAGATCTTACTGTGTGGACATCTCATGATGTGAACTACATACTCACTGCTAAAGGAGACTTGTGGCTGTTAGACAACCATTTACTTAAATATTAGGTGCTATTACTTGAAGGGCCAGTGCTGCGACTGCACATTTGTGCAACTCTTAACCCAGCCACATTTCTTCCAGATGATGAAGAAAAGATAGAACATAACTGTCAACAAGTAATTGCTCAAACCTATGCCACTCGAGGGGACCTTCTAGAGGTTCCCTTGACTGATCCCAACCTCAGCTTGTATACTGATGGAAGTTCTTTTGTAGAAAAAGGACTTCTAAAAGTGGGGTATGCAGTGGTCAGTGATAGTGGAATACTTGAAAGTAATCCCGTCACTCCAGGAACTAATGCTCATCTGACGGAACCAATAGCCCTCACTCAGGCACTGGAATTAGGAGAAGGAAAAAGGATAAATACATATACAGACTCTAAGTATGCTTACCTAGTCCTCCATGCCCATGCAACAATATGGAGAGAAAGGGAATTCCTAACTTCTGAGGCAACACCTATCAAACATCAGGAAGCCATTAGGAAATTATTATTGTCTGTACAGAAACCTAAAGAGGTGGCAGTCTTATACTGCTGGGGTCATCAGAAAGGAAAGGAAAGGGAAATAGAAGGGAACCCCTACCTTCACTGCCCACACCCATATGCCCCACAACTGCTATAACTCTGCCACTCTTTGCATGCATGCAAATACTCATTATTGGACAGGGAAAATGATTAATCCTAGTTGTCCTGGAGGACTTGGAGCCACTGTCTGTTGGACTTACTTCACCCATACTGATATGTCCGATAGGGGTGGAGTTCAAGATCAGGCAAGAGAAAAACACATAAAGGAAGTAATCTCCCAACTGACCTGGGTACATAGCACCCCTATCCCCTACAAAGGGTTAGATCTCTCAAAACTACATGAAACACTCTGTACCCATGCTCACCTGGTCAGCCTATTTAATACCACCCTCACTGGGCTCCATGAGATCTCAGCCCAAAACCCTACTAACTGTTGGATGTGCCTCCCCCTGCACTTCAGGCCATACATTTCAATCCCTGTACCGGAACAATGGAACAACTTCAGCACAGAAATAAACACCACTTCCATTTTAGTAGGACCTCTTGTTTCCAATCTGGAAATAACCCATACCTCAAACCTCACCTGTGTAAAATTTAGCAATACTATAGACACACCCAACTCCCAATGCATCAGGTGGGTAACTCCTCCCACATGAATAGTCTGCCTACCCTCAGGAATATTTTTTGTCTGTGGTACCTCAGCCTATCATTGTTCGAATGGCTCTTCAGAATCTATGTGCTTCCTCTCATTCTTAGTGCCCCCTATGACCATTTACACTGAACAGGATTTATACAATCATGTCGTACCTAAGTCCTGCAATGAAAGAGTACCCATTCTTCCTTTTGTTGTGGGAGCAGGAGTGTTAGGCAGATTAGATACTGGCATTGGTGGTATCACAACCTCTACTCAGTTCTACTACAAACTATCTCAAGAACTAAATGGTGACATGGAATGGGTTGCCAACTCCCTAGTCACCTTGCAAGATCAACTTAACTCCCTCACAGCAGTAGTCCTTCAAAATCGAAGAGATTTAGACTTGCTAACCACCGAAAGAGGGGAAACCTGTCTATTTTTAGGGGAAGAATGCTGTTATTATGTAAATCAATCCACACAGAGAAAGTTAAAGAAATTTGAGATTGAATACAACGTAGAGCAGAGGAGCTTCAAAACACAGGAAGGGGAACATCACGCTCCGGGGACTGTTGTGGGGTGGGGGGAGGGGGGAGGGACAGCATTAGGAGATACACCTAATGCTAAATGACGAGTTAATGGGTGCAGGAAATCAACATGGCACATGGATACATATGTAACAAACCTGCACATTGTGCACATGTACCCTAAAACCCTAAAGTATAATTAAAAAAATAAATAAATTAAAACAAAAAAAAACAAAAAAAAACAAAAAAAAAAAACACTGGACCTTGGGGCCTCGTCAGCCAATGGATGCTGTGGATTCTCCCCTTCTTAGGACCTCTAGCAGCTATAATATTGTTACTCCTCTTTGGACCCTGTATCTTTAACCTCCTTATTAAGTTTGTCTCTTCCAAAATTGAAGCTGTAAAGCTACAAATCGTTCTTCAAATGGAGCCCCAGATGTAGTCCATGACTAATATCTACCGCAGACTCCCGGACCAGCCTGCTAGCCCATGCTCCGATGTTAATGACATGGAAGGCACCCCTCTCGAGGAAATCTCAACCGCACAACCCCTACTATGCCCCAATTCAGCAGGAAGCAGTTAGAGTGGTCGTTGGCCAACTTCCCCAACAGCACTTGGGTTTTCCTGTTGAGAGGGTGCACTGAGAGACAGGACTAGCTAGATTTCCTAGACTAACTATGAATCCCTAAGCCTAGCTGGGAAGGTGACTTCTTCCACCTTTAAACACGGGGCCTGCAACTTAGCTCACACCCAACCAATCAGATAGTAGAGAGAGCTCACTAAAATGCTAATTAGACAAAAACAGGAAGTAAAGAAATAACCAATCATCTATTGCCTGAGAGCACAGCAGGTGGGACAATGATCGGGATATAAACCCAGCCATTCGAGCCGGCAATGGCTAACGGCTACCCTCCTTGGTTCCCCTCTCTTTCTATGGGAGCTCTGTCTTCACTCTATTAAATCTTGCAACCACATTAAAAAAAAAAAAAAGGAAAAATCTTAGCTAGGTTACTAAAGCCTCTTGACCCTGGATTGTTTTAAACACCAAACTATTCTTGAATTATAGTTTCAGATTAAAAGAAGAAAACAGAACAAATGTCCTCAGTTGTGTATTTCTCTCTTTCTCAATATTCAGCATACACACATATTCATTTGTTCGGCTATTAGAAATTATGAATTGAATACTTTCTGTGCACCACACACGTTTGCTGATGGTTATACAAAACAGCGAAAGTAATTCTATGGCATAATCGCTGCGCTTTGCTTCCTCAGATTTCCATGAGGAAAAGCAACTAATCATAATGGAATGTGATGAGTCCTAAAATGTAAGTAAATGTCTAGATTTTGACATTTTTGACAAGCAGTTGTAGTGATTTGTTGCACTCTTAACTTTGGAGAGGATATGACAAAAGTAGAAACCACAGAAGTAAGTAGAATGAATTTTCCAGGTTTAGATACAGGATGGAGGAATTGAACAACGGGTTTTATGAAAGAAAGAAAGAGACAAAGAGAGAGAGAGAAAAAGAAAGGAAGGAAGGAAGGAAGGAAGGAAGGAAGGAAGGAAAGAAGGAAGGAAGGAAGGAAAGAAAGAGAAGGAAAGAAAGAAACAAACAAAGAAAGAAAGAAAAGAAAGAAAGAAAGAGAGAAAGAAAGAAGGAGAGAAAGAAAGAAAAGACCTTTAGAGATTATTAACTCTGAGACTGGAAGTGTGGGCAAACTCTTTGAGGAGTATAGTGAAATTTATAAACATTGTCCCCCAAGAAAGCAATGCACATAAACAAACAACACAGTTTTGAATGCAGTTCCATGAATTCATCCCAGAGCAGCTGCAAGTTTGTAATAAAGGAAAACTTTAGTCTGAATTTCCTTTGCTTCCTTGCATCTTTAAAGCAGTGTTTCTCAGGGTAAAGGCTTTAAGCTAACTATATTAGAAACATCTGAGCTGTTTGCTTAAAATGCAGATTTCAGGCCTATCTCACGCTCTTCATTGTATCAACTGTGTGATTCTCGTTCAGTGAAGTCTTTCAAAGCTCCCAAGAAATTCTGGTGCCCACGCTCTAAAACCCGGCACATTTCATACTTATTTGGACTCATGCAAACCCCTCACCCCGGCTTTTAAACTCAGGAGTTGCACAGCTGCGTCTGCTGAGAGACCTGGAGAACCTCCCTCACAGAAAATTACCTAGTTAGAAAATCTGAATTCTCATTCCCCCTTAAAAGATACATGCATTAAATTTCAGCTTGTGATAGGAAGCCATCTTTCTGCCTACCTGCTTCCCATGGGTTTGTCTTATCTGCTCAAAAAAATTGAAATCTCTTGGCCTGTAGAGCCATAACTCCCCATTTTGCATCTCTCAGGTGGCTGGGCACATGGTATATGCTAATGAGTGTTTTTTAGTTAGCTATAGAGTGAGTGTTTTTGCCTCCTTTTCCTTTAACACTGCTAGCTAGCCTCTGTCATTCCATCAAGATCCAAATGGTTTTTATTTGTCCTTTTTTGCGTTTTGTATTAGGATGGTCTTGTCACACTCCTGTGTCTACAGTCACCTGGTTTATTTTATTAAGGAATGTTTTGTTAGATTTATTCTCAGCTCCTCTCTTCTCTCCACTACCTCCTCACAGTCCTTTCACAGAAAGCCCTCTGTGTTGAGCAAACAGACCCTAATCTGCACATCTCCCTCCAAACTCCAGCAGGTCTGCCAGGTGAGCATCTCAACACCAGCTGGAACAGCTGTTTGAGTGATCCTGAGCAGCAGGCAGTGATTGTGCGTTCAGTTCTCTTGTCTGATGGGCCCCGGGTCCAGCATGCTCAGAGAGGAAGCCACAAGTGCAAATGTTTGCTAACCGGCTGGAAGTCCTAAAAGCAGCTGCCTGCTGATTGATGATAACTTGCATAATGACACCAAGTGTTCAAACACTGCCAGGCAGGAATGAGACCCTGTGAGGTCCCCTATGCAATCTCTTACTAGTTGGCCAAATCCTTATCTTCCAGTATGCAGGCAACAAAGACAGCAAGAACCAGAAGGTTTCTAATCCAAGGATGTGTGTTACAACATTGATTTTAACACATAGGATGGGTGAGGAAGTGGCTTGATGCCTTCCATTTGTACAATTTTTAAGAAAATTATACACAGGGGCTCAGCACAAACATGGAAACTATGTACTGGAATATCAAGATCAAATGTGTTGGTATTTTTATGCTTTATGGATAACGATGGAATTTGATATGAAACTAGTGGAACTGGCTTCTAGAAAATATTTGTTAAAAAGACTTTCTCTCTTCTAATGACCCTAAGATTGTAAGGAAGCCACAACATTTCTGCACATTACTTTGCCACAGAATTTGGCCCAATGGTATAAAAATAAACTTTTTAAATAAAGGTATATGGTCTTTGAAATTAAAATGGCCTGCCAAAGTGGTTCAGAATGGCAATCTACGAACAAAGATTAGTGATATGCAATCTTTTGCATTGATATCTCTCAAGTCACTCTATTTCATCCGTGTTCATTGCTACCAATTTAGTTGAAACACTTGCCAGTTCTGTGTCACCCTTTTCAGTGGAGCTTAACTGACTGACTTCCCTACTCTCTTATTGTATTATATTCTCCATGCAGTAGTGAGATTTCCCAAAGTCATAATGAATCAGGTCATTCTTCTTATTAACTTTCTTTGGTTGCATTTGAGAGAAATGCCCAAACTCTCTGTTATAGAAAAGAGAGGGTTCAACATGACCCCACTTCTCTCCAAATGCAGATAAAACTACTCAAAAAGGGTTCCACATGGCTAGGTTTCTGTCTGCATATTATCAAATTAAATAACAGAGATTTTCTAAAAGAAAATATATTCAAGTTGGGAATAGAGCATTGCAATATGGATATGTGTGCCATAGTAAACTATGTGCTTATTCAAGGAGGTAAAGGATGACAAAGGTTTTTTTTAAAAAAAAAAAAAAAAACAATAAGGAAGAGTACATAATTGTTTTGAAATAATTATTCTTGGTGACAAAGATCAACAAACAACCCCATCAAAAAGTGGGCAAAGGATATGAACAGACACTTCTCAAAAGAAGACATTTATGCAGCCAACAAACATATGAAAAAAAAAAAGCTGATCATCACTGGTCATTAGAGAAATGCAAATCAAAACCACAATGAGATACCATCTCATGCCAGTTAGAATGGTGATCATTAAAAAGTCAGGAAACAACAGATGCTGGAGAGGATGTGGAGAAATAGGAACGCTTTTACGCTGTTGGTGGGAGTGTAAATTAGTTCAACCATTGTGGAAGACAGTGTAGCGATTCCTCAAGGATCTAGAACCAGAAATACCATTTGACCCAGCAATCCCATTACTGGGTATATATCCAAAGTATTATAAATCATTCTACTATAAAGACACATGAACACATATGTTTACTGAGGCACTATTCACAATAGCAAAGACTTGGAACCAAAGCAAATGTCCATCAATGATAAACTGGATTAAGAAAATGTGGCACATATACACCATGGAATACTATGCAGCCATAAAAAAGGATGAGTTCATGTCCTTTGCAGGGACATGGACGAAGCTGGAAATCATCATTATCAGCAAACTAACACAAGAACAGAAAACCAGACACCGCATGTTCTCACTCATAAGTGGGAGCTGAACAATGAGAACACATGGACACAAGGAGGGGAACATCAGATACTGGGGCCTGTTAGAGGGGTGGGGGGCTAGGGTAGGGATAGCATTAGGAGAAATACCTAATGTAGATAATGGGTTGATGGGTGCAGCAAATCACCATGGCACGCGTATACCTGTGTAACAAACCTTCGCCTTCTGCACTTGTATCCCAGAACTTAAAGTATCATTAAAAAAAAAAAAAGATTTTTAGTGAAATAGCATTGTGAGGCTTATTTTAATGCAGATTAAAAAAACTTGCCTGAATGTTCAAAACATGGAATATGTTTAATAAATGGTCGATATTATGATGGGTAGACAGTTGATGATGGCACTGATTAAAAGACAGGTAAGAAAAAATACAGATAATCAAGCTCTAGAACAAAAAATATAATATCTACATTTCAGAACTCAGTACAGAAAACATATTGTTTTACCTTTGGTTTTGATTTTCATTTTCAAATATCAGCAATTGGGCTTTTAAATTCACTTTCTTATAGAGGCATAGCACAAGCTGATTAAATATATTTAATAGTTGTGGTCTCAGGACTTGATTTAAAGTAGTGAAATATACACCATTTAAAATGTTTGGTGTCAAGACAGCATTTAAATCCTCAGATCAATTAAGTTTAATTATTGAGTGAGTGGTAATACTTTTCTTCAACAATGTGAAGGTTAAATTAAAATTCATTTTCAAACTAGCAGGTAACACCTACTAATTGTCAATCAGTCAAATGTTTATTTGAGGAACTGCTTGAAAAAATAGAGATTAAAAATATTAGCTTGAAGCTAATCTTCTCTAATATTATAAGCATTATACTTGGATTCTGCAAAGATCTTTCTTTTTCAACCAGTACTGTGGCCAATCTAAAACAGACCTTTCTGAAACTTATAAATAAGGTCTAGCAAAGGTTTCAAACGTGTGAATTGGAGGTAACTCATAGACTTGAAACTCCAGAAACCTCCCATCCATAGCTGGGTGACTGACAAGAATCTCACTATATTAAAAATACATAATGATTTCTCCTGCTTGACAAGAGCTTTTGTGGGGCATTACAAAAGGTAAACACATACATAAGCATACAGCTACGGAGATAAACAGAGGGGGGAAACCTTACAATGGTAGTCAACAAAGAAAATCATCTCGTTGGGTATAAAAATTATTGAGTAAATAGACACAGAGAACAATATGTGAAGAACATTTTAAGCTTCACCCACAGTCCTACAAAAAAACATGCACTGAGCTAAAACTGCTCACTGGGGTACCAATGAAGTGAAAGGTGCTGTGCATTATGGAAATAAAGACGCCAGAAATGTCTGAGAATAACCCCATTTTCCGATGATCACTAATTAGGGAGTAGGCTCAATTGGATACTCAATTATATTTTTTTAATGAAGGCATGCAACAAATTACAAAGAATAATGTAACATTTACTTGTGAAACTTACCGTCCGACTTCATTACCCACATAGTTAGAGTTCTCTTGAAATGTCTTGTCCAATCAACCCTCTCCCTGCTCTCTCCCTGCTTAAGAATCAGCATAGTGCTTCTGAGATTTATTAGTGCTGATATGTATCAGTTTAATCCAAACAATCTACAACTTTATTTTAAAGAAAAATAACTACATGGCTGTACTTCTAGTCTATACACTCCTGAGTGTGCTAAACTGTTTCATTTACTGTAGTTTATATAAACATAACAAATTTGAGAAATTTATACAATTCTTTCCATTTAATTTTTTCACATTGGGGAAAAAATGAGCCTTAGAGAATATAAACAACTTGCCAAGGTCATATTCTACAATATCAAGCTCATATAAAGTGCAAATATGCAAGAATATACTCAGTTTTAGAGGATCAGTGCATGCTATTTATTTCATTAGCCATAAAATACACTATTTCTCTAGAAAACAGAATGATCAATTAAGGTAGTTGAATATTAGAGATTTCTGTTGCATGACACTGAAATTTTTAAGTTTGAAAAATTAGAAAGGCTGTGTTATATGTTACATATAAGAACTCCATCACAGCAATGTTACTGCCCACAGTGAAGTGGAGAATAGAGAATGTTACTTGACTATTTTGTACTATGAAATATTCATTTTATGATTCTTATGTATCCTAGCCCATAATTAAGTAGAATTGTTTACCATCCAAAAATATGTATTTTGACACAAAGGAATATGGTATAGCAACTCCTGTTCCCAAATATATCTCACTATTAAATTATGATGGTGGCTTTCTGTGTTTATATAATTGACTTTTACTCACAGACTCCTCAACTGTGTATGTTAAAATGTTTTAAAATCAATAAAGGCAATTTAAGAAGTCACCAGTTGTTGGCAAACAAAATGAGAATGATAAATTCTTGCAAGGCATAATTTTTGACAGATTGTAAAAAGATTTTATACTAGTTGTGTTAATATTGTCTTCTGACTTAATTTTCCCTAACCCTGCCCCCCAACAAAAGGGAATTTTTAGTGTAGACTTTATTACAAAGATGCATCGATGTCTAGCAAACTATATATCCATAAATCATTCCTACCTGCATACACAAGTTTATAAAACGGGAACATGCATATATTCATAACCTATGTAATTTCACCACATCCTCTGTAAACTATCAGTCCCTTTCTAGTGAGGTCAAACAAAATATATCTTCAAAGTACCTATCAAATTACTATTCTTCATTAAAATGTAAAACATTGATTTTACATTCAGGTGGATACTCTTCTTCCGAAGGAAATTGCAAAAAAAGTCGCAAAAACAGGAAAAAGAGGACATGAGTTGGTTTTCTTGTGATGAAATTATATTTACCACACTGTAACTTTCAAACAATGTCCCCACTTTCAGAATCACAATTCAGGGTACTAAATAGACATCAAAAGATGAATACTAAAATAACAAGTCCTTTTGAATTTCTCTACCCATTCACCATCCTTGTCAATTTTTCGGTGCTTAAAATTCTATTATTTAACATTCTTGTTTTTGTTTAAAGAGTAATTTGTATCTGGATGCCTCTGGACTTGAAAAGGTTGATAGAGGTAGTAAAGAGAACACAATTCTTAGCAAAGTGTCTGGACATATTAAGATGTCTACACAAGGATGTTAAATTGTTAAGTGTGTTTCTTTTGACTAAAAATATATTACCTCAAAGTAGAGCCATGTTTCTCAGCCTTGGCACTATTGACATTTTAGAATATGTTACATAATTATATATATAATATATATTATATATATATTTTTTTAATTTTGGGGGACTGTCCTGTACATCATGGTGTGTCTAGCAGCCACTCTGGTCTCTACCTACTAGATGCCAGTAGCAAACTCTCCCTTGAGTCTCTTACTCCTACATGGCCAGCGAGTTGTGACAACTAAAAAACCTCCCCAGACATTGTCCATTGTTCACTGGAGACAGATAGCTCCCGGAGGGCAATTATCCCCCACTGAGATCGCTGAAGTAGAGTCTTGATAGGAAACAAGGAAACACTTCCTCACTAGAATTTAAGCATCGGTGGGCAGGAGGTTTATATTGTTCAAATCATAAACCCAGCATTTAGAACAGTGCCTTCCATATAGCAGGTAACTGATAAATATTTGTCAAAATAAGTGAATGATTAAAATGTCCAAAACAAATGATGTTTTGATCATAGGATACACTGTTAAAAGGCGCATATTTTCATGTATTTATTATGTTTATTAATATGACTAGATTCTCAGAAAATATCAAGTGAAAAAAGCTGATTATAAAAAGTATGTCTAATTTATTCCTACGTTGTGGTAGTAAAAAATAGACATCTTAGAGTACATGAAAAATTGTGACTGTACTAGGTAGCAGAATTGCATACTATTTTTATATTCTGTTTAAGTTCAGTTATACTTTATTATGTGCAATGTTTTATTATGCAAAATTCAGTTGTTAGTTTACAGAAGATATACTAACGAACAGAGTAGGTCCAGTACAGCAAAGAAAATCCTTTCCTAATTCTACATTCTGCATAACAATGAGTTCTAAACATCCTGGACTGCTGACCCAAAAGGGTTCCCTGAGAAAGGTCCTCTAGATAATACCCCTGATTCTGAAAATTCTTGTCTATGTGCTCAGAAGTGTCCTCAGTAATATGGAGACCTGGGGGAAAAATAGTTCAGAGTCCCGGTGATGAACAAGTTTAAAATCTAATTGGGAACTTGAGACCTATACACATGACTCTGTGAAAACAACATGAAAAAGTATATAATGAGATGTTAAATTCTGTGTTATTAACTCTGCTTTAGGACTTTATGCAAGAGAGGTACCAAGGAATTAGTGCACTTGGGTAGATGGGATTTGTGCTGAATCATCAAGGTTGAATGAGACTCAGGTAAAAAAAAAAAAAAAAGATTGGAAAGGGCAACCCCAAAAGGGATAAACGACAAACAAATATGGTGAGTAAAGGCACAAAGAGAAAAGGTGAAGACAGGTAGAAGGCATCAAAGATGCTGATCTCATTAGAACAAAGCGGTAAAGATAACTTATCAAGAGAGGTGCAACTGGCACATAGGAAGGACTAGTCTCTGTTAAGTAGCAATGTTCTAGGCATGAACAAAGCTTTTCATACCTTTATTCCCCTTCACCAAATGGCAGAAGAACCAGTCTTCCTTCAGCAAAGGCAATTTTACACAGTCTCCCTTCAGGATATCGGGCACCGGTAATTTTTACAAGTTTACTCTGTTTCTCATTGACCCTGAATAACATCCAGCTTTTATCATGAGGAACCACCCAATATACTCCCAAGTGTTACTAGTATTGGGTGATAGGCTTATACTGCGCCAGTTGAAAACTGCCAAGTCCCTAGGATCTGTTGTCTGATGTTGGGGCTGGATCTGCATTTCCTTCCTTTCCACTCAATTTCATGTGATTTCTGAGCAAGGTGTGAGCTTCATTGTGGGGTGTGGGGCAGACTCTGCCGTCAAACAGTTTGAATTGGAATCTAGGTTCCCCCCCTTATGGGATGCATAGATTTAGGCAAGTTATTCTATACATCTAAGTCTCAGTTTTCCCATCTATAAGATAAGGCAACATACTAAGAACTCCATCTCTTACAACCAAAGAGAGGGGTTTTGGTGAATGAATGTGTGTTCTGGGTTGAATTGTGTCCCCCTAAAAATATATGTTGAAGTCCTAACCCTGAGTACCTATGAATGTGACTTTATTTGGAAATAGGATCTTTGCAGACAGATATAATCAAGTTGAAGGGAAGTCATACTGGATTAGGATGGGCCCTAATTCAACATAACTGCTGTCATTATAAGAAAAAGGAAATTTGAACACAGAGGCACACAGTAAGGATGCCACATAACAAAGGCGGAGACTGGACTTACGCAGCAGCAAGCCAAGGAACACCAGAGACTGCCAGCAAACCACCAGAAACTAGAAAGAGGCAGGCAAGGATTACCTACAGCTTTCAGAAGGATCGTGGTTCTGACGATGCTGATTTTAGACTTCTAACCTCTAGAAGTGTTGGACAATAAGTTTCTGTTGTTTTCAACCACACAGTTTGGGGTGCATTGTTACAGAAGCCCTAGAAAACTAATACAGAATACATTTTAAAACCTGGTGAAATCTGAGTAAGATCTGTAGTCTAATTAATTTCATTGTGCCAATTAATATAATACACTCCAGTTATGTAAGATATCATCATTGGGGGAAGCTGAGTGAAAATACCAAGACTTCTTTGTCCTACTTCTGTAGCTGTGTGTGAGTCTACAATTATTTCAAAGTAAAAAGTTAAAAAAATAGGACTACTAAGAAACATCAATAAGAATGCACGTAAATTATTTTATTTATTAAACTACTCAACCAATATTGCTGGTATTAATTTTAGAATCAATAGATTTTTAGCCATATCAGAGAATCCAAAGGCTTGGTGTTTTAGAATCATAAGAAATACTGATTATGAAACTACTGTAAATTATTTGGTCTTTTTTGACTTTCAGATATAAGAAACAGCATATGGCAACAGACACTGTGCACCTAGCTAACAATCAATGAACTGCAAATTTTCCACTTGATATCATCTATCCAGCTCTCATGAAGTTGACCTCCCAGCTACAGCTCATAGAGTTGATTCTTTGTGGGTCCATGACTTTTTTGGACCTTGCTTGGTGAGGTTAAGAATTCACATATATTTCTCCTGGCTTTCCCTGATGGTGATTTGTTTTTCTGTTTCAATCACATTGAGCTGGCAGTGATAAAACCAGTACAGAAGGCCAGTGTAGCCATGTCTACAAGTTGACGTCCTTACTCATAAGAAAACATGCAGGTCTTATGCCTCATAGTTGTATGTGTCAGTTGAAAATTATGGTGTCCATCTTGTATGGGAATGTCTGAAACAGTGTGTGGAGTTATGATATAATCTTGACATTTTAGAAAAATAATCCTTTCAGCATTAAGCTACTTTCTACTAGGTATTCACTTTTGATTTGGGTACTTCTTGAGTTACAGCCAATGTTCTGTCTTTTCCTGGCGGAATATCTACTAGCCATGCTGTAGGGAATGAAGAACAGCTGTTAGCAGAATACAGCATGCAGGGAAGTGGCAGTCCACCCAGTGGCCCAGGTTTTGTTCATTCATCCATTCATCCAATCAAAGAATACGTATTAAGCATGTTTTATGTGCCAAGCATTAGAACTGAGTTAGCACCGTGAATAAGGCAGTCAAAGTAGCCATTCTCATGATGCTTATATGAACAGGTTGGGGAAACAGATAATAAACAAATAAGCAAATAGGTGACTGTTTTAGATATTAATTGACATTTAAAAAGTAAAACAAGTAAAGTGATGTTTAATGGAAGAATAATGAGTAGGGTAAAGGTGAGATCACAGGAGAGACAACGGGGAGGTGACTTTTGGGCTGAGACCTGGGTGAGGAGGAAGCAGCCACACTGAAAACAATACCAAATGTGCCAAGCAGGAGAAACGGAAACTGCCAGGGGTCCTGGGGCACTTTGGAGGACAAAGAGAAGGCCGTTCTGACTCAAATCCAAGGGGCAAAAGGCAAAGTTAAATGTGACTAAGTGAGAGTTAGTGGAGAAGGAAATTACACAAAGCCTAGGAGGTGATTGACTGAAGTTTGATTTGATTCTCATGCAATCAAAGGCTTTTGGATAGTTTTAAAATGAAAGAAGGGAATAAAAGATCCTGAAGAGAAGGAAAAACAGAGATTCCAAGGAGAGTATTCTTTTCTAGGGAGATTTCAGCTTATGATTTCTATAAATAGATACGTTTCAAGCAATTCCGTTGTCTGCTTGGCTCTTACATATATCACTTATGAAGATCCTAAAGCGCAGTGATTAAGAAAACAGAATCTTAACCTATTCAATGACCAGGTATTAACCTAAACTTTACAGGAATGTGATATTGGGCAAGTTAGCTTATATGTAGGCTTCAGTTCCCTAGTCCTTAAAATTGAGGCCTCCCTAAGATATGCCATTAACCCAGAGCTTAGAACCTCATAATCACATATTAAATGTTAGTGATTTTGATAATGCTACCATCATCATGATCAACAATCTGATAGAATCTATTAGAGCTTTGCACATAGTACTTGCAAGACCTGTTATTTTGGGGGTAGGGACCATATTTATCTTTTAATCACTGTTTTTCCCAATGCTTGGGAAAGTTATTTGCACATTGTAGACACTCCATGCATATTTGTTAAATAATTAATGAAAAGAGGAAAGCAGATGCTGAGGAAACGTTTAATGAATTACTTAGTTGAATCCTTTACCTGTTGATTTCCAGTTATCTGTAGCTCATGGGTGCTATGTGTCTCTGTATGTATTCCCATTTAGATGGCAATCTTCTAAAGTTCCTTGGAATGAAACCATAATTTTTCATCAATTTTGAACATTCTATGAATGAGAAGGCTTAGGGTAAAAGGGAGGTTGAGGCTTGTCAAATATAGATTTTGGTCTGGATGAGACAATATCTTTTTGATAGAATGCATCTACTTGTACAGAACTATGACCGAGTTGTTTAAAATACCCATACCATACATATTTCATGTTATCTATAAGCCAAGGCTCCAAAATGAAAAATGAAGTTTGGGCTGTCAAACTCAGAATTGGGGCAGATATTTTGATACAAAATCTGTCTACAGTGAGAATTAATGTACCCAGAGTGAGGAAGATGTAGCAATGGTCCAAAGAAATCTTCTAAAAGAAATGCCACATTCCAGTAGAGGTATTTATTTAAGGGCTAGAAAAAGAGAGAGGTACATTACTCACCAATGTTGTATACATAGTCGGTATCCATTAAATCTTGCTGAATTGTCCAAACTATGAACATCAGCAGTAGAGAAATTCAAATAACTTTGGTGACAAAGATCATAAAGAAAAGTATTATGTTGTATTACAAGAAGTATGTTTTAGAGATAAGACATTTCGAAATCAGGCTATTTGATTTGCAAGCTGTATTTCTTTGAGCAAAATACTTATTCATTCTGAATGAAGTCTTAGAGTGAACATCTCTCAAAGAACCTAATAAGTCTTACCTTGTAAGGCTGTTATCAGTATTGCATTAGATAATGTGTAATATAAGCATATAGCAAGTATTCCACATCTATTGGTTGTTGTTTCTGCTATTGTTATTATAATTTATTGTGAAATGTTTAGCAGTTTAGTCACAAACATGATATTCCACACAGAAGAGTGGATAAGAGATTTCCAATTTCAATCATGACAAAGTAGTGGGTAGCATTTATCAGAATTATCCTTCCACCTGATAGAACCATAAAACTAAATAAAATATATGAAGCAATAAATCTCATTTATCTCATTAACAAAAAAATGGGAAAATCATATGATCATCACAATAGATAAAGTATAACAAAATTGGAGACTTTCTCGATCTGTAAGATTTCCTAATGAAAATCCAAGAAAAACATACAGATATCATTATACCTAGTTGTGAAAGATTGAACAAGTTTCCTCTGACATTGGGTATAATGCCTAAATGTCTGTTCTCAGTACTTGTGTTTATCATTGTACTGAGCACTAACCAGTTAGATAAGCCAAAATAAATACATGCATAAATACATAAAAAGAGAATAAACGTAAAAAATAAAAGCTATAAAAACTCAAAAAATAAGTAAAAATATTATTTGCAGATGACGTAATTTTAACGTGGACATTTCTAAGACTACTAAATCTAATAACGGGATTTAACAAGATTGCAAGATTCAATGTCAATATACAAAAAAGTATGTTTATATATTTGTGAAAAATTGGAAAAATACCAATTACAATAGCTTCAATATACATAAAATAATGAGGGATAAATTTTATGAAGGATGTACAAAGTATCTATACTGAAAACTATAAAGTATTGCTGAAAAAAATAAAAAAGCTAAATAAATAGATGTAGCAAAGGCTTGGGTTAAACTCAACATTGCGATATTAATTCTCTCAAAAAAGAATACTAATTGTCTCTAAATTTATCTATAGATTCAACAAAATCTTAATTCCAGCAAATGTTTGTTGTTGTTGTTTCTGTTAATTTGACAAATGGATTCCAAAATTTACATAGAAATTCAAAATACCTAGACCTTAACCTAGACCTGAACTACACAATCTTTTAAAAAAAATAGCAAAGACTTTTCCTTACCTGATTTCAAGATTTGCCATAATGCTACATTAGTCAAGCTAGTGCAGTTGCGGCACAAAGCTGGACAAATGAATTCATGGCTCTGAATAGAGAGTCCAGAAGTAGCCACATATGCATATGGTCAATTGATTTGTTGGCAAAGATGCCAAAACATTTCAATAAAGAAAAGAAAGTTTATTCACAAAATAATGCTGGAACAATTGGATATCAACGTAGAACAAAAGATGAAACTCAATGCCTACCTAACTTTCAATGCAAAAATCTAAGCCAAGCTAAATATATATCTAATTATAGGAGCTAAAACTATAAAGCTTTGTAAAATAATGCATAAGAAAATATCCTTATGGCTATAAGTTAGGCAAAGATTTCTTATAACACAGGAACATTGGCCATACAAGAAATAATAAATTTGACTTCTGTTCATTAGATATTATTAAGAAAATTAGTATGTATGCAAGGAGAAAAAATCCAGGATACATAAAGAAATCTTATGATAGTAACAAAAAGATAAACTAATAATAAATGCAATAATCCATATTTCACAAGGAAGATAAGCAGAATGGCCAATACACAACACACACAAAAAAATCAACATCATTAGTCATTGGGGAAATGCAAATTAAAGCTGTAATGAGAAATCACTACATACATACTAGAATGGCTTAAATGACAACACACATGCAGACATGCACACACACATACCCCAAATGTTGACAAGGGTACGTAGCACCAAAACTCTCATACACAGCTGGAAAGACTATAAAACTGCACAGCTACATTGAAAAAAGATTGGCACTATTTAATAAAGTTTACCAGACACCATTTCTGTGACCTAGCAACGCAATTTTCAGGCATTTATCCAAGAGTAAATATGTTTGCATAATGAATATGCAAGAATGTTCATAGCAACTTTACTCATATCCCCAAATTGGAAATAACCCACATATCCATCATCAGAAGAATAAAAAATTTTTAAATGTGGTATATCCATTCAATAAAATACTACTCAACAATAAGAAAGAAGAAATTTATTTTACAAAAATTGGAACAATGACTGCCTCTGAGTTAGTGGTCAGGAATAGACTAGAAAAGACACAGGAAGACCATCTGGGGTGACAAAAACGTTCTGTGTCTCAAAAGAGATATGAGTTACATGAATGTATGCAATTGTGAAATCTCATTGAACTGTATATTTAATATTTGTGCATTATACTCTATCTAAATTTACATTCAAAAGAGGAATGAATCAGAAAGTACCATTCTTAAGACATTATTTAACCCCAAATAAGACATTTTGTGTACACAATCTTGAAACTCAATTGTGTTGTCCATAGAGATGCGGAAAGTTCCAGTTACATGTTAATCCTGGATTTCAGATATATTTAGAACTCGGGTATTCTGTTAGGAGAGCAAACTTTATACCCAAGGTTAGTGATTCCTCCCATTCACCTTTAGCATGAAAATACAGAGCAACCTGTTAAGGTTCATTTAATTTATTCTGTCTTACTATGTGCTCTAAAGCAAGCTAAATATACAGATTTCTAACAATGATGCATTTAATAGGAATATAAATATACATACCTTAACAAAATGTTTTAAATATTAAACGAGAAATATTATATATGTGTGAAAGGGTTCTTTCACCTCAATGTTTATGATACAATTTGGACATTTGGCACACATGACATCAAATGCACATGTGGTGCATTTACCCTTATATTCGTCAAAATACATTTTTATTAACTTGTATTTATAATAATCACACTAGTGCCAGATTATAATCTCAGTGCTTCATTGCCCAATCATCCTTTGGATTTGTACTATTAGTTCCCCTTTCCACCATTTTCTAAATGAGAACACTGAGGTTCTTAATCACTAGGCTGTTTAGAGATGGAGTCCGTGACTCAGAGCTGGTCCTCAATACCTACTTATATATCCAGATGGCTAGTAACTCCAAGTTTAATGAGCTTATGAAGTTTATGTGGGTTTCAGATATACCTAGGTTTTTATTTTCCAAGTCCTGTGGGATGAATGAAGGAGGGAATGTGCTCTTGAGTGTTAGAAAAACAGAGATTAGAGAGTTAGTATAAAGGCAGAAGGGTCTGTGTTTCTACTGTCTAAGAGACAGTTAACAACTGCCATAACATTATGGCAAAACTTTCTTACAATGTCAAATTTCTTTGTCTCACCTGCTTGCACCAAAAATAGACTAGTACATTTAATACTCAAAATTGAATCATTTGAAAGACGTTATTTAAAAATACCTTAGTGTGTTTTTGTTCTCATTAAAATATCAACATTTAAGTCTAACCTTGAAAAATATATTGTTTGCAAGAGAAATACTCTTAGCCTGAGTGGCCCTTTTCCTCCTGCCTCTTTTTAAAAGAAGATTAAGCCACTGTTTCCTCTCAATTAAACATCTAAAGTAATGAAAATTATTTTTAAGCCAAACAATTACAAGTTTATTGATTTTATGAGTTCAAATTATGACCTTAAACCATTCTTTATGACATTCCTGAGAGAATAGAGCCCTGTTTTCCTAAATGACAGAACAATTCTTCTGAATTACCAGAAAAGGCAGAATTAATAAAATATTGGTAGCACTACAAAAAGAAAAGAAAAAAGCCAGCAAACAATTATTGAGGACTTTACAAACATTACCTTACTTATGCTTGCATTGGTAATGGTAGCAGCTCTTACTGTCTTGGTTCACAAGTAATTATGGCTCACTGAAGCGATGTCATCATGCGGTCGTCCAAATGCTAACAGAAGGTGTTGGAATTTAAATTTAGGTCGTTTTGACCCCATATCGTCTGTCTCTGTTGCATATGTGTTTTATGATTTGAAGTATTTTATCAAAACTCACTTGAGTGCTAGTCTGTCATAAGCCTAAGCATTCCTAGATAGCAGCCTGTTAACCTTTTATTTGTCCTCACTGAATATTAAGCATGGAAAGAAGGATAAAATGCCCACCGAGGAGCCGAAGTTGTTCAGTTTGGTTAACCCTATCGTGCGTTCCTCCACAGTTTATTCTTCTCAAATTTCATTCAATAAGTTGAAAAATCCTGCTGTTAAAATAGAAGTTGTTAATCACGGAATTCAGCATTCTACTTTAGCATTTTATACTGGATTTTGAACATCAAGGTTCCAATCTAGTTGCTTTTTTTCTTCTGTCTCCTTTCTCTGGGTGATTTCATTCATGTCCATGGGTTAAATTACTACATAGTGTGCCTGTTCTCAAATTTGACTCCTTACCCCATTTGTCTTGTTTGTGCTTCAAATTCTTTAGTTCAGTCCACTGATTTCTTCTCCATTTGGAAGTTTAACTGCATCTAGAATTCAGTGAGCCAACAACTGAACTCAGTCACTACTCTGAAAAATAAATATTAAAAATCTGAGGGAGAAAGAAAGGAAGGAAAATGAGAAAAGAAGAAGCAGAGGAAAGCGGGGCGCGGGGAGGGGGGGGTGGGTAAAGAAAAGCAGGAAGACCAGTTTAAAATTCTTCACATTTCAGTGAAGAGTACCGACAGTCATCTAGCGGCCCATCAGGCACCAGAGCATCCCGCTTAACTTCACTATCTCATCCCATGCGTCACCACAACCCATGGACTTACATTCTAAGTATTTCTCAAATATACACACTTTTCCCAACTGCCTTTGCCACTAGGGTTTTCCAATCTCTGGCGTCTATTCTCAGAATCTGTTCGCTAGCTTTCCCAACAGTCTTCTGTTTTTTTTCTTGTCAACTCTCAATCCAAACTCAGTGTTGCAAAATGAGGTGAGTATTCAAAAATAAAAATTTGAACACGCCACTCCCGCTTCCTAGTATGGTAAAGAGCTTAAGGTGTAAATTATGGAGCCGACTTACCTAGGTTTCATTCTGGCTATGCCGTTTAGTACTCAGAGCAAGTTACTTAATATGGTAAAGAGTTTAAGGCATAAATTATGAAACCAGCTTATCTGAGTTTCATTCCGGCTATGCTGTTTAGGACTTAGAGCAAGTTACCTAACCTCTTTATGCATCCATTTTCTTTATTGTAAAATGAGAATAATAATAATGATTTCCACCTAATTGAGTTGTTATAATATTAAATGAGTTAATACATGAAAAGCATACTATGTAAGTGCCATATTAATGTTTTTTTCTTATTATTTTTTTCTTATTATTGCTTAAACTCCTCAAATAAAGCCCAAACCCTACTGCAGAGCTTACCAGGTTCTTTGTGTTTGAGCCACCATTTACCTCACTGTTCACACTCTTCAGCTGTTAGCATTTTCCACCCTTGTTGAAGAAGTCCTGGCCATGAACTTCTAAAATTATTATTACTTTTAAAAATTGACAGATAAAATTGAATGTATTTCCAGAGATAAGGTTTTGAAGTGTGTGTGTGTATATATGTTGTGAATCTATATACACACATGTATTGTGAATATATACACATATATATGTTGTGAATATATATATTATATGTTGTGAATACATATACACACATATATATATAACATATATATAGTGAAAGAACAAAATTTAGCCAATTAATAAATACATTGTCTTACAAGGTTATCCTTTTTTTGATAAGAACACAATATCTACTTTCAATAATTTTAAGAAAATAATATATTGTTGTTAACTATAGTCGCCGTGTTATACAATAGATCTATTGAACTTATTTCTCCTATCTAACTGAAATTGTGTATCCTTTAACCAGAATCTCCCTAGCACCTCTGCCCTAACCACCCTCGCCCCTGGTAACTACCACTCTATTCTACTTATACAAAATCTACTTTTTTAGATTCCACATACGAGTGACATCAAGCAATATTTGTCTTTCCATGCCTAGCTTATTTTATTTAACATCATATCCTCAGGGTGCATCTATGTTGTAACAAATGATAAGATTTTCTTCTTTTTTAAATGACTGAATAATTTTATGACTAAAATAATTTCATTTTGTTTATTAGCACATTTTCTTTATCCATTTATCCATTAATGGAACTTAGGTTGATTCCATAACTTGGCTATTGTGAATACTGCAATAAACATGAGAATGCAGACATCTCCTCAACATACCAATTTAATTCCATTTGGATACATAACCAGCAGTAGAATTTCTGGATCATATAGTCATTCTATTTTTAGTTTGTTGAGGAGCCTCTATATTGTTTTCCATAATGGCTATACTAATTTACATTCTTACCAACAGTGTGCAGGGTTCATTTTTTCCTCCACATCCTCACCAATACTTGTGTGGTTTTCTTCTGTGTTTTCTTTTAGTAGTTTTATATTTTCAGGTCTTACATATTAGTCTTTAATCTATGTGAGTCTATTTGTATATGGTGTGAGATAGGGGTCTAATTTCATTTTTCTGTATGTTGGTATCCACTTTCCCAGCACCATTTATTGGAGAGATGGACCTTTCTCCATTGTGTGTTCTTGGCAAACTTGTCAAAAATCAGTCAATGTTGATTTATTTCTAGGATCTCTATTTCGTCCCTTTGGTCCATGTGTTTGTTTTTATGTTAAAATAGATCAGTGTCATGCTCTTTTGCCTACTATACCTTTGTAGAATATTTTGAAGTCAGGTAGTGTGATGCCTCCAGCTTTGTTCTTTCTGCTCCAGGTTGTGGTGACTATTTGGGGTATTTGTAGTTCCATACAAATTTTGGAATTTTTTTTTCTATTTCTGTGAATAATGCCATTAGTATTTTTATAGGAATTGCATTGAATATGTAGATTGCTTGGGGTAGTATGGACATTTTAACAACATTAATTATTCCAATTCATGAACATGGAATATCTTTTCATTTATTTGTGTCTTCTTCAATTATTATACTAATATTTTATAGTTTTCAGTATGCAGATCTTTTGGCTCCTTTGTTAAATTTATTCCTAAGTATCTAATTTTGTGTAGCTATTATAAATGGGATTGTCTATATGACTTCTTTTTCAGATAGTTCACTGTTAGTGTAGAGAAACAATTTTTTTAATGTTGATTTTGTATCCTGCCACAATATTGAACTTGTTATTAATTCCAATAGTTTTTTAAAGTTTCCTATCTATAGGACCATGCCATCTGGAAACAGGGTCAATTTAACTTCTTTCTTTCCTATTTGGATGCCTTTTATTTATTTCTCTTGCCAATTGTTCTGGCTAAAACTTCCAGTATTATGTTGAATAGAAGTGACAAGAGTGGTCAACCTTGACTTATTGTGTATCTTGGAGAAAAAGCTCTCAACTTTTCCCCACTGAGTATGAGGTTAGCTATGGGTTTGTCATATGACCTTTACTATCCTGAAGTAAATTACTTCTATACCTAATTTGTTGAGTGCTTTTCAATTATGAAAGAATGTTGAACACTGTCAAATGCTTTTTTCTGCATATATTGAAATGATTGTATGTAATTCTTCATTCTGTTCATGTAATGTATTACATTTATTGATTTGCATGTGTTGAACCATGCTTGCATCTCAGGGATGAATTCCACTTGATCATGGTGAATGATCTTTTAAATATGCAATTTAATTCAGTTTGCTAATATTTGGTTGAAGATTTTTGCATCTATGTTCATCAGGAATATTGGCCAGTAGTTTTGTTTGTTTGTTTGTTTCCTTCTTGCTTTTTTGTAGTCCCTTTGTCTGGTTTTGGTATAAGAACAATGCTATTCTGGCCACAAAGTTCTTTCCCTTCCTCTAATGCCATATGTTTCATTTTGCCATTGACGCATTCACTTGCTATCTGTGGAACACTCTTTCCTAACCATACACCTCTGCTTCTTCTTTGAAGTTTTAATGTAGATATTCCTTCTTCTTGGAATTATTTTTTTAACCCCTAACCTGGGTTAGGTGCCCATTCTCATATGCTATGACCTCATACTTCCTTAATCTTCACCACATTTCTATAGGACATTGTAACTGACTGTTTACATGTCTGTCTTTACCGCTAAATGTATAAGTACCATGAGAGTGGGAATCCCGTCTTTCTTGTATTCATTTGCATAGTATCTGGTACAATGTAAGGTCTTCATAAATACTTATTTAATTTGTTAAATGAACAGACTTTGTGCATTTTGTCCACTGCACAGATGTTCAAAGCCAAGTGTGCATTATACCATGTTCAGTTTCTAGTGGCAAGAACACAGAAAATAAACCCCTTACTACTGAAGTTGATAGATTGCAGTGGTAGATGAGACATGTCTTCTGCCTATCCCCAGTGCCTCATCGTTTTTTATTCCAGATTCTTGAACTCATCAGTAAGAACCTAGCCATAATCATAATTTTTATTTTTCTCACATTCTCAACAGTCAATCACTATGACTATTGATTTTCTCAAACTTAATAAATGTAAGAAATCTCATAGCCATTATGATGTAGAATATCATAGCTTCGGGATGCAAAGATTGCTATAGAACTATTATTTTAAAAGCTATGATTTATAGTTATAGCAGATGTTTTAAATAAAAAAGAACAACTGAACTGGTACGATTCTTCTTAAATTTATTTATAATTCCAAAGAAGTTTTCACATATACGTATGAGAAACAGTCATAATCATTTAATTATGCTTCTAGTATATGAAAACCACTTTTAATGTTTGTTTGAATCATTTTTTCTTTGTGAATTGCTGCTGATGATAAAAACACAGTACCACATTATATTCGAAAGTACAAGGAAAATTCTTCTTCAATGGTCCCAAAGGTAGTGAATTAAATTGCTTAAAAAGTATAATAAGTACTTCTCAGTTATAGCAACATTTTCTAAGCTAATTTTCAAGATATTTCACGTTTCAAGGTGATATATTTTTTGTGGAAATGAAAAAAAATTTAAACAGACTTGGATATGAACTGTTAGGAAATGTGATTTCATCAAGAATGGGAAAATTTAAAATGCAGAAATGATTGCACAGCAGTCTTCACACTGTCTGGAAGAACAAGTGGTTAAGGAAGACTACAGTACTTTTTCTAATCATGTCCCTAGCGTTTTCTGTCTATTGAATGTACAAATTAAAAAAAAAAAAAAAACTAAAAAACCAGATTTTCCTTTCTTCTCTACTTTCCCTGAGGTCACTTTAATTCTTTATATTCTAAGACTATCCCCCTCAAATGAGAGGGGATTTCCCAAATAGAACTCTTATTTCAATATTCTTCATTCAATACATGTCCCCTCCATGTCATATGAATTCTAATCTTATACAATTCCTTTATGTTCTTACAACAATACACTGGTGATTTAATATACTTATCAATTCATCCATCCATCCATCCATCCATCCATCCATCCATCCATCCATCCATCCATCTATCCATCCATCCATCCTTTGAATTTTTAGCTAAGCCTGGCACTGCACTAACAATTTTTTGTGACCCTTAGTTTTCCCTTAATGAATCATGGTTCACACAAGGAGAACATAAGTAGGGTGATGTTTCTCTCCATCAGTTGTTTGTCGTGTTAAATTTAGCTATATCTGGCAGAGCCCAGATTTGATAATGATAAGTGAGTGTGTGTTATATACATGCTAACAGAAAGGTATTTTATTATTCCTGCATGCACTGAGTAATTTTCAAACTGCAATCTCTCTTGGTTGCAGTAAACCTTAACTACAAAACGCCCAGCTGAAATTACTAACAAAATAACCTTTCCAAGTGATTTCTTTTCTCTTTTCCTGGTATCATTTGAAGCATGATGCCCAGTGAGGTAGAACTTTAATTTGTATTTATTCATTTATTTATTTAAATAAAGGAAATTGCGCTTGAAAAGTGCCTTCTTGTTTCCATTTCTAGAGATAGTAGCATTCATTTGCTTGGGGTGAAATTTCTTTTTTCTCCATCTTATCATTTTGGGAGAAAGTGGACAAACTTTCATAAGAAGCCCAAGGGCTTGCTCTAGTAAAAGGATAACAATTCCAACTATTTCCCTTTAAGTCTTTATGTGTTTTAACCATGCCTGAAGAACCTGGGGCTGTGACTGGGACCTGCCGGCAGGACAGAAAGCATGAATCCCTGAAGGGAGGTAACTCTAAAGAAAAGAAGAATCAGAACTAATGTCCCAGATATAACACCAACCCCTAAGTTTTCATGCCAGGGGATATAGAAAGTGAGCTGCTCCCTTTCTAATCCGGCTGCTCAGGCATCATGAGTGCAGCAGACAGATGAATGTTCCCTGTGTGATTTTTATGCATCTTATATTAGACTTCTGACTTTCCTCATTGGGGAGCAATAACACAGAGACACAGTGTGTCTGCTTTACTGCTGTAAGGAGAATGATGTCTTAAAACCTTTCACAAGCCAAAGCTGCAAGATCCTGGGATCGAGACTTTGAAAAATAAAGAGTGGACTTCTCCTACATGAGTGGGATGAAAGCATAAAGACATTTAATCTATTGCATAACTTAAACTAGAGAAATGACCAGTGATATAGTTTATAAATATTTTGATCGTTTCACTCTGAGCAAATGATCTGACTATAGATTGTTGTATTACTTTGGAACTGGAGGAAACAATAGATTTATGTTAAAAGAAATGTATATCTGGTCTTTCCATGATTTCCATTTTCAAACTTGGAAAATTTCCAGTACAAAAATTAGAAAATGTGACCCCTGTGATGACTTCGTATGTGTCCACGTGGACAGACTGGCCGGTATTTCTCCTAATCTCCTTCACTTTAAATGTCTGGACGGGGCGGACCATAAGAGGCTCTTGTGAAGGATTTGGAGGATGGGCCTAAATCTGCAGCACTTTCGCAGCTCACGCATGGTCACTATCCACTGACTCACCCCTGGGCTTGCCTGTGGCAGTGGCTAACCTGCACCTGTTTCCTTTTCCCCTGGCTCCTCTTGCAGCTTCTCTGACTCCTGGGCCAGGTATGAGTTCAGATGTTTGAGAAAGGGCCCGGCTGCTGCAGGTCACTCTTGTCATCATGGTCACAGGCAGCAGCGAATGTGGGTTTCCGTCTATCTCCTTGGGTTCCAGATCCAGCTTGTAGTTTCCAGCTTGTCCCTGCTTTTCCTGATTCTACATCCGGCTTTCTTCCCAGACCCAGCTTCCTGTCTAGCAGACATTAACACCAGTTTCATACAATAGACTAGAGAGGCTGCCTGCCCAGCTCCCACCATTGCATGGGGCCAAATCCATACTTGTAATAAATTCATATTTATTTACGTATTGAATTGAACCGTGACAGATACAGTGTCCTCTGGCAGCAACAGACCGCAGACTGAAGTGTCATCAGCCCACATTGTAGTTACCTGGGCACACATGGCAAATGTTACCTTTCAATGAGTCTTAAAGGCGTGAATACTTAGAACTATTTCTCCCACTCTTCAAAATTGAAGAGTCCATTTTAACAAAAGTAAAGCTTATTTTCCAGACAAAAGTTATCCCAATGCTACTTCCCCACCCTTGCTTTAAGGCACTGTATGTTTCCAGTTTCCCACCTTTGTTAGATTAAAACAACTCAAGACAAAATGTTTGACTATATATCTCTAAAGAGCTAAAGCTTATCCGTTTCTTAGAAGATTGGATGTAGAGCTTTTACTGAACTCTATTTTTAGATCACTACCTCTTTGATAAATCTCTAATATAAGTGCCATTGCAACTGGATGTGTCTTTTTTGTTTTGTGTTGTATCTTTTGGTGTACAAGATTTTAAATGTCAAAGATAACAGTACAAGAAAGCTTTATCATCAGGCACATGGCTTATCCATCATCTTCATCAGCAAGTTCACATAAAAAGATAGAAAATTGCTAGTTCACATAAAATTGCAAGTTCACATAAAAAGATAGAAAATTGCTATAAAGTTACAAATGAAAATAGAAAGTGGCCACTTAAATGATTATGCACATATTAAGTGCACATAAGTGGCCACTTAAATAAATATGCACATATTAAGGCTGAGTTTTTTTTCTGGCATAGAACCACCTCTTCTTCCACTTTGTAAAACTACTCTTAATCATTAAATTCCTCCAAATGAACAAAAGTCCTAACCATATTTCAAGCACATGTAGAAAATTAACTCATACAAAATAGTAAAACGATTTATTAGGAAATTTAATTTCTGTAAAGTTCTCATTAATGATATATTGCGTCAGGGATAGTAACAATTTATTATAAGATAAATAAAGCAACATGTTTCTTGATACTGGAAACCTAAGTACAAACAAAATTTCCTAGCATAGTCTTTGATAGAATCATTCCAAAAAATATCTCAAATAAATGCACAAAATACTGGATATATCTCAAAGACACCAGTGCCTGGAGATCTTTATCATCAATGCATGTTGCTTAAGTACCATCTTAATTAAGAAGCTGGCATCAAAAGACAGAAAATATATACATATATATATCTATACACACAAATACATATTTATTCTTTGTAAATTGTATATATTTAGAAAATAGATACACAGCAATTGTAATGAAAACTAAAACACACCTAAGTTGGATACATAAGTGCATTGTGGTCTAAGGCAAAACTCTCCCCACAGCTACCCTACCAGTAGGCCTCAGGAAACAAGGTAACCTCTCATTATTCAGATGAGGAAACTGACAACCAAGGAAGTAAAGACCTGTGGTGGTCACTGCTGGGTCTTCTGACTTCTAATCCAAAATGCTGACTTCTCCCTCTGGTCCGCAAAAGAAGTCACCTAGCACTCTGTGATAACTCTACAGCTCTGACTGGAAGAAGAAGAAGAAAAAAAAGAAAAAAAATAACCTGCTTTATTCCCTTTTCACTTAAAAAACAAAATCCACACGCTAAGAATATTCCCATTGTTGGTGTGAAGGGAGTGATTTCACATTTGACAAAATGACGCAAACTCGGGCGTTGCTGGTGCCTGACACCCGCAGGCTTTGGCACCTCTAAGTTCAAAACCAGCTGCCATCTCTCATTTTTAAGCTCATAGAACCACCTTCCACTAACAAGGGTCATATTTATTCTTTCAGTTTTTTCAAAGTTATAATATGTGTGAAAAGCAGGATATTAAAGCAGATGAAGAGAGCCACACAGATACCAGAGGGCAGCCTGTTCCCATACTCAGACGCAGGCTGGAAGCTAAGTTACTATTTCACTACTAGAGTTCTTAGAAAACAAAGAAAGGAAAGGTACTGAGAATCTGGGTCTGGGTCCTGGCCCTGTGGGTTTGGTATTTTAAAAGTCACTTAAACGATTTATATCACTTTTTTTAACAGTCACCAGGCACCTGCTGACCCAGCTCTACTTCTTGCTAGCTATGGAACTTTGGATATGTTGACCTCCTGTTCCTCAGTTTCCTCATCTTTAAAATTCAACAGTAATAATATCTACCTCATGAAATTGTGTTGTTCATACGCACATAACGTACTCTAGACTTGTTGAATCAGATATCGAAGGTGAGCACCTGGGGGATCCATATTTTTAATAGGCACTTTCGAGTGATCGTTAGGACTGGGCAAATTAGCTAAACGTTATTAAAATGGAAAAAGGATAAATACAGAAATCAGACTCCGATTCAAGGAGAATAATAGACAAAGTATGGACAGCACTTACTGTGTGCCAGGCACTGTTCTAAACACTTTGCAAGTAATTCAGCTGTTGTTGGTGTGAAGGGAGTGATTTCACGTTTTACAAAATGACGCAAACTCATGATGGCATTGCTGGTGCCTGATACCTGCAGGCTTTATAAATTTTAGAAACATATTTAGAAAATAGTAATGTAGCAACTATAAGGAAAACTAAAAACACACATAAGTCGTCTAATCTTTTTTTTTTTTTTTTTTTTTTGAGACGGAGTCTCGCTCTGTCGCCCAGGCTGGAGTGCAGTGGCGCGATCTCGGCTCACTGCAAGCTCCGCCTCCCGGGTTCACGCCATTCTCCTGCCTCAGCCTCTCCGAGTAGCTGGGACTACAGGCGCCCGCCACCACGCCCGGCTAATTTTTTGTATTTTTAGTAGAGACGGGGTTTCACCGTGGTCTCGATCTCCTGACCTCGTGATCCGCCCGCCTCGGCCTCCCAAAGTGCTGGGATTACAAGCGTGAGCCACCGTGCCTGGCCAAGTCGTCTAATCTTTAAAATTAGAGACTAAAAATATCTTCCTCATGGAGTTGTACTGCAGTTGAGAAAATAGACAAAAATGCCAAGAGGTTTTTGACTATTGTAAACAGTATCTTAGCAGTTATTATTGTTAGTATGTGGGAGGCATGTTCACATTTAATCCTCAAATACCTCTGCTGGGTCAGTGTGTGTAAAAGAAGAAATAGAAGCCCAAAATGTTTGAATAAATTGCTTACAGTTAACACAACTGACAGACAGCGGTTGAGATCTATGGGATGATTATAATGCTGTTTCCACACTCCTGTGATGTGATCTCCAATCACCAGCTCAGGTAACTGTTTACCTCCAGGAGACACTTCAACATGGCGGTTATGAGTTTGGACTCTGTCATCAAATGGTCTGGGATCAAATCCCAGCACTGCTATTTATGGCTGTGTGACTGTGCCAGTCCTCAGCCCCTCCATGCCTCAGTCCCTTCATCTGCAGAATGGGATTCATAGGATTGTTATGAGAGTAAATTTGTAAGTAAATACTTGCAAAGTGTTTAGAACAGTGCCTGACACACAGCAAGTGCTGTCTACCCTTTGCCTATTATTCTTCTTGAATCCAAGTCTGACTTCTGTATTTATCCTCTTTTCATTTTAATAGTGTTTACCAAATTTGCCCAGTCCTAAAAATCACTTGAAAGTGCCTATTACAAATACGGATTCCCCAGGTTCTTGCCTTAGATATCTGATTCACCAAGTCTAGAGTAGGTTACAGGGATATGCATTTTTCACATACCTGATGCTTCTCTCCCCAACCAACCAGATGACTTTTACGATACAGCAAATGTAGAAACTACATGAGAAGTCCTCAAACTTTGGTGTTTGTTTGAAATTATCTATAGAGTTTTGGAAAGTCCACATGTCTAAACCTTACCTGTGGAGGGTATAACACAAATGAAAGGTGAGACCCGGGCACTTGACATTTTTTAAATTCAGTGATCCCCATTGGCCTTGCTGGTTGAGATCATCTCACTGTATCCACCCAGTAACATTCGGTATGTGTAACCTTCAGTCTGGCTGGAAGGGCCTAGGTTCTCACAGTCGTGGCAAATGTTCACAGAAGATGCCAAGGTTAATCCAAATAGCAATTCAACTTTTCACTACATGGAGGTTATCCTGGTTGTGTAAGTAAGTAATAAGGTTTGTGGTTTCAGAATTAACCACCACATGTAGACTGATGGGCATAGGTCGAAATTCTGGAATTATCCTGTACACATTCAGCAAACTTGAACAAAAACCTCGACCTGTCTGCTGGTCCTTTGTGTTCTGCTTTTCTTTGCATAAAAATTGTGAAGATTGAGAGTTAGATCTAAAATCTGTGGAGGTACAGGGGATGATTATAATCCTGTTCCTACCCATATGTAGTGTGATCCAGCAAACACCAACTCTGGTGACCAAGTTTCCAACCATGATATTGGACTGAAGATTCTTCCACTCTATAGTCGTTGGCCTTAACTTCTATGAACACGCTTGCTAGAAAAATGTTAGGAGATTTTTATTTGGCACAGAATGACACCTCACACCCAAACCATGGGAATAGAATAGTTTTTACGGTTTTAAAGTGGTCAATGACAGAAATCCAATTCGAATATGCTAAATACACACACACACACACACACACATGCACTCACATGATTGAGAAGCCCAGGAGTTGGATCCAGGAACTAAGGTCATACTGTTAATCTCTCTTCCACGTCTCCCCCCATATCCTAAGTTCCTACATGAGACCTTTCATGTAGCAAGTTTTCAATGAATCATTACTGAGTGACTTTTTAACTTACTCTACATGTTATTCTGACATATTTTCTAAAGAGTGTGCTTATCTCAAATTTTGGATAAGTTGTCTAGATTTTTGAATGTACTTTACAACTTTTTTCTTTTGTTAAACTATGTTCTATTAAGCCCTGGGAATTTATTCCTCATTGTAAAAGTACTGAACAAAATAAAAAATACATTTGTAGCCCTGCCATCAGATACTTTTGACATCTTGGCCTCATTTTTAAAATGAGAACATCGATGTTTTCAGAACTTTAAGGTTATGATATTTTTGTATGTCTGAACTTAAAGACGAGCTACGTGTTCTCTGTCACCTTTCTCCTTCAGTAGAGGTTTTTACGTCATTCACACGAGATCGTCTGAGAAAAATAGCAGCATGTGCCCTTAAATTTGCCTAAAAATATATAAAATTTTGAGTTAAATAATTGACTAAAACTATAACCACTGGCAATTATTTCTTCTAGTTAACCACTGCCTCATTATCCCAGGCCAAGCTTCTGTCATTCATTTCTTCATGCATTCATTCATCAAATATGTGTTGAACGTGTAATTAGATGCTAGAGACACAGAGTTGAATGAAACAAATGCAGAGAGGGAATGACAAATCTCATGCATGCTGGTGCAGACTTGATTAATTCAGCAAATATTTGTCAGGTATCTCCTAACACTCAAGCATTGTGCTAGGCTTTGGAGATAAAGTTGTAAACAAGGACAGAAGCACTGTCTTTATGGAACTTAAAACATAGTGAAATGGAAAACAAACAGCTGAATAAAGAAGCAAATAAACAGAATAGATGGAGAAGTTCTATGGAGGAGTCATACTTCAGGTCCTGTGACAGGGTAAAACTGTAATAATATTTTGTGGAGATAATTGGTGGTATTTTTAATAGATGGGATAGTTAGAGAAGACTTCTGAAAAGGTCATATGTGATTTTTTTGAGAACTGAAGGAATGGAAGGATGGGTACAAGACAGCCATGTGAAACAACACGAAGAATGTTCCAGGCAAAGGAAAAGTATCTACAAAGACCCATTAACATAAATTATAGTATGGGAAGAAGATAAGCATGAGTAATGTGTGATAAAACAAGATGGGTGGGGAGAGATGGGCTAATAAGTCAAGCTTTAAGACATGGTAATAAATTTGATGTTTACTTAATTAGAATTATGATGTTAATTGATGACTACAATATAGCTAATAAATATTTGTTGCATAATGTTTCAGAACAGGAGAAAATACACACAGGAAATTGTAAAAGATACAGAGTAAAGAGCAGTTTATCATAAGTGTCCCTAGCACTTAGAAGTATATATATAATTATGAAACAATTTCAAAGTTAACAAACAAAAGAAATAATTCCCGTACACCCTTTGCTTAGAGGCCCTTTTTAAGTTTCTCTAATTGTCCCATTAATTTCCTCTGAAGAAAAAGAATGAAACCCAGAATCGGACATGATACCCAGTTGTCAGTTCTCTGATCTCCCGCAATCTGGGACCAGTTCCTGAACTTCCTGGACTTTCATTCTCTAAGTTTGCATGCCGGTCATTTCGTGGAATGACCGTCAGCTGGGGGTTCTCTGGTTTTCTTGGTGATTAGATTCAACTATGCATTTTTTTTAACTACATTAAAACAGACATGGTGTTTTTTTCTGCGGCTTGTAGCCTATTCCACGGCTAGTGAGGCATATGTGTGCTGCTGCTGGTGGTGTAAACTCTGATCCTTTCATTAATATGGGGCCTGCCTGATTTGATGCCCCTAGAAAGTTATAGGCCCCTTATATTTCATAATATTTTGTGGAGAGATAATTTGATACTAAACAAAACTCTAGTCTTCTCACTTTCACCACTGGTTTTAGCAGCATTGATATGTCTTTTCTGAATCAATTATGACCATGATTATAACCGTAAAATTTAGATTTTCTATTTCATCATTTTCTACAGTCATTAGTTTGCATTCTATTGTGTAGAAGGACATCTCCCCCTTTTTATTCATACATCTATTCATATTAGTATAAACTTGTGGACTTCTGTTTAATTTTTTGAATTATAATCTCTTAAAATTGTATTTTATTCATTTTGAGGATTAAATAGTCCCAAGTTGTCTCCAGTGAGAACCCCTTCAAACTGTCTGTATTTTTTTTACAAGTCTTCATCATTCTTTGAGGACTTCCTTACTTTCTGGTACAACAAATTGCTTTGAGATTATTCTTTTCTGGACCTCATCCTGGTAGTCGACTGTTTCCTTGACAAGGCCTGGTTGCTTCCAGTAGAGAAATGGTAGTTAGAAACCAAGACCTGGACATAGTTGCACTCATCACTACTGGGATGCCAGTGATCTTAGGACAGGAGGGGCGAGAGTTTATGTAAATACCTCCAATTCCATCCGAAATGCAAAGTTCATTCTAGCTTTTCCCCCTTTCCATTTTTGGTTGTCCATTCTCGGACAGTGAGAAAGCTTACCAGACTATCTTCTCATTCCACTCCACTCCAATAGCCTCCTCAGGTAGACCACAGTTGCTACCAGACTAATGAAAATAAATAAAAAAGAAGGCAGGCAAGTACTGACTTCACATTCTTTCTGGTTTTAATAAATGAATTCAGTAGATCCAGAGTGAGATAATGTGTATTATTATTTACAAACCATATCCAGCCCATTTTAATCTAAAATTGTTAGTCAAACAATAAGCTTCCCCGTGAGGGTATTTGAGACATCAACACCACTGGGTGTCATCTTAACCTAGCTAATGGCTACATAGGTCTTTGTTATAAATGTCTATGCTAAATACCTTGTTATGACAAATGTGATATGAGATGAATGAACAACATCAAATTGCAACAAAAGTGTGAAGAAGGAGAAATTGATATCTCATAGGGACATAAACGCTTTTCTCACCAGGGCCCAGTTTGTATTCTACCTTGATCTTATTTGGAGAAAAAACTAATACCTAAGAAATTATAAAACTGTTAGATTTAATAGAATTTGCAGAAGACCTTGAACTAAACACATCTAATCTAAAAAATTTCATGATGGAAATGTCAGCTTTCTTAACATTCTACTTTATTTTATTTTCTAATGCCAAATACAAATTCACTCTAAATTCCGTTACAGGGATTTAGATGCACATGTTTGAGACATTGACAGTTGTTCAATAGTGGATTTTAAAAGATCATTCGTTTGCAGGAATGCCTGAGACAGGAAATGCATGATTCATGGAGAAGTGTGCCTCACTGACCGATTTTTCAAGGCCTCTTTCATCACCAAAGACAAACTTTGACCCTGAAATCTTCATTATTAATGTATATACAGTTCTGATTCTCTCTGTTTCATTTTTATCTCCACATAGACAAGTCATTCACCCACCTGTTTAGTCATTCAGTGAATCCCAGTAGGCTCCTTCCATCCTGTAGGCATGGATAAAAAGATGATTAAGAGATGGATATGTTTACTCACACGTATTTATCAAGCACTATTGTGTGATAAGAATTATTCTTGCTGCTGAGGATGAAACAGTGAACAAAGCAAACAAGGTTCGTGTTCTCGTGGAGTTTGTGGAAGATTGACATGTAAATTAATATCTGCTTTCCCGAAAATAAAAATGCTAGAAAGACCATGAAACAAGCCACGTGATGAAGTGATGGGGATGCTACTTTCAGTTTAGTGATCGAAAAGGGCATCCCTGAAAAAGTGTTGCTGGATCTGAGCAATGGGAAGTAACCCAGTCTAAAGGGATTTTTAGGAGCATGTTAAAGGAGCAATAGTCTTTGTGTGTGTGTGTGTGTGGAAAGACCACAAAGTGAGCTGAAAATTCCACTATAAGATGATAGTGAATTTAGGCATATAGAAATTAGTGAGTACGTTAAGGAAAGCTGGGAGCAGAAAGCCTGCACAGAGGGCAAGATTTCACAAGGCCTGCTGATGTATCAGAACTTCTTAAGCAGGTTAGAGGAAGAAAGATATTCCAGAACGTTGACTCATCATGGGCAAAGGCTGAAGCCACAGGGTATGTTCAGGCAATAGAAACTGGTGAGTACACTTAGAGCTTACAATGAAATGAGAGTGTCAATGGGAATAAGCACAAAAATGTAAACAGAGGATAGACTTATTTATTTATTTTTTTAGTTATGCATTATTTCTTGTGCATTAAGAACTTCACATGCAATTCAGATAGTATTTGATGGATGAGATTTTTTAAAATAGGTAAACGATCCTTATAAGTACCTAGATCTAGGATAGTGAAGGTGTTTCTCACCGTGTCTTAAAATTCTTAAGAGAAGCTCAGAAGCTTACGTTAAAAAATGAAGGGAGGGCTAAATGAGAAGACCTTGAGTATTCTCATCCCTATTGAACTGGAGCTCCTGATTTTTTTACCTATTTATCACATTAGGATTCTGTTTTACTATTTTTTTGAGGAATAAATTTCACTCTTTAAAAAATAAAAACAAAAAGTTATAAAAATCTGAGAGTTGGGCCAGGCATGGTGGCTCATGCCTGTAATCCCAGCCCTTTGGGAGGCCGAGGTGAGCAGATCACTTGAAGTCAGGAGTTCGAAACTAGCCTGGCCAACATGGTGAAACCCCATTTCTAATAAACATACAAAAAAAAAAAAAAAACTGGTCAGGTGTGGTGGTGAGCACCTGTTATCCCAGCTACTTGGGAAGCTGAGGCAGGAGAATTCCTTGAACCTGGGAGGCAGAGGCTGCAGTGAGCAGAGATCACACCATTGCACTCCAGCCTGGGTGACAGAAGGAGACTCCATCTCAAAAAAAAAATCTGAGAGTTTTGCTTCTGGCTGTGGCAGGATAACTTCTTTCAGATCATCCCCACACCACACCTATAGTTTATAAATATAAACCTATGGGAAAATATACCTGGAAGGTACTGCAGAATGCCCAAGACATCTGAGACTTCAGAATAGATCATTAATTATTGGTGCTACTAAATATTCAGCAGGAAAAACAGTTTCCACCTTTCCTCTTTTCTGTGTGTTTCTATTTTGGCCCTAAGTAGAAGACTCACCTTTTTCAAAAGTAGTGAGAAGAGCAGTCTCTGGCCTACTATCCAGTTCCACAATTATTAGATTGGTACCATTTGGATCTAAGCATATGTGATTCAGCTTCTTCTTTTTTCTTCCTTGAATTTGCCTGTGTGTTGGTTACATTTCTACTTCCATATTGTAAGCACCCTTGGGTAAACTATCAGGCCTATACGTGCCCACTGACAACAGCTGACAGCATAAGAAAGTGACATTGGATGTCTGCGGAAGTGTCTCTTTTGCTCTTCAGACCGAAACTCTTGGGATAATTCATCCTAAGGATTAGGCTCAGGAAGCACTACAGAGCTTGACATTGGCTGCAAATTGAAGCAAAACTTTCCAACCTAAAGACCATTACTGTAAAAAACGAATAAAGAGGGAGGCTGAGGCAGGAGAATGGCGTGAACCCGGGAGGCGGAGCTTGCAGTGAGCCGAGATCGCGCCACTGCACTCCAGCCTGGGCGACAGAGCCAGACTCCGTCTCAAAAAAAAAAAAAAAAAAAACGAATACAGAGGCTGAAATTTAGATTTCCATATGTGTGACTCCTCCCTTTACTTTTCAGTTGGTTCAGAACTCAGAGGGAAAGAAGTGTCACGATCCATTATCTCTCAAATCTCAACACATAATATAAATCAGTAAATAATTGGTACTGTAGCTCTAAGAGGAGACATTTCCAGGCCTGAATGGTACATCATTCTCTGCCTTGCATCCCACAGTTCTGCTATACACCACTGAGAAAATGGGCTATCCCACAGGATTCATTTCAGCAGTTGTTATTGAGTCCCTTCTATTGGCCAAATCTTGGGATATAAAAATTGTGTAGTTTAGTAGGGGTGATCAGATGTGTGTGAGTGAGCTAGAATCTATTTTATCTTCCCAGAGAGGCCCTTCCTGATTCTCGTTTATAAATCAGTCTTAACCCTGACTCCAATCTCCGTCCACCCATTCATTACCCTCTATTGCATTCTATTTGCTTTGCTGCAATCCATTGTTTATGTAACCTTATCTATTTAATTATTAAGTTATATATTGGTGGCCTAAAATGTCAGTCTATGAGGCCCGTGGCACTACCTGTTTTAGTCACTACTGTATCGTTCCAAGCTACAATATGGTAGTTGTCAATAAATGTGTTGAGAAAATTAATTATGAATTATTGGTAGAATATCATTAAGAAAGTCAATAATAAGATACAGGCTGGGCACAGTGGCTCATACCTGTAATCCCAGCACTTTGGGAGGCCAAGGCAGGTGGATCACCTGAGGTCAGGAATTCGAGACCAGCCTGGCCAACATGGTGAAACCCATCTCTACTAAAAATACAAAAATTCACTGGGCATGATGGCTAGCACCTGTAATCCCAGCTACACAGGAGACTGAGGCACAAGAATCGCCTGAACCCAGGAGGTGGAGTTTGCAGTGAGCCGAGATCGCAACACTGCACTCCAGACTGTGCGACAGAGTGAGACTCTGTCTCAAAAATAATAGTAATAATAATAAAACGAAGAAACAATAACATTTTCTACTTTTCCCTTGGAAAATCAAGAAAGGCTAAGAAAAGTAAGAGGCACTAGAGTTAGGTTTGAATGAATACTGGATTTTCAGTGTGTATAGAGAACAGCCTAAATACAAACATGGCACAGCACTGAAAAGTCCATTTTGATTCAATGAGCACTAGAATAATGATTAACCTCTATAATCCCAACAATTTGCACATATTTTCAATGGCAGGACTCTTACTAGTTCTTTCCAGTCATACAAAGACATTTCAAAATACAGGCAAATTCTCTTTTTGGATGAGTACAGAAAAGAACCACCATGCCTAAGGGATTTTTTTAGTCCTTTTTTGTGTAGGAAGCTCTATCTGATACTGAAGTGAGCCAATCCTAGCTGCAAGATTGTGGGTGAAGTTTGAGCAACAGTTCACTGAACAATAATTTTCTTCAATTGAATCTTGCTTTTGCTGGGGAAATTCACTCTGCACTGACAGTACTGAGAGCTCCGAAATGAGGGTTATCTATCTTGTGCTTTCCAAGTCAAGTCTATCATTACTACCAGAAATCATTCATTAGCACCTAATCATCTAGGTTGGGCCTTAGCTGTGTCTCTGGAGAAAACAAAATAAATAGACACCCCCTTTTCTTTAGATCACCTGTGAACAAATCCTATCATAGTGTCATTACCATTCTATCACCTGTAATTCTTTTTTATGCTTGACTTCCCTATGGGATAATGTGACTTGGTGAATATGGGCTTGTCTTATTTCCCACAATACCCATAGTCCCTGGCACTCAGAAAGGCCTTAAATATTTGCTGAACAAGTGAGTTTTGTAAATGGTAACATGAATAAACATAAGGCTATGCAAATCACCAGAAACACTGAACAATAAAATATATTGTGCACATATTTGCATGGTTTCTCAAGATTAAATAAGAAATTCATAATGTCCATCATAAAGCCATCTATTAAAACTCTTGTTTAAGTTTACTTGTAAAACAATACTAGGGGTTAGAAGTATAAGTATTTAAGAATAGAGCTAGAAAATTAATTGGTTGAGGAATAAGGCATAAATGTGACCACAAATTTCCTATGCAGACACTTTTTGGGTCTTCACTGGATTTTTATTGCCTGTTATTCTGAATGTATATTCAGAAACTACTGAATGAATATTTTAATTTATTTTTATCTATTGGTTTACTATCTGAGAATGTTCGCATAATTGACATTTTCCCTTGATAATGTATATTATGGCAAGTGTCTTGATTCAATGACTACAGCATACCAAATTTTTAAAAACTATTAAGCACTTACTGTATGACATGCATTATTCTAATAGCTGGTAATACCACTAGGAATAAATATGTGCTTATTATTAAAGAGCCTAGTCAAGTTTAGTTTACAGATATTGAACATGTTTATATTAGTGTAGTACTTGTTCCAAGCAGTTTGCAACTAGCAGAGGTTAAACAGAAGATATCAAAGTTGAATTTCTCTTTTTTATTTAAGCCTAAATTTTACTTGTGATTTTCAAAAAGTGTCTGGAACTTGTACAATTGTCATTCAATCTATCTAGCCCAACCAGAATCTTGAGAGAATGTCTTTGCCAAGCCACTGCCAATAGGACCTATGTGAGGCCCATTCAGTCGCCATGCTGACTGCCCAAGGGCACAGGTATCTCTCCAAGGTCACAGGCCAGAATCTGTCTGGCAAAGTATTCAAGGTCGACTTGAGAATTGCTGCAACCTTACCCCTTCCTCCCCTCACATGAATGAGCCAATCAATCCTTTTCCCTGAAGTCATATGGCAACATTATTTTTCTTCAGTATTGGAAAAGAAATAATGTCAGTAAGATCAGGAGACTGTGTATATTGAAGATTTCTTTTTTATTATAATTTTTATTTTAAGTTCTGGGGTACATGTGCAAGATGTGCAGGTCTCTTACACACGTAAATGTGTGCCATGGTGGTTTGTTGCACCTATCAACCCATCACCTAGGTATTAAGTTCAGCATGCTTTAGCTATTTTTCCTGATGCTCTCCCTCCCCCAACCCCACCCCCCAGCAGGCCCCAGTGTGTGTTGTTCCCCTCCCTGTGTCCTTGTGGTCTCATTATTCAGCTCCCACTTATAAGTGAGAACGTGCAGTGTTTGGTTTTCTGTTCCTGCATTGGTTTGCTGAAGATAATGGCTTCTACTCCATCCACATCCCTGCAAAAGATGTGATCTTGTTACTTTTGATGGCTGCATAGTATTCCATGGTGTATATGTACCAAATTTTCTTAATCCAGTCTCTATCATTGATGGACATTTGGGTTGATTTCATGTCTTTGCTATTGTGAATAGTACTGCAATGAACATACATGTCCATGTGTCTTTGTAATAGAATGATTTATTTCCTAATTTCAACAAAAATCATTCAGGTTAGTGGAAGCTGAAGAGGAGTCTTCACTACTTTGGCCATTAGAGATATCTCAAAGAACCAAGGGCAGAGAGATGGCTGTGAATCAGGTAGATGATGGAGTCAAAATCTTTTTTTTCTCTTATCTCTAATCTTTCGAAAAAATAGATAGACTTCATTTGTTTTTGTTTCCCTTCTCTTCTTCACAGTTACAGTTGGGTAGAAAATTAGTATCTGTATTTTCTCAGAGTCTCTCCCACCACCCCTGCTAGCTGCTACCAAAATCTATTATCCTCTTCTTCCCCAGTAATAGATGATATAATCAGAGCACATGGCTGCCTGAAGTGTCTACACTGCACCTCTGGTGCAGTGATGTGGTTAACTTCTGGCAAGTGGAATATAAGCAGAGGGAATAAGTGCAATTTGCAAGAAGTCTCCTAAAAGGGAGTCACCTGGAAGGAAAAAAGAACCTCCACCCTCTTTCCTCCATCTTGCTGCAAGTCTGATAGCCAGAACTCAACCAACATGGGGTTGGACCATAGGGAAAGGAAGTAAAAAGGATCATGGAGTAAGATGATAGAAGGTAACAGAGTGGAGTCTGGGCACCTGATACCATACAGCATTGTCACAGCCCTGGAACACCGATTCTTGAGATTTGATGTGGTAGTTAAATATGATCTTTTCTAAGCTACTCATACTTTTTTTTTTTCCTGTATTAACTGCTTAACTGAATCCTAACTAATAGAGATACTTTGTCTTCCCCTACCTCTCTAGTATTTTTTCTTCTTATATTTTCCTATCCTCTTACTATTTTCAAATCCCTTTGAAAAAACCCTTGTTCGTGATCCTACTAACTGGTCCTATAGCTGACTGCCCCTTAAATCCCGACTATGTGAGAGAACTAGTTAGGGGTTTTGTGTGTAAGTGAAATCGATGAGCTTGACAAAGATTCCAGTAGAGCACAGATGGGGAGCCTGATCATTCAGAGGAGAGACTTGGAATTATTCACGATATCTCTGGGAATAGTCCTTGAAGACTGAAAATGATTTTTTGCTAGGACAGATAAGCCCAAGTACCTCGTGACGCAGGGTATTATGTTTAGAGAACTCATCACCTCATAAAGTCGACTTACTTTCAAATGTCAATAGGTTCAGAAACAGTTTAGAGAGTTGCTCAGTGCTTGATCAATAAGACAAATTTAAGAGCTATCTCGGGTGCAACCTAATCTAAAGTTGAGGTCAGGGAGTGATCACAAGGTCTTCCCATGGTACATCTTTTATAATTGCCACAAAGAAGAAAATGCCTGGAATCAAAAGGCCAAGGATTTCGCCAATAAAGATTCAACATTTTTATCATTATTTCTAAGGAGAAAGGGTAAAATGTGCTTGTTTGATAATGCTTATCCTCAAAGTCTCAAAGCAGGACACAGTGAACTAAGTACCTCTCAAAGTCAGGTCAGATTAGGCAGAAAGCCTTGCTGTTTTTTGATGTCATGGAAATCAGTGAATGTTGTAGTCCTCCTATATTATATGGCCAGAAGAGGGCAAAACCACTTGGGCATTTATTTCTTCATTTAACCACTGCCCCCACCCATTCCATTCATCAGACACCTTTCACTATATCTTTTTTATTGGTGATGGATTCTTTGGTTCACTGATAATTGGAATACTGGCCTTCTTTGCTGCTCTATAAATTTGGCAGTTACTGCGTTTATGGCTATGTCAATCTGACACAATATTTCAGCCATGAGAACTGAGAATTGTAGCTTCAACTGATTTGTGGAAGGCAGGCAAACATTTGGAATGTGGAGATTGGGAGAAATGTATGCTCAATTTGAATTGGGGGAAATCTTTACCCGAACATTGAGCACATCTTTAATATTGCTCCAACACATCAGTTAATGGGGCACCTTGATTATGTATGAGAGAGAAAATCATCTCTAGGCCATTCTTGTATGAAGCCTGTATTGGGGAAAGAAGCAGGCATACCTTTAAAAAAGTAAGACTTGGATTTAGTCCGGTCTCTGTTACTTAATATGTTATTTACTAGTTACTAGATTACTTAAATGTGAAGAATATGGTTTAATATTCTCTGTGTCTGATAAAATTTGGGGCTCCTTCATTTTCTCTTATTTTTATTTGCTAACATATTGGTTGTTATTCATAGAAGCAGGTTAACATGGCAATTAACATCAATGGGTTTAGGAATCAGACTGGGTGGATTAACACCCAACTCTATCTCTTCTAGCTTATGATCATGGCAAGATCTTTAAATTATCTGAACCACAATTTCTTCTCTATGATATGATATTTGACTATAATACCTGCTTCATAAATCTATTAGGAGAATTAACTGAGATCTTGTCAGTAAGTGCCCTTTGAATGCAAATTATCCTTGTTACTCATTACAGCCAATACCTGTGACATCCATGGCCATTTGGCAGTGCTCTGGGAGATTCTCCAAGAAAGTAACCACCTGCTCACCTGAAACAGAAGCTGATTTGAACTCACAGACACCTTGCAGAGTGTAAGACACTCAGGGGTTTGCCATATTAAGCCAGCATAACTTCAAAAGATCAGGCTGAAGTGCCTGTGAAATCATATTCAGAACATCACATTTGTACCATCTCCACACGTGATCTTCTTGTGAAGTATATTCACATGGCCCAGCCACTCTGCCTTTGATAAGGCATTGTGCATTATTAATCAATTTGATGGAGGATGAAAACTGGTAGATTACTAGGCACGTAAATATGTGATTGCCTGTAATGGGCACATTTGTGCATATTATTCTACATTTTTATTTCCAGCGAATTTCAATTCTCATAGAAACAAGTGATCACTTTAAAAAGTCCAAAATATTTACTTATAAGGTGCTTTTTCTACTTTGGCAACTTGCTATATTTATCACTGATGTTCAGTTATCTGGCTATCTGCCCACGAATATTGCCTAAGGATATATTTAACCCCAGGCACTGTCCTGGGTGCAGAGGATACAGAAATGAGTAATGTACCTGCTCTTTATTCTCTTGTGGTTCACTGTATAGTGAGGTTTGCAGCTCACTGACCTCATGTAATGTGATAAGTATTTAATGAAAACAGGTAAAGCATTCTCCAAGAGCATAGAAGAGGTCTCCTCCCTAGGTTGGAGGAGTAGAAGAAAGCTGCACAGGATGAGAAAGGATGCAAGCAGAGACAGAGAACAATCCAGCAATGGATTCTGGGAGAAGCAGGTGAATCTGAACATTGTCTTCACCTGTGCTTCTCCCTTACTCTATAACTTAGACCCAAATGCTTCTCTCCTGTGCACCTTGTTTTTTCTCATCTTATTTCACATACAGGAAATATCACTTCAGAGTCACTTCTGTGGAGCTGTTAAGAAGAAATGCAGCTACCTAAACCTTGTCTCAGGCCTGTTATTCACTCATTGATTTATTAATTCATTCAGCATATTTTATTAAGCACACGTTTACTAAGCACCTAGTATGTCCCAGATACTGTGCTAGGAACTGGGGAACAAAAGTCATATATCCATGACAGGATTTAGGGGTGACAAACATAAACACTCATTGTATTAAAATATGAGTAATAATAAAATCAACATTTCAAAGGAGAGCATACAATAGCAACAGCCAACATATAGGAGCATATTTCTGGAGGATATGAAAGGTGAACTGAGATGTCAGGAATGAGGCAAAAAAGGGGCAAGTCAGTGAAAAGAGGGAAGAATTATGCCTGGAAAAGAAATAACATATGCACAAAGCCCATGGAATTACACTGTCTAGAAGGTGGGACCAATAGAGGAACACTTTAAAGTTTCCAAGTGATCTGGAGGTTCACTTAGAGTTGACAAACTCTTGCTAATCCCTGTTTCATGTTTTACAGGGCTGTTGTGGTAAACAAATAAAAAGAGGCTTGAAAAAGACCTTTGAAAAGTAAAACAACAACAACAACAATGCTTTACAATGTTGTGTACATAGTAGCCCTCAAGGAGCAACAAATAAGAATTGTACTCAAGATATTAAAATGATGAGCCCTTGGTCTAACCATAACTTTGAGGAATGAAGCATATTTCAAACCAAGATTGACATTTCATGTCACTTTTGCCATAATAATATGATTCTTACACTATTTATAGTTTTTACACTTTCCACTTAAGAGGTGCTCTATCTCAATATGAATACAAATGTTATATAGGGATTAATGTTTATGAGAATGCAGGAGGACATCAGGTGAGTAGGATGAGTCTGAAAATTAAAGGTGAAGAAGTTCTGTCTACCTGCCAAAAGAAATTGCATCTTTTAGTCATGTATTGAGCATCTGGTGAAAAAAAAATACATCTCAGACCTAGGAGTCATACTAGAGAGTGAAATAAGCAGAGGAGCTTTTTTTGTCCATTAAAACAAGGAACTCTGAAAAACTAAGCACTCGGAGCTTCATAAAGCATCAGTGAAAACTAGCTATGGTTTTCACTGTCATATTTAGACCTCAAGCTCTAAACCTACAATACCCAAACCAACCGAAGTCTTTAAATAACTTCAGTTCCACCGTAAGTTAATTATAACACCAAGTTGGACAGCTAGATCTTTACAGGGTTGGACTACTAAGGAGATATACAATATATTCAGATGTTCCAGTGAAATGACATGATAAAAATGTCAACCTTGGATTAATCAGGAGATGCATAGCGTACTTTAATCCCTGACATTTCTAGGTGTGTGTGTGTGTGTGTGTGTGTGCGTGTGTGTGTGTGTGTGCTGTTGGGGAGGGAACTTTTCATCTGGCAGAAATCAAAGTTGATGGAGGTACAGACCTGAACCAGCTGCTCCGTGATATAATTCAGCTGGGCATGGCAATGTGATATAATTGGAAGTGGGGTCCAGAGTTCAATGTGAATCCTACTTGATTTGTAATTGTGGGTGAGTAACTTAAGTTGTCAGTGTCTACATTTTGTCACATGTTAAAATGAGAATAATAATAGAGTTATGATGGGGATTAAATGAGACATTGGAGTTAAAATGCTTGGCATATGTACAGAATTCCAAGTGATTTATGTAGCTACACCACTCTCCAACCACCAAGGAACCTAACTCCCTCCCTTTTAGCTGTGGGCTGCCTACAGTGCTTTTTTTTCTCCCAAAGAGTACAGTATAAAAGGCAGGAAAATGAAAAGTAATTTTACAATGGAGAATCCTGACAAACACTACTTCAGCCAGGTAATCAAGGTCAACATCAATATCTTCCATGACAAATCATGTAGATAGTATGCACCATTGATATGAACAGATAATAATGACATTTCACCTGTTTGGTCTGATGTAGTTTGGATGTTTGTCCCCTCCAAATCTCATGTTGAAATGTGATTCCCAGTGTTGGAGGTGGGACCTAGTGAGAGGTGTTTGGGTCATGAGCGTGGATCCGTCATGAATGCCTTGGTGCCTACCCTGTGGCAGTGAGTTCACATGAGAGCTGATGATTAAAAAGAGTTGGACTTCCGTGCTCTCTCTTGCTTCCTCTCTTACCATGTGACACACCAGCTCCTCTTCTCTTCTGCCATGGGTAAAAGCTTCCTGAGGCTTCACCAGAAGCCAAGCAGATGCTGGTGTCATGCTTGTATGGCCTGCAAAACCATGAACCAAATAAAGTCATTTTCTTTATAAATTATCCAGCCTTTGGTATACTTTACAGCAATGAAAAACAGATTAATACAGTCTTCCTCCCCCAAAATCCATAATTTCAGTCTAATTATTAGAAGAACATCAAATCAACCCAAATAGATGGTATTCTATAAAATACCCAACCAGTACTCCTCAAAGCTGTCAAGATTATCAAATACAAGAAAAGAGAGAAATTGTCACAGTCAAGAGGAGCCTAAGGGGACATGATGATTAAATATAATGTGGTTTCCTAGATGGGATCTCATACAATGAAAGGACCTCAGGTAAATACTAATGAAATCTAAATAAAGTATGTAAATTGTATAGAGTTTACTTGATAATAATCTAACAGCATTAGTTCATTATTCTTATAACTATATCATGGTAATGTAAGAAGTCAACAACAGAGGAAACTGGAGGTGGCATATATGGACTTCTCTATATTATCTGTGCAAATTTTCTGTCCATAGAATCTATTCTAAAATTTTTAAAATATATATATTTTAAAACTCTAGGCACAGTGCATGGAACATAATAAGAACTGAATACATGTTCCCTCTCCACCTTATCTTCCTTCTTCTCCTCCTTTCTCCAGTTTATAGAACTTGAAGATTTTATTTTAATTAGTTTTCACAGGCCATTCCTTAGTGGTCTACTCTGATATTTAAAGACATATATGTTTCTCAAAGTTATTGCACATTTAAATATGTAAGGTATGATGATTCTGCTTGTAAACCAAATTGCTCATAAAATAGTATCATTTTATTACCTCACTTTATAAGGAGTCTGGAAGAAATAGATACAGTAATATTCTGCAACTTAACAATGCCATTATATACCCAAGACCTTTCCATGATTTGACTTTGACATCTTGAGAACACATGTGATATTTTTCCTTTTGTTCCCAAGATGGCCACTGCAGCTCCAAGTCATGCATCTGTTACAAGACAGTGTCTAAAAGTAGTGTGAGAAATACAAACTTGTCTTCAAGTCTTCTCTCTTTTTATCAGAGATGAACCCCTTTTCAGGAGCTTTCTAGAATACTTCTCTTGAGTCCCAATATCTCTGGATCACTGGCATATCACTAAAAGAGTAAGGAATGGGATTGATATTACTACAGATTATCTTAAAATAATCATGATTCTTCCCCTGAGGCTGAATAAATTACTCCTAGACACCTCAAATGAATTGGAGCTCTCTTATCAAGAAGAATATGGAGGATAGCTGTTGATCAGGCAACCATGGTGCATAATATAGAAATTAAGAGAGTACATTTCTACCTTCAAAATTATACTTGGACTACTACCTCTGGGAAGATAAAATAGGCATATTTTTTCCATTCCTCCTTTTAATCCAACTAAAACCCCCGGACATTATATGTAAAACAAATACAAGAAGGCCCTGAAAGTTTAAAAAGGATACAGATCAGCTTGCACCTGGGGATCCAAGCAGTGACACAATGGTGAGATCCCTGAGTTTCCTTTTTGCCTCATATATCCCAGACATGGAGCTAAAGAAGCTGGGATGTGGAAAAGATCACACACACATACACACGCACACACACCGAATAAAAACCTTCTCTCTCTGTCTCTTTGTAGCTAAAGGACTAGGTAAGAGGCAGCCTAGCAAGATAGAAAACTTTTAGACAACAAGTGCCATAGTCAGACTAAGTACCATATAAAAAACTGTGGCCTTACTCCCATGTAGACCACAAAAATGTGAGTGGGGATCCTGGATATCCACTTTTGAGAGCCTGCAACTAGGTATAACCCCTTGCCACAGTGATGCCATAAAAAAATATGTAGAAGGCAGGACTTTCTTCTCCACCATATGATGGTAACGGCCCCACCCCTATGGTGTCAGGGGAGACCAGATGGGGGTCCTAGATCTCTACTTTCACCCAGCAGCAAAGGTGTTTCTTCTCCCAACTGGAGTGGTGACAGAGTAAGCCTAGTGGAAAGTTTGGATGTTTACCACCATCCAGCAATAAAAAGGTTACCCATCCTCCAACATAGTGTTAATTGGATGGCACTTGGGAAGCAATCCTGTGACACTCCAAACCCTCTCAGCCAAGTAAACTCTCAGTGCAGTTTTGGTGGGAAACTAGAATGCCCAACTCTGCAAATCAATATGAGCAGTCCTCCTACCAATACATTAACGGAGTTTGAATGGGGAACATGGACTTTTACCCCCACCTGGCTGTGACGAGATGGAAGCCCCTTTCCCCTGCCACAGTGGTATCAGAAAACAAAACAAAACACAACAAAAACAAAACTCAAAAACAGCTAAGTCAATAGACTTAAATAATATAGAGAGACTCATACCATATTCAAAAGATCCAATTTTCAATAAAAAAAATTAGTCATGCCAACAAGCCAGGAAGATATCAAACTAAATGAAAAATGGTAATTAATAGATCCCAATGCAAAAATGACAGAGATGGTAGGGTTATCTGAAGAATATTCTAAGTCAGCTGTCATGAAAATGCTTCAACAAGCCATTACAAATATACTTGGGACAAATGAAAAAAGTAGAATGCCTGAGCTCAGAAACAGAAACTCTCAGCAAACACATAGCTCCATTGAATTCAACAGTAGAATATATGGGACTAATGAAGAAACTAGAAGCCTGGAAAGAAGAACAATAAAATTACACAATCTGAACAAAAGAGAGAAAATAAATTGAGGTAGGGGATGGGGAAAAAGAAGCCTCATGGACTGGTGAGACTATAAAAAAGGTCAAAACTCTCATAGGAGTCACAGAAGGAGGGAAGAGAGAAGAAAGGGTTGAAAAAGTACTAAAATAATCACTGAAAATTCCCCAATTTTGCAAAATCCAACTTACAGATTCAACTTGCCTACAAAAAGTTGAGCAAAGCCCAAGAACAGAAATCCATACCAAGACACTATAGTGATCTAATGTAGAGAGAAATGACACCTTACCAAGGGGAGGAAAAGCAATATGGATGACTGCTGATTTTTCATCAGAAGCCACGAAGATCACAGAGAAGTCACACAACATCATTCAAGTGCTGAAAGAAAAGAACTGTCAACACAGAATCGTTTATCTAGCAAAAATATCCTGTAGGAATGAAGAGAACATTAAGACATTCTCAGATGAAAGAAAACAATTTGTCACCAGCACATCTACTCTAAAATAAGGACTAAAGGAGGTTTTCTAAACAGAAACAGAATGACAAAATAAAAGATCTTAGAATACCAGGAAGAAAGAATGTAGTAAGCAGAAATATAGATATAGATAAATACAGTAGACTTCCTTCTCCTTTGGGTTATCTTAATTATGAGTGATAGTGAAAGCAAAAATTATAACACTGTCTGACATGGTTCTAAATGTATATCAGAAACTATGTTAGGTAGCAATATTATAAATGGGGATGAAAAAGAAACATAAAAGTAAGTAAGTTTTTTGTATTTTTTAAAATAATTTTCTTGAATGGATTTCCTTGAATGACAGTACCAGTAGACTATGATAAAATTATGTATATATAATGTGATACCTAAAGCCTCCACTGAAGTTCTACACAAAACTACACTGAAAAACACTATATATAAATCAAAATGGAGTTCTAACAAATGTTCAAATAAACCACAGGGAATCAAGAAGAAGAAAACAGAAACAAACAAAAAGAATGAACAAAAAACAAATTATAAAATGCCAGATTTAAGCCCTAACATATCAATAATTGCATTAAAGGTAAATGATCTATATGCACCAGTGAGAAGTCATTGTCAAGGAAGTTAAATAATTTGGCCCAACTACATACTGGCTATAAGAAATTCATTTGATGTAAAATAATACATATAAGTTGAATATAAATGGATGGAAAATGATATTTGTGCAAACATTAATCTAAAGAAAGCAGGAATGGCTATATTAGTATCAAAAAAGAGATCAGGGATGCTATGGTTTGGATTTGTGTCCTCACCCAAATCTCATATCGAATTGTAATCCCCAATGTTGGAGAAGGGCCTGGTGAAAAGTATTGGACCATGGGGGCAGGTTTCCCTTTGCTGTTCTCGTGATAATAAGTTCTCACAACATCTGTTTGTTAAAATTGTGTAGTACCTCCTCCTTCACTCTCTTCCTCCTGCTCCAGCCATGTGAGATGTGCCAGCTTCCCCTTCCACCATAATTGTAAGTTTCCTGAGGTCTTCCAAGCCATGTTTCCTGGACAGCCTGTGGAACTGTAAGCCAATTAAGCCTCCTTTCTTTATAAATTACCCAGTCTCTGATAGTTTTTTATAGCAATGCAAGAATGAACTAATACAAGGGCCAAAAAAAATTAGGGATAGAAATGAACATAATATAATAATAAAAGAGTTAAACCACCAAGAAGACATAGCAATAGCAATCTTTTTTTTTGTGGGGGGGCTACCCATCACCTCAAGAATTTGTTGTTTCTTTGCGTTACAAATATTCCAACTATACCCTTTTAGTTATCTTACAATGTATGATAAATTACTGTGAACTGTAATCACTCCATTTTAATATCAAATACTAGCTCCTATTTATTCTAGCCAACTATATTTTTCTACCCATTAACCATCCCTATCCATGTTGTTGCAAATGTCAGGCTCTCATTCTTTTTATGGCTGAATAGTACTCCACTGTGTATGTGTACCACATTTTCTTTATTCATTCATCTGTGATGGATACTTAGGTTGCTTCTAAATCTTGGTTATTGTGAATAGTGCTGCAATAAGCATGGGAGTGCAGGTATATCTCCAATACACTGATTTCTTTTCTTTCTGGTATGTACTTAGCAGTGAGATTGCTAGATCATATAGTAGTGGTATATTATATTATATTATAATTCTATTTTTAGTTTTTGAGGAAACTTCATACTCTTCACCACAGTGATTGTACTAATTTATGTTCCTACCAACAGTGTATGAGGGTCCCCTTTTTTCACATCTTTGGCAGAATTTGCTATTTCTTGTATTTTGGATAAAAGCCGTTTTAGTTGGGACAAGATGATATCTCATTGTAGTTTTGATTTGCATTTCTCTGATGTATCCATCCATTCTCACACTGCCATAAAGACACTACCTTAGACTGGGTAATTTATAAACAAAAGAGGTTTAATTGACTCACGGTTCCAAGTGCCTGAGAAGGCCTCAGGAAACTTACAATCATGGCAGAAGGTGAAGGGGAAGTAAGGTATGTCTTACATGGCAGCAGGAGAGAGAAGAGAGTGAGCCAGGAAGTGCCACACACTTAAACCATAAGATCTCCTGAGAACTCAGCCATCACCATGAGAACAGCATGGGGGAACCTTCCCCCATAATCCAATCACCTCCCGCCAAGTTCCCCTCCACTGACATGTGGGGATCACAATTAGAGATGAGATCTGGGTGGGGACACAGAGGTAAACCACATCATCTGATGACCTATAATATTGAGCACATTTTCATATACCTGTTTACCATTTGTATGTCTTCTTTTGAGAAATGTCTATTCAGACCTTTTGCCCACTTTTTAATCAGATTATTAGATTTTTTCCTATAGAACTGTTTCGAGTTCCTTACATATTCTGGTTATTAATCCCTTGTCAAATGGATATTTTGCAAATATTTTCTGTCATTCTGTGGGTTGTCTCTTCACTTTGTTGATTGTTTGCTTTGCTGTTCAAAATCACTTCAACTTAATGTGATCCCATGTGTCCATTTTTGCATTGATTGTCTGTGCTTTGGGGGTATTACTCAAAAAATCTTTGCTCAGACCAATGTCTTAGAGAACTTTCCCAATGTTTTCTTTTAGAAGTTTTATAGCTTGAGGTCTTAGATTTATGTATTTTATCCATTTCAATTTGAATTTTTTGTATAGTGAGAGTTAGGAGTGTAGTTTTATCCTTCTGCATATGCGTATCTAGTTTTCCCAGCACCATTTATTGAAGAGACTATTCTTTCCCCATTGTATGTTCTTGACACCTTTACTGAAAATAAGTTTACTCTAGATGTATGGATTTTTCAGGAGGTTCACCATTCTTTTCCATTGGTCTGTGTGTCTATTTTTATGCCAGTACCATGCTATTTTGGTTACTATAGCTCTGTAGCATAATTTGAAGTCAGATAATGTTATTCCTCCTGTTTTGTTCTTTTTGCTCAGGATAGCTTTGGCTCTTCAGGGTCTTCTATGGTTCAATATAAATTTTAGGATTTTTTGTCTTTTTCTATGAAGAATGTCATTGATATTTTGATGTACATTACATTGAATCTCCAGATTTCTTTGGGTAGTATGAACATTTTAACAATTTTGATTCTTCTGATCTATGAAGATAGAATATATTTCCATTTTCTGTGTGTTCTCTTCAATTTCTTTTATCAAGGTTTTATAGTTTTTATTATAGAGATCTTTCACTTCTTTGGTTAGGTTTAGTTCTTATTTTTATTATTTGTAGCTATTGTAAATGGGATTCATTTTCTGATTTCTTTTTTGAATTGTTGTTGGCATATAGAAATACTACTGACTTTTTGTATGTTGATTTTGTATCCTGCAACTTTACTGAATTTGTTATCAGTTCTCATAGTTTTTGATGGAATCTTTAGATTTTTCCAAATATGAAATTATATTATGTGCAAATAAGAATAATTTGATGTCTTCCTTTCCAATTTTAACACTTGTTATCTCTTTTCTTACATTATTGCTCTAGCTTGGAATTACAGTACTATGTTGAATAACGGTGGTAACAGTATCTTTCTCTTGTTCCGCGTCTTTACAAAAGAAAACCTCTCTCTTTTGTAAATTGCCCGGTCTTGGGTATGTCTTTATCAGCAGCGTGAAAACAGACTAATACAATAGTAAAGATGTCAGTATCATCCATATTCATATACAGATTTAATGCAATTTCTACCAAAATCCCTGCAAGAATTTTTTGTAGATTTAGACTATATTGAATAATCTTGAAAACAAAAAATAAGGTGAGATGAATTAGTCTACTCAATTTTAAGAATTACATAGAGTAATCAAGACTGTATGATACTGGCAGAGAATGGACACGCAGATCAATGAAATGGAATGGAGTCTAGTCATGGACCCACATACATATGTGAAACAATTTTGGACAAAAGTTCAAAACCAATGCAATGGAAGAAGGAGAGCCTTTTCAATATATGATGCTGAGCTAATTGGATATCAACAAGTAAAAAATGAGCATAGACTTAAGTCACATATTTTACAAAAATTAAAATCACAGGCTTAAATGTACAACCTGAAACTATACAATTTGTAGAAAAATAGAACATTTTCAACATCTAGGTTTTCAACATCTAGAGTTAGGCAAGAAGGCTATATAGACTTGACACTAAAAGCAGTTTATAAAAGGAAAAAATCAATAATTGGACCTCAACAAAATTAAATACTCTTGTTCTGCAAAATTCTATCTTAAGAATGGAAAAGACAAGCTAAAGACGAAGATAAAATATTTGCAAGTCACACATCTGACAAATGATGGAGAATATATACTGAATATTCAAAACTCAGCATTAAAAAAAACTTAGAAAATGGACCAAAAAACACAGTGATGCATTTTACCAGAGGATATGCAAATGAGAAATAAACACATAAAATTTGCTTTTATTAAGAAAATAGAAATTAAAAACACAGTGTGATAAATTATACACAGTGATTATTATTTTACAGTGACGAAACCCAATACTGGCAAAGATGCAGAGAAACTAGATCACTCATATATTGCTAGTGGAATTTCTTAAATAACAGAATATGAAACCACCATATGAGCAGTAATTGCATGTCTGAGCATTTATCCCAGAGAAAATAAAATGTGATCAGATCAGAACCTGTACATGATGCTTATAGTAGCTTTATTCATAATAGTCCCCAATAAAAGATAACCCAGATGTTCTTTAACAGGTGAATGGTTGAACAAACTGGTGGATCCCTTATATATTACTCATCAATAAATAGAAATGGGCTTCTGATATACGCAACCACCTACATGAATCTCTAGAGAAATACGTGGAGTGAAAAATGACAGTTCTAAAAGCCTATATACTGTATGATTCCATTTGCATGGCATTCTAGAAAGTACATAATTGTATAAATAGATAGCAGATTAGTGGTTGCCAGGAGTTATGAAGGGTTATATTTGTGGGAGGAAAGTGGATGTGGTTATAAAACAGCCGTATTGTGGTGATAGAATTGTTCCGTATCTTGACTGTATCAATGTCAATATTCTGGTTATGATGATGATGAACTATAGTTCTGCAATATGTTACCAAAGGAGAAACTGGGTAAATGTTACAGGGGAAATATCCCTATCATTCTTCACAACTCTGCAAATCTATGCTTATCAGAAATAAAAAAGTTTAATTAGACCACTATACTATCTTGAATCTTAACACATCATTTGTGCAAATAAACTAATTCAAACAAACTGATATTTATTGACTTTATTAGCTATATTGTTAGTTGCTGCCAGGGGCCTAATGATATATATGAGGATCTGACTGCTACAAAATTATTTGTCTATCATACAAAGCATGGAAGACCCATTGCCTTGAGTCAATAACAAGCTGAAAAACTTGCCCTTAGTCCCAGTTGTAGCATTTACCTCATTAGCAGAAGAATTAACATGGGCATGTACTTTTAAGATTTTTGGATGCTTCCAGATTACTTTTGATCACATGGAAGTGACCTTTTCCGACTTTCCCCAAGCTGGACTAATTACAGCCATTTGTCGCTTAATGATGGGGATACATTTTAAGAAATGTGTCATGTTGTTAGGCAATTTTGTCCTTGTTTGAACCTCATAGTGTGTATTTACAGAAAGAAACCTAGATCAATGGCCTACTGCACACCTAGGCTGTATGGTATATGGCCTATTTCTCCTAGAATACAAACCTGTGCAGCATGTTACTGTATTGAATACTGTAGGCAACTGTTACACAATGGTATTTGTGTATCTAGACATTAAAAACGTATAGTAAAAGCAGTATTATAATCATATATATGTACATATATATGCATGTGTGTATGTATTTTCTAGTTGATTTATTCCTTATATGTAAACTTTAGCTTCTTTTTGTTAAGAAATAGTCTTAAGTGATAAATAGCAGAGACCCATCTGGGGTCAGAGTGACTGGTTGAGATCCTGATTAAGCTACTCACTAGCCATGTGACATTGGACAGGTTACTTAACCTCCCTTTTTCTTTCTGCATCTGATAAATGAGAATAAAAATAAGCATTATCTCTGAAGGTTGATAGAAGAATCAAATGAAGTAGTATTATAAAGCACACAGAACACTGTTCTAAACAGGTGTTAAATAAATTCACAATTTGGCCTCGGATAATTTCTTCTGACTCTATGAAATGAAAGTCAGTGAAATAAATACACTCTCACTATTTCACAACTTCTAGTCCAACAAATATACTTACAGATTTATATGCTTAGCTGCAAAATGATCACAAACAATTTGAGTACTTTTATAAGGGAAAAATGAGGTTAAAATAATAACTCCTGTAAAACACAGGATGTGAATGCTTCAATGTGTCAAGATGTTTTTCTTCATTTAAACATTTAGATAATTTTTGTCTAGTTTCCATCCACATGTGTCAGAATGAAACCTCACAGGCTATATTTTACTAAAATTATTTTGTAGGTGTCAAGAATGTGGACGCTAGAATTCAATCTATCTACTGAAGATTATCTGTTTGCAGCAGCCCCACCTTGCACTACTTTTAGAATCAGTGAACTCTCTGGGGGATATTTTTTAAAAAATTAACTGTGATGTATTTAATTAGAGAAACAGAATAAAGATATTTTTCAAAAATAATACATACAATTACTCAAAATTCTAGACATGACATTTGTGCTGTTGATTTGCTGAACAGCACAGTTGATACTCAGAAAATTTGGACCCCCTCGCTGTCAACTTAGAACAATGTCATTTCTTAGAGTGACAGCAGAATGGATGCTTAAAGATAATAAATTCATTAATCTTACCTTCCTCACATTTCAAGTGAATAACAAAATGTGGATAAGTGACTCAAAAAGATAAAATTAAACTCACCACCAGATGTCTCCACTTTGTAAGGCAATTAACCAAACAAAAAAGAGGTGATTCAAAGGGAGGGTTGATTTACGGCAGTGTTCTTGTCTGCAGTGATTTGTACCCCCTGGGGACATATAGGGTACTACCATCTTTCAGTGGGTAGAAGCCAGGGTTGCCTCTAAATGTTCTACAATGAACAGAACAGCCCTCTGTAACAAAGAACCAGCTAACCCAGAACATCAAAACGTTTTTTATGTGAGATTATAAAAGATTATAAGAAAAAACAGGCATGAAACTAAACTCTGTTTTCTCCCAGCACCCTCTAGATATCTCTATTATAGGCCCAATAACATAACATTCTTTATTAATATAATATCATTTCCGTTTTACTTGAGTAAAACATCACCAGGTGATGATGTCTTACTGAGAAGCTGACCAAGGTCATTTCTATTTCTGTGTGCCTACTGCTTCCTAGAGTGTGTGGCATGTGGTACACACTCCATAGCTTGTCAAATGAATGATTTCATGAATTAATCATAATAACGTATAGACTCTAAGTGGAGCAAGAATAAACTCTACATTGAAGAAAGATGTGTTTCAGAATCTATCAGTCCCAAGTGTAATGGAAGCTGGTGGCATTAGCAAGCAGCCAGGGCCTACTGGTAACAGGTGGTGTAGGTTGTTAGAAAGAAAACGGAGACGTTAGCAAAATTTTGAAGGAGGATGTTGGGCAAGAACGTTATACACAATTGAGTTGTTCGGAATTCCTTCTTGAAAAAACTAAAACTTTTATTTAGATTAAAATATAAAATTGCTGGATGGTACTTGGCAATACCATCCAACCATTTCATATTTTAATCTAAATAAAAAGCTTCAAACAGGATTGTCAAAAGAACTGATTGATGGTCAACACTAAATATATATCTGTGTGTATTGATTCAAATATAAATACCAAATTAATAATAACTATAAAATTTGGAGTATGTAAAATAATAAAACTGAAAAAGTAAAAATACTGTAATGAATAGTAAGTTAGAAGGTTTCAGAGGAAATTGAAAGAAGCGTTAGATTTCTTAACTATACAATTGAATAAATCACAGCTGTAAAATTGTAGATTAAAATAACTACAAATTCTTAGTGTCATTTATGTTTTTTTCTAAATTTTGGGGAGATGAGAGAAACTATATTTGGAGGGTAGAATCATTTATTTTCATTTAAATAACTATATTTATATTGAGTATTATTCTGTTAAATTTGACAAAATATTCAATATTTTATATTTAAAAATCATCCAAAACATAACATTTCCCTAGAGCCTTTCTTTTTTTTCTTCCAGTCATCACCCACTAACCCATTCAACCATCTATCCATGTAGGTTTATAGGAAGACAGTTGCAATGCTGTTTATGCCATGTTACTTATGCTAGTTTTGCGTGGTTGAATTTGGAGCTATTTTTACATTTTATATTTTTATTTTTTCACAAATTATTTATTTATAATGAGCATTATTGATTTAGAAAAAACAATGTACTACACATCTTTGTTTTAAACTTTTTTTAAAAAAATTTACTCAGTCTACTGATTCAAATGTTGATCTCTTCTGAAAATACCCTCATGGGCACACCCAGAAATAATATTTGATAAGCCATCTTGGCATTCCTTAGCTTAGTCAAATTGACATAAAATCAACTATTACAAGTGCTTAATTATGAGTAGTAGCAGTATGAATAATATCTTTTCTTGTATTCTTTCATACTTTTTATTTTAAAAAGTTACATTTTCCATGAGGAGAAAACATTTAGTAGTTCATTCTGCAGGATCTATGTAGAAAGGACTTGTATCACTCATTCAGAAGACAACTGCTAGAACAGAAAAAAAATGAGGAAACACAGAACACAGAGCTTCATTTCTGCTTCTCTTTTCTTTGGCTGAATCCCAAACAGCTAAGCCCAGTAATATTGGCTTGGACAACCAGATGTTCTCTTTCCCTTGTACTCTCTATTTGACTTCTGGGCTAAGTGGTAATTTTGTGGAGTCTAAGAGAAGTACAGAGTTGGGAGAAAATTACTTAGAAACAAAATCAAAGGAAACAGTAAAAGTAAATACTCTGTATTAAACTGCATCTGTCATAAAGGAATGTAACAAAGCTTGCAAACTCTGGAGTGATGGAGAGGCACCAGGCTTTGTGCTGAGTTCAGTCATTTCTCTCAGCTATTAAATATTGTCAAGTATCTGTGTTCCTTCTTGACTCTAAATGAAGCTTCCTTCACTCCCTTTAGATTCATTTATTATGCAGTGAGACATTTATTTTTTTTTCTTTGGAAGAAGGGACTAATATACTTGCACAGGCCAGCTTTTGTTTATTTGTCTGCACCAACAAACTTGCAAAGTTGTCCTCCTGAAGAGGTGAAATCACCTATGCATAGGTGAGGGAAGAGGACAGTCACCTGGAAAATTACTGCTTGTTACAAATGTGAACTCCATAGACTGTCTAAGGCAAAGCTACTGAAAGCTTCATTCTTAAGGACATCAACTTATGTTGAGTATAAAATAACACTGGAGAAATTTGCCAAGTTTAATTCGGAATTTTAAAAAATTGAGTCACCTCTAAATAATTATATAAGGTGTGAGTTCAACTGGATACTTGGAGAATCCTCTTCTTCACTGAAAGAGATGAGATCCTGTGACTCTAAGCTTAAAATCCTTCACTGGATGCTGATGGCCCCTGGTTCCTAAAGGGGCCGTTGCAGGTCCAAAGTGAGGTGAGGAAACGAAGGAGAATGGAAGGGGGTTTCCATGAAGCTAGATTTTTTCCCAATCTAACATATTTATGGTTTGCCAAATAATGCTGTCCTCCTCCCTGCCAACACACACACCAAGTACTCCACTTCCTAATCCCCAGAACCTGTGCTCAATTACTGTGTTATCTTCCATGGCAAAGGGACTTTGCAGATGGGATTAAGTTAAAGCCATGGAGGCAGGGAATTTATCTTGGATTATTCAAATGGGGCCACATGAATCCTTTAAAGTGGAGAATGTCTCTCAGTTTTGGTCAGAGAATGGGATGCGATTATGGAAAGAGGATCAGAGTGATGTGATGTGAAAGGAACTTATCTATCCCATCCTTGCTGGCTTCCCATGGGGGAAGGCACCACGAGCCATGCTATAAGAGCAGCCTCTGCAAGCCGGAAAAGGCAAGAAACAAAGTTCCTCCGAGAGCTTTCAGAATGGAATGCAGCCCTGCCAACACCTTGCTTTCAGCTGAGGGAGACCCATGTCCGACCTATGATCACAAATACTGTACGATAATAAAGTTGTGCTACTTTAAACCATGAAGTTTGTGGTAATTTGTTATGGCAGCAACAGAAAACTAATACAATATTTTTATTGTTTTTTGTCATATCATGTCTTTTGAGTTTGTAATTTAAAGTGTTCTCTTTATATCTGTGAAATGATTTAAAATGATAGTGTATGTGAATGTGTGTGTGTGTGCGTGTGTGTGTGTCTGTGTTTGGGTGGTGGTGTTATTTCTAGTTTATTTCTTCCTTGCCAAAATAAAATATAATTATCCTGTGTTAATCCTCTAATTTGAATTCTCCACTCCTTCTGCCTTACATGTATCTTTTCTTCCTTTCTTCCCTTTCCTCTTTTTTTAAAATTGTGTTATGAAATTTAACTGTTGACATATAGAATAAAGTCCCTGCTTGTTGTCCATGATGCATTCTATGTATGGCTCTTTTAATCAGGTCCCTCCTTCCAGTTGCACACCCACCCCCAACTCTTTACTTTATCCTCTAATACAGTGAATCTCAGACTTCCCAGTGATCATAATTCCTCTGGTACTTGTGAAGATGCACACGCCCACTTCCCACCATGCACCTGCTGAATCAGCATCTCCCAGAGAGGGATCTGAAAATCTATGTATTTAGCAAGGCATACAGTCATTAGTTAATTATGAGAAACACCATTTTATTAGCAGCACCAAACCTAATATCCCCTGTATGTGCTATGCCCTCCCCACAACCCATTCATGCCTCTAATCAGGTCTCCTTCTGCTAGAATTCCCTCACTCCTCTCCTTCTTCCCTTTCTGGTTCCTTCCCTGACTTTACCAGGCCATCTTCTCTTCCTAATTGATGTTATTTGATCCAGATTCTCACTTCCTGCGAGTCCCCTAGCTGACCCGCTATCTTCAAATCATGTGGAGCGTTCACACAAATGATGATGGCTGCATTTACCATATTGTCCTGTAATCATCTGTCAGTCTTTCTTCATCAGCAAGATTGTGTCCTTGGATGCAGGGATTGTGCCTTGCTCATTTTTCTCCTCTAAGACACAGCAAGTGCTGAACATGTATTAGATGCTAAGCAAGTGCTTTCAAGAGGAATGAGTGAAAGAATGGTCACAGGAATGAATTAAGTACTAAAGGCATCACATAATGAGCTAATTCTCTACTTTCTCTTTTTTAAGCACCACTCTCCTTTCAGTTAATAGCCTAAGGGGATTCAATTTAGAGAGCCTGTCACAAATGTCCATATGAGAAAGGAAATCTGGCATGTGGGGTTTCTGGGTTAGAAAGAAAGAAGTCATGCTATGCCAACTTTACCTTCAAAATGTATTTCACTTATTACTAAACACTTCTCACAATGCCATGGACAGCATGCTGGTCCAAGTGTCTGTCATTTCTTTGGCCTCCCAGTGGTTCTTGAATATAAGAAGCACAGGGGCTTTTGCCCTGGCTATTCCCTCTGTCCTAGATAGTATTTATATATGGTGGTATATGTATCATGGCTCAATTCCTCTTGGAGAGGGTTTGCCTAAGTGACCTATCTCAAATATTGCTCCTATCACAAGTGGTTTAATTTACCCTGCTATATTCTTTATTTTCTCTATAGTGCTTATATAGGATGTATATTGTATATTTTTTTCTATCTTGCTAATAAGAATATAGGTTCCATGAAGGCAGAAATTTTGTCTGCTGTATTCACTGTTCTATCCCCAGGACTTAGAGTCATTCCATGTATACAGCAGGTGGTCAGTACAGATCTGTTGGATGTTGAATACGGGTATGGCAGAATATTCCAGTAGAACCAAGCAGCCTAGTCATTACATAATACAAGGTGCGATGCATGCATATGCTCATCCCACCCAGCACACGTCAGACATCTTAAGGTGGCATTTTAAATGCACCTTAATTTATATCTGCAATTGCTAAGACACAAAAATTTAATGAATATTTTCTTCCATTTTTTTACGTCTATTTCCTCAGAAGGCATGTGAGATTTTGCCTGTCCGTTGTTGCCGTCGTTTCCCCTTGTTAAAGTAGTCCCCCAACCTACTGCCCGTTGCAGCCTGAGGGAACAAGGCTGGGTTTTTGTGGATGATGGTGTCCTAATGCAGGTCCACCTTAGTTTTTCCTATTCCTATGGTGATGCTGCTGAAGGCCAATTAAAAATAAACAAATTGGGGCGGGCACGGTGGCTCACACCTGTAATCCCAGCACTTTGGGACGCTGAGGTGGGCGGATCACGAGGTCAGGAGATCGAGACCATCCTGGCTAACATGGTGAAACCCCATCTCTACTAAAAATACAAAAAATTAGCCGGGCGTGGTGGCGGGCACCTGTAGTCCCAGCTACTCGGGAGGCTGAGGCAGGAGAATGGCATGAACCCCAGAGGCGGGGCTTGCAGTGAGCCGAGATCGCACCACTGCACTCCAGCCTGGGCGGCAGACCGAGACTCCGTCTCAAAAAAAAAAAAAAAAAAAAAAATAGTTAGAGGTGTGCCCTGAGCCATTGGAGTGGCAGGCATGGAAATCTCATTTAACTTTTACAACAGAGCTATTTGTTCCTTGTCCAGCCTCCTCCAGAACGCCGTCTTGTTTTGAATTCCTGGAGTGGTGTGGGGCAACCATCTGCATGATGTGACCCCACGAATTGTTTTTCAACTGCGTGGTATCTCTGTTATATCAAGTCTAGAACTTTGCTAACTTCAGGCATGATATTATCCTCCTACCTAGGAGTCTCTCACTTCATTTTGCTCATGCCCTGGAGGGATTTCTGAACTCTGATCCAGGTTTTTTTTCCCTCACCTTGAAGACTTTTTTTTTTCCTTCTAATACTATAAATGTAGCAATTGTAGTCTTGTCTCTTATATGTTTATTTCAATTCTTTGTTTTCCCCAGTTTTTCTTTTCTATCTTTGATGGCTCGAGATTTTTTCTAATCCGCAAGAATAAAATATATACTCCAGCGACCACTGTCATAGGCTACGTGGTTTTCTGTTTTGAGGTTTTGAGTTACATTTCTGTTGCTTCCTGGTCAACTCTGTAGATCTCATGGCCCTGATGACATGGTAGTCACCGTGTCGTAGGTATCCTGTTCATTTGCTGGGCAGGAACAGCTGTCAGACAGTACATTTGATGGCTTTTCACAGAATCAGTCCTGCCTTTGAAATTATATTCTAAAAGCTCTTCGATGTCCATATCCACATTTCTTTGCCTGAAAAGAGAATAAAAGGAAAGAAAAAATATGTTGGGTATATCAAAACGCAACAATTCTTTCTTCCCTCACCCATCCTTTCCCTCTCCAAGTGCCCTGTCCACAGGAGATACAATATGGACATGTGCTTTGAACTCATATGGCTGGAAAGAATAGAAGGGAAGTGGACATAATCTTGCCTGAGACCATGGTTATCACAGGGTGAAAGCAGGATGAATCTGGGCTATCAGAAAACCCAAAGTCAGTGTATGCTAATCTAAGGTGACTAACCTGTCCTAGTTTTCTTGAGATTTTCGCAGTTTTCACACAGGAATTCATGTCTTGAGAAAACCAGGATGATTTATCGCCATCAGAATCATTCAAACACAACTCTAAGTGCCTACTCTGTGCCCAGCATTGCCCTTCAGGTAACTCGTGGTTTGGTCAGCCAGTCCCGTAGCCTGTCCTCATCTGCATTTGTCTTTCTTATGTTACCATAAACCTTTAGAGGTTGCCCTTGTGTTAACAATTTCACATTCATGCCTGGGCTTGGTCGTCCTGAATGTTTGACCCTGTTAATTTTATTTTATTCTCTGACACAACCTTGGGCTGCCATAAACCCAAAATGAAAATGCTGTTTGGAGTCACAATGAAAATGGAATGTGAGAAGATTCTAGAGAAAATAAAATAACCCACAGAACAGAAGTACGGAAGGCAGGGGTAGCAAGGAGGAGCTGTGCCATGTCACGGCACGCAGAGAATGCCCATGGATTTTCACAAATGCTGTTAAAATGTGAAAAGCAGGTGTTTCTTTTTTCTTCAATCTGAGCTTCAAGCTAATATGGGCATTCAGCTAAATCCCTCGCGGGTCCTGAAACAGTATGTGATTTTGGATTTCAAAGGTAATTATTGCTGAATTCATTGTATGGCCAGTGCACCTGCCAGGTAGACATTACAAAAGAGCATGCAGGGGGCCACCAAGAGAATTTGGAGGACAATTTCTCCATCACAGAACCCCTTTGAAAGCCTATTAAGGCATCAAATGCCAGGAATGGAGTTGAACATATTCATAATACAGTTAACAATGCAAATGAAGCAACAGTTCCAGGTCAGAGAAAACGCCGATGCTCACCTGAGAAATTCGGGCTCCAGTGTATTGTGTCTGTCCTGCAGTTGACTCACAGTGAGTTACCTTGTAGAAAAGTGGCATATTTGCATATTTATATCCTGGCTGGGATAAGCAAGAGAAATACATGTTCTGGCTTTCTGAAATGAAATTGAGAAAGAGGGGGCACATATTGCTCAATATGCTCATTTATTCATTAAAAATACAAGTATGAACATCTCCCAGGCCTTCACTGGGCAACTGCCCTTGGGAGAAAATAGAGACAAATAACAATAATAAAAAGCCAGCAGCCCTGTCCTGATGGAACTTAAGATCTGGTGGGAGAATCAGAAATAAATGGAATAATTACCCAAGTTAATATAAAATTGCAAATATAATAAGACCCTCAAGAAGAGGTACCAGGATTTCTGAAAGCACAGAATAGAAGAATTAGAACCAGTTGGGGGCTTCCCTGAGAAACTGAAATTAGGCTGAGGTGGCAGTGTTCACACTTGCTCACTGCCTAACCTGGGACAGCACTGCCGACAGCTTGGCCTGCATTTCTCCAAGTCTCCACGACTAATTTTGTAGGTAGACATTGTCCTTTCACACCCTCAATGATCTTATGAGAAGTGTTTAATAACCTTAGGAAGAATACTCCCCCATTGTCAGTAACCGTAATGGGAATGGCCCATCACCCTCAGTAACCTTAGGAGAAATATCCTGTCACAATCAGTAACCTAAGGAAAAGTATTTTATTACAGTCCTAGAATAGAGGCTCCCTGAATGACCCCTCTTTTGTACCTCTGTAACTATTCCTATACTGCAAAAGTCCAAATCCTGCATAGAGTAGCAACTCACATATTAGTCAGATTAATGTATTTATTCCCACCCTACAGATTTGAAAAATGTGGCCTAGAAAGGTTAACTAGTGTGCTGAAAGCCATATAGCTAGTAAGAGGCAGAGCTGTGATCACTACCAAGCTCTCTGTGTCCAGAATAAAAGAGAGTGCGTTCAGATTAGAGGGCACCGCAAGAGCCTCATGCATATTCCTGCAAAGGACAAGGATTTGCTGCCTTTCCTGTATATCCCTAAAGAGAAAGAGCTTCAACTCCTCCTTCTGGTCATGTGTATTTCCCCTGAAAGCAGAACCTAGGCAGTGTCTTTCGCCACATGTTGGCAAATGGTAGAGAGAGGGCTGTTTTGCTTTGAGACACGAGCTCCCAGAATCGCCTGTCTTGCTGATGAAAGTACAGATAAGCCTGTCAGATAAGCCTCCTGCTGCAATGACTGAGGTCTCCAGCTCTGGATTGCTTGCTGTGGACAATTCCTCTTGGAAAACCGTGTAAGCACCTTTTGAAAACCACACAGCACTGAGAAGCTTCCTTCCAGCAGAAGCACAAAAACTGGAAACCTTGAGGCTTCACCCACGTGGATTAAGTAAAATGTTTTAAATGACTCGGAGGCTACTTATAAAAAACAATTTACATAAATTGATGTTCTATTCGAGGAGGGTGGAGAGGGTGGTTTTAATTTTTTCAGAACTTTCCTTTCAGTTTTAATAGTGGCCGTGGCCTCGAAGAAGCAACTCCTTTTGATAAAACATGCTTGTAAATTTATTGAGACAGACTGCAGTTGACCCTATTTCAGGCGAACCTCTGGGGCCTCCCACATACAGCCGTCGTGAGTGCCGAGGATCCTGGGATTTGAGTTGCTGGAGGAGTCCATTCTCCATGACTCATGCTTTCTGGGCTCTGAGATGCTCCAATTCATTTCTGAGTATTTAATTTCTAAAAGTATTCAAGGTTTTGTTGAAGATCTAAACAGTGCTTAGAAATTTTTACCCTGGTTTACCTTGTTGAAAATGAACCTGGGAGGACTGAGGTGCAAGCATACAACAATCACACACACACACAAAAGACAAATACTAAGCTCATCAATGTGGCCCAGACAGGAAAAATGTCATAAATATAAAATCGTAGATTATAATGTGGTTACATATATTTACTTATTCTATTGTCCTTGTTTTTTTAAGAGGTGATAAATGAATATGGTAAATATTTTAAACAGATTAAAATTATTTTCTAATTAGAGATAATTCTCTCTTCTTCTCTCTCATGTCAGCCAGTTTTCCATTTACCCTCTGAAAAGATAGCAACATAATGAATTTCTTCTAGACTCTTCCAGAAATATGTTGTCCATTTAAACATATATTTTCCATCCTCTCACATATACTTTTATACATGGATATAGTATGTGGACAGTATTATGCATTTTGATTTTTAGTTAATAATAAATCTTTTGAGGTACCCACTTCAATAACAATAATAATACCAACAGCAGCAAACAAACCCATATAGAGTATGTATCTAAACCTGGCACTTTTCTAAATTCTTTTCAGATAATCCCTGCATCTTCTGGGAGAGGTGCAAGTATCAACCAGTTGGAGACACAGGGAAAGGGTGGTATAATTCAGAAAGTGACTTGAACAAATTTACACAGAAGGTAGTGAAGTGTGATTCAAATTCAAGCAGTCTAGACTGTGCCCCACACAACTCTGTAGCATAACCTTGCAGTATGAAAATGATGCCTCTCATGCAGGTATGCCTTATTCTTTTTAAGAGCTGCATAATATTCCTTTGCATGGATGTATCATTGATTTATTTTGTTCACTGTTAGTGATGTCTTAGACTTTTTCCTACAATTTGCCATTGTGAGCAATGTTTCAATCTTTGAATATTTCACCACGCTTTTGAACCCATACTAACCGCACATATTTGTAAAATCAATTAATCAATTTATAGTAGTAGATTTATGGGCTTTTTAAACACCAAAAGCTTATTTTCTTCCTACTAGTAGGGAGATATGGATGGGATTTACTGAAACAAGACATATAATGCATCTCTATTCTTGCTGCCAAATCAAAATGGCCCCATCAAAGTGCAAGTGCTCACTAAATATTCATTAAATGAAAGAATCAAATAGAAAAAGCTGCCATTTAAAAACATTATCACAATGAAAATATATGTTGATTTATAAGATCTCATTAACTTCATGCAATTAAAGCAACCATTATCCTCATTTTACAGCTCAGGGATATGAGATCCAGTGACTTACCCAAAGTTTTGAAGGAAAGATGTAAAAGAGCCATCTCTGAACTTCTGCCCTTGGGGATCTACATACTCTTTCCACTAGTTCTGACCTTAGCAGGTGTTTGACCCAGGACTTGCCCTACTTGGCTTCCATTTGTATAGAACTAATGCCAAATTTCAAAAGAAAATATTACATGCCATAATCAATAAAAACAAAATATCAAACATGTATTATGTGGGAAAGACTGAGATAAATACTTGGCATTGCATTACCGCAATACTGTTGGCAACCATCCTACGAGCCTCATGCAATCACTGCTACCGATTTGCAGATGAGAAAAAGAAAACTAACGCTAAGCAAAGTTTAGTAACTTGCCCAATATCACAAGAAGTAGTAAGTGACAGAGGAAGACTTAGCTCACATCTGAGTGTCTCCAAATCCCAAATCCCAAAGCCTCATGCTCTACTTTTTTACTGGAAGTTAAAATAAATATTATGACAGATACCTTTTGAAAACCTTAAGGATGATATGTATTGGTTGTACTGATTCCTGAATGCATCTGTATTTCCTAAGGCTTTTCTGTCCTTTATTTTCAAGAGTCTTCCGTATACCTCTTAGGGAATCTGTCTCAGCTAGTATTATAATGAGAACTATCATATAGCAAATATTAAGCTGCTTAATAAATAACTACATATTTTTTAAAAAATGACAAACTCACCAGAATTGGCCTTTACTTAATAATCACAAACACCAAGCTTATGAATATTTCATGCTCACTCCTTTCTGCTGAGAGTGTGAGCATCCTGCATTTCTATAGCTACAGATTATGCAGGGAGCAATGGAAACCATATGTTTTGTGTGTTTTCTTTAACAATTTGATGATGGAAGAACACCTGGCAGCGTTGGAGATAATGTAAGAAATGGTCGCCTTTTGTTATTTGAGTGCTTGAAATAAAAATCTCAAATGGCAAATTGTATTCCAAACCACAGTAATCATAGAAAACAGTACAGAAAGGTATACATTTTAAATTCATAAATCTAAATGAGTCTATCTGCAAGTAAGTAAACGTTATTCAATTTTCCACAGCAACTACCCCATCAACACTATCACCCAAAACACTGATGACATGGTACTGCTCAAATGTTGGAAACTTTCAGTTTTGAGTTCAATTGTTTCTTTCTTTGTTCCTTCCTTTCTTCTTTCAATCAATGAATGTTAGAGTTGTTTTTAAGTGATCTCAAGAAGTACACAGTTCAATGAATATGAGGAGTAAGAAACCTAAATGAAGGATAGGAAGACAGAGAAGTTTTCCTCCAAGATGGAATGTTTAAATCTGGATGAGAGGATTGGTAAGAGTTTACCAGGCAGAAGGGTGGAACTCAGAGGAGTTTGCAGGCATGGGAATAACCCACAGAAAGAAGCAGGTACTTTCTAGAAATCGGAGGGAAGCCAGAGTGGCAATTGCGTAGTGACAAGGGGAGTGGCAACAGGAGGTGGGCAGAAGCAGGTAACGCAGAGCCTTGTAAAGCATGATAAAGAGTTTGAACCTTCGCCCAAGAACAGTGAGAAGCCATTGAAGGGTGTGAAGCTAGTGAGATACGGAATCTGACTCAGGATTGTCCAGATTATTCTGGATGAGGGGAGACAGGAAGAGGAAGGGAGAGAGGTAACTTAGTACATAAGTGCAGTAATTCAGAGAAAATATTATGTTGGCCTGCAGACCTGGTCCGGAAGAGTGACAAGTGAGCTGGAAAGAGGTGGGCGGACTGGAGAGATATTACAAAAGTGAAACATACAGACAAGAGTGATTGGTCAGGTGTTGGCAGTGAAAGAGGAAGATGTCAAGACTGACTTAGATATGCATGACTTGACAAGCTGCAGACATGGAGATCCGTTTTGAACTTCATGACATTATGTGAAAATTCTCTATTTTCTCTCCTGGGAATATTTAGCAAAAAGAAAAAAGCCTGTAGACCATTTTCAAATTGTGCTTAATCAAGCCAAGACTTGTGCCCACCTCTTCAGGGTGAGGAACGCCCTCTGTGTTCATTTTACTGCTCTATTTTCAGTGCCTGGTGTAGCGTAGGGAGGAATAGAGTAGGTGTCCAATCATGAGTCTATACTAGGAGATGAGATGTGTTCCTAGCTGGGTTATAAGAATCTTGAGGAGGAAGGCTTCCCTGTCTTTATCCTCCATGTTTTTCTGTCCTTCTTTATTTCCTTCTAAACTTTTTCCTAAGTTACTCATTTGTGAGTTATTTTACAGAGTTAAACAAATTGATACTAAAGTCCATATGGGAAAACAAATATTATGAATAACCAGAAAAAAAATAACAGAAAAGAAAGGTGTTCTTTCTTTTCTGAAAGAGAGTAGCCCTAGAGTAGGGCTGCAGGTTGAGTAGCCCTAGAAGACATTAAAACACACTATAAAGCCACTATACTTAAATCAACATGGTTCAGGTACATGAATAAACTGACAGACCAGTGCAATAGAAGAGAAGACCTACAAATAGTCCCAAGTATCCATGCAAATTTATTATATAACAAAGGTAGCATCTCAAAGCATTGAGGTAAAGAAGAAAATTTTAATAAATGGTGTTGGGGCAACTGGGTAGCCACTTGGAAAAAAAGTAAAATCAGGTCCATATTTTACACTATATACGAGAATAGACTCCAAATAACACCCAAATTTTTTAAAGTGAGACTATACAAGTACTAGAAGAAAACATGGGCAAACTCCACTTTAACCATGGTGCAGAGAAAGGCTTTGTAATTATGACTGCCTATCCAAATGCAATACAGGAAAAGATGGATACATTTTACTAATGAAAAAATAACTACATGAAAAAGCAAACAAAACAAAAATGAAGTCAAAAGACAACTGAAAACTGGGAGAAAATATGTACAACATATGCTACAATCGAAGCGCTAATATAGGCATTTTATATATATGAATAATTCTTAAAATTTGAGGTGCAAAAAGAAAAAAATCGGATTTTTTTAAAAATGAGGGATGACAGGAACAACTACGGAAACACACAAAGATGCAAAAATGTTCTTGAAACATATGAAGGACCAATCACTCATAGTTTGAGAAATGAAAATAAAAATACTGACATGCAATTTATCACCTAACAGACTGGCAAAAATTAAACGTGTGTCAATACACTCTGTTGTTGAGGCCACGGGGAGACAGGAATTGTCACACTTTGCTGATGGGAATGCCTAGCAGTGCAACCCCTCAAGAGAGGAATTTGGCAAAATCTAACAAAACTCCACATGCCTACAACTTTTGCACTGCAGTTCCCCTTCTAGGAATCTACCCTGAAGGTACATTCCCAGCAATATGAAAACAGTATACACTGGGTTATTCATGGCAGTCTTGATCATAATGCAAACATTTGGAAACAACCTAAATGCCCATACATAGGAGAGTACTTGAATAAACAATGGCACATCCACAAAGTGGAGTATTGTGCAGCTGTAAGAAGAATGAGGCAGAGTTCTACAAACTGACTTGGAGTAATTTCCAGAATATACTGTCAGGTGAAAGTAGCAAAATTCAGAAAATTATCTACAGCAAATTCTCCTTCATGTAGTAAAAAACAGGCTATAAAAAATATACATTCATCTGCTCATGTGTGCAAAAGAAATGCAGGCTGGATAAACAAGAAATTATAGATTGGTTATCTCCATGAGTTGGGTGGGAAAATGCTGGAAAGGAGAATGAGAACAGGGTAGCAGGAAAATGGAGAGGAGACACTTCTCTAAGTATAACTTATGGTATTGTTTTGACTCCTAGAATCTTGCTAATGAAAAAAAACACACACACACACAAAAAAAAACATATAAGCAAAAAAAAAAAAAAAAAAAATGGAACCAAACATACAAGAAAAACCAACAGGATGTGAGAGGAACCCAGCACAGAATACAAATAGGAATACATGAAGCTAACTGTCGGACAAATGAATAATGTCGCCTCATTGAAGGGGGTGAGGAAGAAAATAACTCACCGAAGTAACTTTAGAAGACAGAACTGTGACTGGCTGTCATAAGGCTAAAGGCAAAAAGAAATGTTGAAACATGCTGGGCTGTAGTTTGTAAATCTGTTTCTCACAAAAGTATGAGTAAGCAATTCAGAAATACTCTTATGTATGTAGTAGGATTAAATAAATAAGTAAATAGATTGTAGATAATGAGAGCCAAGTTTCTCACTTCTAAAGAAAGAATTTACAACTTAAGAGAGAAAGGAAAGGAAGAAGAAGAAGGAGGTGGAGGGGTAGGGGAGGGAGAACGAAAGGAAAAGAAAGACTCGCAGATTACCACACTTAAACTTGTAACCCCATTCCTAACATGGGAACTGCCCATTCCTTTTCCCTATTTTGCTTTTCTAAATAGTATTTATTACTTTTCAAGTACACCATAAATACTTACCACAATTGACTGATTGGTTGATTGCCTGGCAATTAATTTCCACAAAGCAGAGATTATTGTCTGTTTTGCTCACCTTTCCATTCCTAGTACATAGAACAGTGTCTTTATAGAGTAATAGATGCTTAATAAATATGTGTTAAATAAAACATAAAATATGCTTTATTGCTTTTTTCTTTCCTGTTTATTTTTTACAACTCTGTATGTATATGTACACACACATATATGTGCATATGTATTTGTGTGTGTGTATATATGCATATTTGTTTGCCCATATATAATTTTCTCTAGAGATCCAGAAATTATAAGTCATCTTTCAAAATCAAATAGGAAAATGTTTCCCAATTTTAGAATACATCAAACACTTCTGCAATATGCTAAATGCCAGATCCTGGGCTTTCATTCCCATAATCTGATTTAGGATGTGTAATATAGGGCTCAAGAATTTACATTTTAAAAATAAACGTTTTGGATGATTCTCATCTAGGTTATCAGTAGGCTACAGATTGAGAGCATCAACTTAGCTAGCTGTTGATGGGCTACTCAGTAGAGGACTGATCCCAGTCTGTGTGGTCAGAGCTGGGAGAGAAAGGGAAGACCCAGACCTGACAGCAGTGAAGTATATCCACTGTCAGTAGGGAATGGGGAATAAATCATTCCAGGCAGAGAAAGAGGCACTGGTATAGCTTCAGAATGGACAGAGGGAGGGAGAACATTCACAGACATAATGTCCATAGGGGCATAATGGCAAGTTCTCTGCAGGTGAAAGTACGGATGACAGAGGTGCTGGGCTAGGGGACAGTGTCCGGGAAGCTTTGTTGTTGGGGTGCAATGAAGAGCATGCGGGAAGCATCCATCTGGGATGAGAGCACACTGGGAACGTCTAAAAATGGAAAGCAGGAAATGTGGTGAAGGTCTTCATGTAAAGGGGTGGTCAATGCTGGAGAAGCCCATAGTTGGTCTTAATCATGAGCCTTCAGGTTTGGAAAGATGCTGATGCCATTCCTGGTGGTGGGCAAACTCCAAAGGGATGTGTCCATATGTGATTTTGGAAATGAGACTGGCAGGACTGTGAAAAACCAGACAGAGCTAGAAATATCTTCAGAATTTCAACATCATCTCTCTCTCAGGGGCAATTTTTTTCTATCATTTTCTAATAACAATATCATACATAGGCATACAATGAGTATATTTGTTATAAGACAAAATGGGACCTGATATTATTAATAAATAAAAACATCTTAGGATGATTAAATTTTTTTAAAAAAAATTACAGAATTAAGTTAAAGAAAAGAAGTGTTTTCCCACAGTAGTTGGCATGAGATAATCCAAGGGTCAACAAATTTTTTCTGCAGGGACAGTAAGTAAATATTTCAAGCTTTATGGACCAAGAGGCAAAATCAAAGGCTATTATTAAGTACTTTTATCAAAACAGAGATAACAGATTTTGGCAAAAAAAATTGATAAAATATACAATATGAAAATAACAATTTTGTCATTAAACATTATTAGTAAGGTATTAAAGTGAATTTTTTATAATATGCAACTAATAATTACAGAAATATAATTTTTGGGGGGATAGCATTTTGCTTAATTAGGTTCAAAGTCAGTGTTCCCTGTCATATCAATTGCATGTGTTCCCATGTATGATCCCTTCTTAGTTCAACAAAAATAGGGAGCAAGTGGGATTTTGCCCTGGTGCCATAGCTTGCTGACCCCTTATCTGATCCATACCTACCACTGATCTGACCCATGCCTACCCCCTTGAAGCTTATCATATTGGGCCGAGTGTGGTGGTTCACACCTGTAATCATAGTGAGAGGTGACAGCATGCTGGCACTCCTCACAACCCTCACTTGCTCTCAGTGCCTTCTCTGCCTGGGCTGCCACTTTGGTGGCACTTGAGGAGCCCTTCAGCCCACCACTGCACTGTGGGAGCCCCTTTCTGGGCTGGCCAAGGCGGAAGCCGGCTCCCTCAGCTTGCAGGGAGGTGTGGAGGGAGAGGCGTGAGCGGGAACCAGGGCTGCATGCAGCACTTGCGGGCCAGCTGGAGTTCCGGGTGGGCGTGGGCTTGGCAGGCCCCCCACTGGGAGCAGCCGGCCGGCCCTGCCGGCCCCGGGCAATGAAGGGCTTAGCACCCGGGCCAGCGGCTGCGGAGGGTGTACTGGGTCCCCCAGCAGTGCCAGTCCACCGGCGCTGCACTCGATTTCTCACTGGGCCTTAGCTGCCTTCCCGTGGGGCAGGGCTCGGGACCTGCAGCCCGCCATGCCTGAGCCCCCACCCCCTCCATGGGCTCCTGTGCTGCCTGAGCCTCCCTGACGAGTGCCACCCCCTGCTCCGTGGCGCCCAGTCCCATTGACCACCCAAGGGCTGAGGAGTGCGAGCGTATGGCGCGGGACTGGCAGGCAGCTCCACCTGCAGCCCCGGTGCAGGATCCACTGGGTGAACTAGCTGGGCTCCTGGAGAACCTTTATGTCTAGCTCAGGGATTGTAAATACACCAATCAGCACCCTGTGTCTAGCTCAGGGTCTGTGAATGCACCAATCGACACTCTGTATCTAGCTGCTCTGGTGGCGCCTTGGAGAACCTTTATGTCTAGCTCAAGGATTGTAAATACACCAATCGGCACTCTGTATCTAGCCCAAGGTTTGCAAATTTTCTTTAGTGACTTGTGGTTTTCTTTATTTTTATTTTTTTATTTTTTATTATTATTTTTATTTTTATTTTTATTTTTAAAAATTTTTTATTTTATTTTTTTTTTGAGACAGAGTCTTGCTCTGTAACCCAGGCTGGAGCGCAGTGGCGCAATCTCGGCTCACTGCAAGCTCCGCCTCCCAGGTTCACGCCATTCTCCTGCTCAGCCTCCCGAGTAGCTGGGACTACAGGCACCCGCCACCACGCCCGGCTAACTTTTTGTCTTCTTAGTAGAGACGGGGTTTCGCCTTGTTAGCCAGGATGGTCTCGATCTCCTGGCCTTGTGATCCGCCCGCCTTGGCCTCCGAAAGTGCTGAGATTACAGGCGTAAGCCACTGCGCCTGGCGGTTTTCTTTTACTTTACCTATAGTTACTGTTACTCACACTATCCTATATTGTTTTCTTTAGGTAATTTTTTGTTCTATGAAATCAATGCTCTGATGAACTTGTGTCTTGGTGTGTTAACCATCTCGTCTCACTGGAATATAAGTATCATAAGGGCAAGGACATGGTTTGTCTGGTCTCCTACTGTCTGCACAGGGCTTAGAATGGTGTCAAGCCCAGACTGAGTACTTAATTAATAATTGTGGATGAATGATTAAATGAAAACTAGAGCCTTTGCAGAGTAAGAGGTAGAGACACATTTTTGTATCCCGAAACCCTCATTCCAGAGCTCTTCTCCTATACAAAATGAAAGAATAATCTGTGTGCTATTTTCTTCTCTGCCATTCCCTTAATGGGATTGAAATGTAAGTCTTTGTTTCTTAAAATAACTTTTTAAGGTTACAAAGACTTCATAGTAAATCTTCCAAATCCCTCCAGAAACTGGAAAAGTTTAGTTCCCAGTATCTAGCAGTAAACTAAGGGCAGTCTATGGATGCTTAGTGGTGATCAACTATAAATATTACGACGTACTATTTATGACACTTAATATTCATTTATGATATTATGTTATAATATTTATACTGTCAAAAAAGGTTGTGAACTTTGAAGTAATCCTGGTAGATGACTTAATCTGTTTTGCTAATTACCAGCTGCCTAACTTTGTGCAGATTACTTGCTCCTCTGTACCTCAGGGAAGCAAAATAGGGCAAAATAATAATGCACTTTTAGATGGTTGTGATGACTAAGGATTAAGCAAATTGATATAAATACCACATATATATATATATGGTTCTTATATGTATGTTTATATATGGTGTTTTATATATATGTTATATATATATGGTGTTTTATATATATGTTATATATATATGGTGTTTTATATATATGTATAGAATAGTCCTTTGTATATAGAAAACACTCCTTGAATATTAACTGTCATCATCACCATCATCACCATCATCAACCATCATTATCATTACATAATGGTCACCAGTTGTGTAAGGCCCAAGTAACTATTTATAAAATTAAAATCTCAAAGTTTACAAAGGGTTTCTTTAAACATATAGGAGATGTCAAGGCTATGCTTTGAATATTCCTCTTACTTGTTTGCATTATAATAAGCTCTCTTGAGTGGGAGAGAAAGAGAAAAATGATCAACTTTCTGCTGGAAATGGTGCATAACCCTGAGTTTGAATGTGCAAATGCATTACTCACGTGAATGTCATTTATCATATGTGTTGAGGTGGGGTGGAGAGGGAGTGTGTTAAGTGCTGCTTCTTTTGACCATAAAATTCCAGAGGACAAATTATGTAAAGTCTCATGGAGCTCAAGAGAGTGTCCTGCCAACCAATGAACATAATAAATGTTGTTGATGCTGTAATGAAGACACTTAACCTTCTGACAAAATGACTTCTTTCTTCAGAAGTTTCCTTTAGGATCAAAGGCTTCCCTTGAAGGTGAAGGGGATATATGTTTTTACTGAGACTTATAAATTAAGTGAAAAAAATTCTATCTGAGTCAATGAAATACTTTTGTTTCATACACAGAGGCACTCATCGGCTCTGGCACATTCTGTTTCATATGCAGCACCTGCTGGAAATCTTTTAGTATAAAGCACAACTTTTTTTTTTTTTTTTTTTTTTTTTTGAGACGGAGTCTCGCTCTGTCGCCCAGGCTGGAGTGCAGTGGCGCAATCTCGGCTCACTGCAAGCTCCGCCTCCCGGGTTCACGCCATTCTCCTGCCTCAGCCTCTCCGAGTAGCTGGGACTACAGGCGCCCACCACCACGCCCGGCTAATTTTTTTTTGTATTTTTAGTAGAGACGGGGTTTCGCCGTGGTCTCGATCTCCTGACCTTGTGATCCGCCTGCCTCGGCTTCCCAAAGTGCTGGGATTACAAGCGTGAGCCACCGCGCCCGGCCTAAAGCACAACTTTTGTATTGATTTTCCTCCCACCTTCTTAAACTTCTTCTTCTATGTACTTAATAAGTGATGATAAGTTGGTAAAATCTTAACACAAATTAAGGACATGTAATGATCAGAAAGATAACTGCAGTCACCGCTTTTTGTGCATATAACCCACACCACAGATAAAAATATTAACCACAGTAGTTTTCTTATGGAGATAGTAGTAAACATAGCCTATGCTGGGCCGCAACACCCTTACATCTCAGTGGCTTGACCATAAGAGCTTATTTCTTACTCATGCAAATTCTACTCTATCGCTGTTCTTTTCCAAGGCCTCTCTCTTCCCATGCTGACTCAGAAATCCAGACCCTTCCTTTCTTGGGACTCCACCGTCTTGTCATGTGCCTTCCATGGTCACCACTACAGGGGAAGACAGAGCCTGTAGAAGTTACATCCATTCTGTTATGCTTCCATTTGCTTAAAACCATTGGCCAAAGCTAATCACAAAATCCTGCCAAATCACAAGACTAAAAAAAAGTTTTGGAGAAGGGTTACATAGATATTCAGTGAGCAGTAGAGCATGAAGATACAGTTACCAAAATGTATTCTGAGAAATGTGAGGGACATGAGGTATTCTGTAGGAAAATATGAAAGAACAGTAACGTTCTACTAAACAAAATACTGTTGATAATATGATGCTTTAAATTCCTTCCTTGGAGATTGTTAGTGCCCACTGGCAGTTTTGAGAAATGATGCTATAAAAAGCACGGTTATCTTTATTTAATTCAGTTTTTTTTGTTTGGTTTGGGTTTTTTTTTTTTACAAATTTGATTGACCATATAATAATTTCTTTTCATAACACCCATGAACCTAATGTCCCATTGAATCCACAGCAGGCATTTTGAAATACTGACAATAAAAACATAATGGACACTTAATAAATATTTGACGGATGAATGAAAAGTCACTTTTCAGACTCAGGGATGCTTCTGCACCAAATTTTGGAGAACAAAATTCCGTACAACACCTGCATTACAAGTTGAAAAATGAAAATCCTGGGTCAAACACTACCTTTTTCTTGCAACATGCTACATAAAAATGTTGTGGGTTTTTTGTTTTTCTCTGCTGACTTGAGTGGTTTTTTGATGTCATCAGCTACAGCTCATCTGCCCAAAATTTCACAGTGGAATCATCAGGATTTATGCTCAGCATGCGCAATCCACTCCACACCTCTTTACACATGGGAATTTTGGGATGGAACATAAATACACCATGTTATGGAGAGAATAAAAATAATACCTTGGATAAGCCATGCTTTAAATGGTGTTTCAGGCTAAAAACCTCACAAACCATTGCAGCAAGCTTCAGCAGCAGACAGCGCTACTTCTACATTCCACATAATCCAGTTCAGCGAGGCCTTGAGCAATGCACAGGCGTCGTAACAGCAGCTAATGGTTTGCCTTGGGTCCAGAGAGTGTCTGGTTGTTGGCAGCAAACCACAGAATCCAGGAGCAGAAAACAATATGGAAGCAATATTATTTTCTATCTAATTCTCTATAATCCAGAAGGGTGGTTATGCTGAATGATAACACACAGAGGAAAGATTAAATATAATAACATAATGTTCATGTTCTGCACCAGAAGTTATTACTTTTGGCACCACAGAGGCAGATGGCTGGCACTGGCCATTGCCAGGAGGTGTTAAGTGGGTAAGTGGTGCAGAGGAATAGAGTCATCTGTGGGGAAAATGACAGTAATGAACTGCTTGTAATGGTGTGAAAACTCAATGAATTTGATTAAACACAGATTGCAAAACTGTTTCCTGGACGACCATTGGACACACTCATTTACACTGAAATGTGCTCTCTCCCGGATACAAGTCTGACAGGAAAACCACTGCTGCTTCTGCTGCCAATTTGTTAAGCATTGTGACAAGAGGAGCGACCGAGAAGATGGAAAAGCCCTGTCTGCCTAGTGCCCTTCAGTCAGTAGGATTGCTGGCACAGGGCTGTCTAACTGTGCTGGAAGGTGTTTTAGAAGGGGCAAGGTCAGCATAATCAGAAGTCATCTTGGCCTGGGGAACACATTTGTAAAAGTTTTTGTTAGATATTTATGTTTCCAGCAACCACATTATTTGTATTAGATTAAGTAGTATATAGTTAGTTAGTTAGTTAGTTTGTTTGTTTGTTTGTTTATAGAGACGGGGTCTCACTTTGTTGCTCAGGTTAGAACTCTTGAGCTCAAGCAATCCTACTTCGACCTCCCAAAGTGCTGGGATTACAGGCATGAGTCACTGCTCCCGGCCCAAGGCAGTTGATTTAACGTGGATAGAAATATGTCAATGTAGTAGTGACAGAGTATTCACATGTATAAAGTTTGAAGCCTTATAGAGAGAACACAGAATGGGACAGGATAAGAAAGCCTTATAGTTCAGGATGGTGTACACCAAGTCTGGTTATAGGACTCGTACTAGTATGTCGACTCTTCATTACTGTTCATAAGAAAAATACAGAAATAGAAAGTAAGCATTTAGAAATGTTCATAGCAATTTGACAATTCTGTGGAATGTAATACTAAATAAATGGAGGTTGTGTTGTTTGTGCCTTTTAAAATTTTTATTTTTCTAGCAATTCATTTTTATTATACCTTACAAAAGTATTGTTCTGTGATGGATTGAGATTTTAACAACAATGATCTTCCACCACAAACAGTTTGAAAAGCAATGCATTGGGATCATAGAGGCAGTTTTCATCTGCTTGTTTTACAAGATTACTTTAGGCAAATTATTAGCCTATCTAGATTTTGAATTTGTCAATATTTGATAACTATCCGATTATATCACTATTATTAAGTAACTATATACAGTATGAACCACTTACATAATCTGCTGAGAAATTACCAAAATATTTAGATGACCCATTCCTACTCTTTCAAAAAGCATACGAGCTGAATGGTCAGTTAAGTTCAATGTCTTGGAAGAATTAGTAGATTATATAACACACAGACTTGCTTCATTCCTCTATTTAGTTCATGCAACAAATATCTGTTGAGCACCTGCCTTGTTCTAGACATGATTTCAGCTGCTGAGATTGCACAAGTTAACAAGAATTGCAAGGATTCTTGCCCATATGGAGTTTGTATTCTAACAAGGGCTACAGTCAATACAGGATGGTTATAACACATCCTGTAAACTGTACAGTATATTTCAGATTGAAAAGTGCTATGAAAAAATTAAACCATAGCAGGGAAAGTAAAGAGGGCATATTTTAAATGGTCAGGTTGAGCTTCAAGATTTTTTTTTTTTTTTTTTTTTTTGAGACAGAGTCGTGCTCTGTCGCCCAGGCTGGAGTACAGTGGCGCCATCTCAGCTCACTGCAAGCTCTGCCTCCCGGGTCCACGCCATTCTCCTGCCTCAGCCTCCCAAGTAGCTGGGACTACAGGCGCCCACCACCACACCTGGCTAATTTTTTTTTTTTTCTTTGTAGTAGAGATGGGGTTTCACCATGTTAGCCAGGATTGTCTCGATCTCTAGCCAAGACATAAAAGAGGTTAAGTTAGTCATGTAGATATGTGGGGGAGAAATATTCCAAGTAGAGATAACAGCCAGTGCAAAAGCCCTGCACTGGCAAGTATCTAGTATATTTGAGAAGCAACATAGAGGTCAGGATGGCTAAAAGAACAAGAGAAAAGAGAGCAGAAGAGGACAAAAGCATTTAGAGTCCAAGTTGGCTATTGAAGGAGTCAGTTTCTCTCTCTGAGTCTGATGGGGCCATTGCAAGTTTGAACAGAGGACTGGCATGGCTTTACTTATATTTTAAAAGATTATAAAGCTATTACGGTAATCCAGGTAAAAAGATGCTGACAGCTCCAAAGAGTGGTAGCAATGGAGATGGTGAGATGCTGGGTTTATTTATTTATTTATTATTTATTTATTTTTTTGAGACTGAGTCTTGCTCATTCGCCCAGGCTGGAGTGCAGTGGCGTGATCTCAGCTCACTGCAAGCTCCATCTCTGGGTTCACGCCATTCTCCTGCCTCAGCCTCCCGAGTAGATGAGACTACAGGCGCCCACCACCACGCCTGGCTAATTTTTTTGTATTTTTTAGTAGAGACAGGGTTTCACCATGTTAGCCAGGATGGTCTCGATCTCCTGACCTCATGATCCACCCGCCTCGGCCTCCCAAAGTGCTGGGATTACAGGCTTGAGCCACCATGCCCAGCCATGATGCTGGGTATATTTATAAGGCAGAATCAACAGTTTTTTTTGACAGATGGGGTAGAAGTTGCGAGGTTGAGAGAGAGAAAGATAAATCGAGGAAACTTTCAAGGTTCTAGGCCTGAGCAACGGGAACAATGCAATCATTTAGGATGCACCAAGCTGTGGGTAGAGCAGATTATGCAGAGGTGTCAGTAGATTGCAAGTTTTGCCTGGGATGTGTTAAGTCTCATTTGTCTATTTAGATATCTAATTGTCTCAAGATGTCAAGCAAGCAGTTGGAATCCAGAGTTTGCAGGTGGTAATAAATTTGGGAGTTGTTGGAAATACATAGAATTTAAAGCCGTGAAACCGAATGAGATTATGAAGGGAACAAGTATAGATAAAGAAAAGGACTAGAGCCTCAGATCTGAGGCACTTGGACATGAGGAGGTTACGGTGAAGAGGAGGAACTGGGAAAGGAGAATCAGACAGAGTGACCAGTGGAACAGGGGAGGTTATAGAGTGTGGGGATTCAGAAGCCAAGTGAAGAAAGCGTTTCAGGGAGGAAATACTCATCAGCTGTGTCAAATGCAGCCGGTAGGTCATGTTAGATGAGGACTGAAAACTGACCTTTGGGTTTATAAATATGAAGTTGTTGATGACCATGTACAGATGTAATAGTTTGTGAAATGATAAAGACAAAAGTCACATGGAAGTAGATTTAAAAGAGAATGGCCAGAGATGAATTGCAGACAGGGAGTAAAAACAAATATCTTAAGGAGTGTAGAGTACAAGGGGGCAAATATATGGGGGCAATCATTGATGGCAGCAGTAGGGTCAAAAGAGATTTTGTATAAATTTGTAAGAGAGTTTATTCTAGGGAAAAATATCAAGAAAGTAACAGTACAAGTCAAACAGAGGTAAGATAGACACAGAGGTGACGCTCACATGAACAAATTTTGGAGACTAAGTAATGCAGCTGTTAGAAGTGGACATAGTCACAACACAGAACACTTTTAAAGCAAAACAGAAATCACTGTGTGAATTGCTTGTCTGATTTCAAGGGCTACACTTTTCTAATTCTGTAAGTGGTGCTTACTAGGAAAATTGCACAGGCATTTGTTTGCAAATGCAAACTCTTTTGTAATCATCATTGAGCAATTTGTACAATCACACATTTCTTCAAATGATAATTAATACTGACGCTTAAATACCAAATTGATAGGCTTTCTTGCTCTCTCACAAGCTATTCACATTCTAGCTGTAATTAAGAATCAGGAGAGAGCTCTTTAAGGTAATGGGTGCTAGATAATTTTATGTAGTCTCTACTGCCTTCAGTTTCATGTCAATATATTAGATAGGAGTAAAAGCAACAATGATCTTTTTTTGTATATATATGTATAACATATACAGATGGTACACATATTTCAATATCATAATACTTATATTGTCATCTAAGAGGCATAATACAAAAGAAAAATTTTAGTCACTCATGTCCCAGGGCGTTACAAAAGTTCCTGATCGATGGATAGATAGTTTCCCTTGGTCATTCAGGGGTCCAGGTTCCTTACCTCTTGTGGCTGTGCCTTCCTTTAGGGGTTTGGAGAACGCAGATCTTCTTCTTGTCTGCTGTGGCCTGGAAGTTACATATTTTACTTCTACTCATATTTCATTAGTAACAACTGGTCACAAGGCATCTCTTAGATGCAAGAAGGCCTGGGGAATGCAGTCCATATTCAGTCAATTCAGACTCTTCCAACATAATTCTATACTATGAAAGAAAATCCTGCCACTTTTTTTTTTTTTTTTGGAGACAGAGCCTCACTCTGTCGCTCAGGCAGGAGTGCAGTGGCACAGTCTCAGCTCACTGCAACTGCCATCTCCTGGGTTCAAGCGATTCTCCTGCCTCAGCCTCCTGAGTAGCTGGGATTACAGGTGAGTGCCACCACACCTGGCTAATTTTTGTATTTTTAGTAGAGACAGGGTTTCACCATGTTGGCCAGGCTGGTCTCAAACTCCTGACCTTAGGTGATCCACCCGCCTTGGCCTCCCAAAGTGCTGGGATTACAGGTGTGAGCCACCGCACCTGGCCAGTCCTGCCGCTTTGATGGTCAACCAGCTATCTGCTACAAGGAATGAGCTTTTCAAGGACAAAGACAATCAAATCACTGTCTGATTTTCTTTGCCTAGATGGTATTGAAAGAGTTTGCAGTTCTTCTATTAAAGGAAAGCAAAGGGAAGAGATATAAAAATGTTCTAACATAACTTAATCTGTGATAAATTAGAACACTGAGAGTAGTAATGAAAGTTAGAAATGTTTGTTTTATTTTGTCTTTACAGAATGTATCAGCCTAGAAATCTAAAAATGAAGCATGAATCCTGTCATAACCTACACCCCACAACTAGCATCGTTTATATATGTAGAGCCCATGGCATTTATTGCTTTCTTATTTATAAGATCATATTAGTAACTAGTGGCAGTGATAAAGACCAGTCAACATTAACACCATTCAAAATAATAATAACAAGAAAAATAATGTCTTTGAAGAGCAGCTAAAATCAAACTTGGATTGGAGACTAGGAAAACAATCAGTCCTCATCATAGTTGTAATCATATAAAACATTAAGTAAGTTGTCTTCACTTTAACAGTTTAATCACATCATATACTCTTCATATAGGGATATTCCTTTGAATTACCTTGTGGCTCTCTGTTTACATAAATATATTATTAGCTTATGTTTATATATTTAGCTTATACAAATATATATTTTTATATATTACCTACATAAGTACATGTCTATTTATATATCATATATAGCAAATAATATATAGTATATTTAAACATCATTACATTTGTGGTCTTTGCTTTTGTGTGTGTGTGTGGGGGGGTACTTTTCTTTATTTAAAGGCATAGCTTCTCAATAAAGATGCATACATGAGCTCAAGAATAAATCTTCATTGAATAACGAACTGAATCCTTGTACCTCAGATGTCCCATTGCTCTTTCTTTGACTTACATATTTTGGGGTCTACAAAAATAGACAGCCATAGTGAAAGTTCAAAGTCACTAACAAGTTAAAAAGGAAAATAAATCTTGATTTTTTTATGACCTTTGCAAGAGGTATGTGAAACTTAGTAACCAGATAGGTCATTTTTCATTGGCCTTTTTCTTCCAGAAAATTGTCATTCTTAAAATGTACATTTGAAAACAATCCTAGCTATTTTAAATAATGCCAAAATAAATAGGGGAGTTCAGATATCTCTTTAAGATACTAATTTTATCTCCTTTCAATATACATCCAAAAGTAGGATTGCTGAATCACAAATGGCAGTTCTATGTTTAATGTTTTTGAGCAGTCTCCATACTGTTGTTCATAATGGTGATACCAATAGATACAATTTTTAACTGTCAACTGCACCTCAATAAACCTGGGGAAAAATAATCTCTATGTCAGCATCGGTTCAATATTGAAAAGTCATTTTATTCTTAAGAAACATCATAAGAGTACACATACTGGAAAAAGAAAGAATAAGTCTGTTTCTTTATCACTGCATTGAGCAGAATGCAAAAATTATGCTTGGTAAGGGAGGTTAACTGAACCATACAACTTCAAAAATATTTCAACCTCAAAATGTCGTTAATTGCAAATGAGTTGCAAATGTTCCACTTACAAGTCGAAGGAGTATTGGACAAATGTTCAGTAAATGTTTGTTCTTAATGATTGTTTTTATCTCTTCAGTTTGGCCCTCCAGATCTCCTTTCCAACTTTCTCAACACAATTATCGTCCCAGGAGTGGGGCCTGGAGACAACAGCCTCCTTTGACCTTTGACTCCAGGTTGCCTTTGGCCAATGAGAGCCCCAGCAGGAGATTAGAGGGGAGGAGGTGAAGGGGCAGGCTTGACTTCAGCTGGAGCTGCCCTGCAGGACTGCCTCAGGCGGGGTGGACCCTGCACTAAAGGTCACAGGACCTCTCAAGGCTACACCCATCCCATCCAGGAACCACTCCTTTCCCTTGATTCCTAAAACCTGGAGGTGGTAACAGCTTTGCTGTGATTAGCCAGCATAATGCCATCTTCCCTGTGGTTTCCTTGTACCCTGCCCACACCTTTCCAAGCACTCTCATATTGAGAGTGCCAGCTATCACCTCAAGCCAGGACCCTGACTGATTCAAAGATAAAAATATATAAGAAATGATGCCTATTACTATAAAATTTCATACAGTTTGGTATAGAAATAAAACATGTATGCAAATAAATATAACGCATGTTTTAAAAAAGGGGCCATTTGAGAACAATTAAAATGCTATGGAGTTTTAAAGACAGAGAAATTACCTCTTTTGGGGCAATCAGAAAAGATTTCATGGAAGACATATAAATGGGACCTGGAAAGATGGGCAGTATTTCAGTAAGGAAAGGTGCATCCAGGTAGAAGAAATAGGTCATGGGAAAAGGCATGGCTTATCTGGGGAACTGTGATTAAATTGTATTAGAAAATGAAATACATGATTAGAAACAATAGAAAGAATAGCAAACAATAAGTAAGTGAGGGACGAATTGAGTTCAAATATTGGAGTAGTTAGAAATTTGGTAGACATTTTAAAATCAGCAGTGGGTTTATAATTGAATCTTACTGTGTGTAAAACTATCAAATATATAAGCATTTGAGAACAAAGGCTGAACTTTAGAAAACTTAAAAGGGAGACCCTTTTGTAGAATTGTTAGAGCTTGAGCTAAGGTAATAACAAGGGTAACGAAGAGGAGGAGATGATTGAGAAGGGTTCTGAAAGAGTTATGACTGTTGGACTCAGAGCCAGTCGTATGGAGGCATGACTTAAAAGAATGTGTAAAGGATTATTCCAGATGGCAGAAGGGAAGGATGGAAGTTCCATTAATGGTCATTTGAAAGTCATTAGAAGGAACGATTTGTGAGAAGAAGAGAAGTTCAGTTTTGATAAAAACAAATGTAGTATCTGCCAGCCTGACATTAAGATGAACTTTGGGAGCAGATGATCGCAAATGTAGAGGTCATGCCCAACAGAAAGGATAGAGCCAGAAGGCAGGTTTGGAAAAATGACTAAAAGAGGTGATCACTGAATCACAGGAAGGAAATGGAACTTGGATTAATGCTCACATGTAGGAAGAGAAAGAAATAAAAAGATTAAGAGTCATTAATATACAGTTAAGTACGTTAATGTGTAGAAAATATTTAGCACAGTGCCTTGTTAAGCGTAAATGCTTAATAAAACATAGGCTATTATTAAAGTCACTATTGAGTTAAGGGGAATGTTAGGACAATGATGTGTAGAATCAAGAAGATTTAAATAAGGATGCATGTTGCTGCAGTTTCAAATGCTGTAATTTTAAGATGCTAGAGATAGATATTTGGAATATATCTAGGAAGACAGAAAAATATGGGAAAAATAGATAAAAAACATAATCTACTCTCTGGTTTTCCCTAAATACTCTAACTTTCTGAGGTCAGTATTTATCTTTTGTATCCCTTCCAATGACTGTGGAAAGCTTAGTGACTCCTCTGCAATATCATCAAAATGTGTGTTGTTTATGTTGGTTAAGAGCATAAGCCATGGAGTCAGAATGCCTGGGTTTGAATCCTGGCTTCATTTTTAAACTAAATCTATGACTTTGGACAAATTGCTCAAGCTTTGTGTTTCTAGATGTTTTTGTCTATAAAACAGGGTCCTGAAATAACCTACCTATCTCTATTTTGTACATGAGGTTGACACTTTAAAGGTAACTTCTATAGCTAACTAATCAGTGTTGGATAATGTATTTACTATGTTTTGCTCCCAGTTAATTACATATTTCTGCAGCTGTTAACTACCCTTTCTGCAACTGTTAACCCCCTTTCCAGCCACACTGCATGCACTGGGTGTTACAGTTGTTGTAGCAGAAGTAGTAGGTAAACTGAGCAGGATACCAACACAGAACAGGCCTCGGCACACAAATAATAGGTATCCTTGACCTCAGGTTTTTGGGCCACCTTGGCTATAAGGAATTTCTGAGCCCTATCCATATCACTCAGGACTTTCCCCACAATGAAATCACCTTCCCAAGTCTATGTTATTCTCTGTTTTGTGCTAAGAGACATGAGTATAGAGAGGTTATATAAACTAATTTTTAAAAAGAAATTAATGAAATAGAAAGTTGGCAATTAGCACAAGAACCAAATTAGTTCTAAAATATAAAATCCTACAATGTTCCACGCATTTCGAAAGTATGTTGGGACAGTATTAAAATATCCACCAATACTAAAAATGATTTGCCACAGTTTGAAAGATGCATAAACAACTGACAAGTCTCTTCTCCATGCCCCTACTACGTAAACCTGAAATTGTATTTTTAAGTGAAAAATTCGGATCATAATATAAAACAGGCAGCAAGTGGCTTCCCTGATCTTCTGGCTACCATTGTGGTTTATTTGTATGTATGATTTTATGTAAGTATGGAATTTGAATGCTTTTAAGAGTTAAATAGCCATAAACTTCACCATCCTCTATTGCTTTGCTTACGTAATCAGCCTGATTCACATTTGTCTTTTTGGTTGCTGTTGTTTCTTTGTTTTTTATACCTGCTAGGACTTGTGATCATTTGAGGTTGTAACTTAGTAGACGCCAAAGATAAGACACTTTGATTGATTGTCTTTATTGAATTTCATATACATACATTATTCGGGGGAACTGACTATCTCCAATTCAGGTCTAGACAACTAATTTATTCAAAGAACATTACATATTTAGTCTGAGTTGTTTTATAGACAATATGCTGTCAGTGATGTTTTGTTCCCCTATATTTCTAGTATCAGAAATATTGTCATTTTTATTTACAGGTGTGGAACCCAACTGATATGCCTCCAGGGAAAAAAGCATAAAAGCCTTTTGTCGTGTAGCCCACTGGGGAATCTGGAGTTTCAACAACCTCAATTGCTCATTTACCCCTATTTTTGTCAAAGGCATATTTTCATAAACATTCCCACACTAAATCTTGGAGGAACAGAATATTAACTAGTTTTCTTTTTTCTACTCACTGGCTCATTTAACATGGAAAAGTAAATGACACCCCAGCTTATTTCATTTATTTTTTAATATTGCTTTTTTACTAGAACTCTAAAAGAAAAAAGGCCTTAGGTATCATAATGTACAAGTGTGAGTGATTAGCAGGATGCAAATACCCAGTTAATCACCCAGGAACACCATTTAGGGGTCTGCATGGCCTTCTTTATAGTGGCAATAAAGACTGGGGGATATGCGGGCATTAATTTTTCACATAAAATGTTAATGAGATGCACAACTCATTACTATTCTTTCATTCCCAGATTTTAAAAGATAGTCTTTGCCATAGTTCTATTTACTCTAAGAAGGATATCTTAAGTAGTAGAATCTTAAAGTCTTCCTAGCAGCCGTTTTCATGTTCATGATAGATTTTTGTTTAATAGATGGCCAAGAAAACAACATAAAACAACTTAGCTCAGAAATATAATAATTTACAAGTATACAGAGCGCTGCAGTTTACAAAGCATTTTTGAGTGTATTATCTCATTTGGGTTCCCTGGCAGACAGACTCTGAGATGGAGATCAGGATGCAGGAAACTTACTGCCATGTACTCTTGGGAGGAAGAGTAAGAAAACTGGACTGGGCAGAAGGAGAGGAGAAGCTGTAATGCAGACACCACGAAGGCCTCAGTCAGCACCGCCAGGAACTCTGAAGGTTCTCATGAGTTGGCGTGAGGTGGCTTTTATATTTCTCTGTGGACCAGTCATTGTATATGGACTAACCCAAGAAGGAGAAATTACCTTGGGCGAAGCAAATCGTTTTAGCTGAGGCAATTCCAACAGCCCTTAAATAAAAATTTAGGTATTTCCCTCTCCCCTCCCTGGCATATGTTTACACAAGCAAATGGCAAGAGATGACCCTGGAGAAATCATTATCATGTGGCATCGTAGGGTCCTTCCTTCTGGGAACCTGGCTTCTCCTTCAATCAAAGGAATTTTGATCTGAATATTGACTTTGTTGCAGAAATCGGGAAAAGGATTGTGACGTTTTATTTGGGCAACTTCCCTCAGCCTCTTGACCTTCTATGCTAGATTTTATTTTGATTGTACACTGTAGGGGTATGGTTGTTGACTGCCCATAGGGACAAGTTCCATTAATCCTCTATGAATCCTCTTTCTTTCTTTTTTCCATAACTTCTCTGGGTGAATCTGTGAAATTTATCTCTGTATGATGCTTGACAGTTGATGTCTTTGCTCGTTTTTCAAAGTTTTAAGTTTTACGTTTAATTCTAAATTCCTGAGGGTCAGCCCTGTGTCTGCGTGGGTTGGTGTCTGTCCATAATTGGGCAAGGGTTGTGCTCACCACCTGAGTCAGTAAGGCTTCCGTTCCTTACAATAAATTTAAGGTTCGGAAGGTTTTCAACTCTTACCTAGTTTTACTTTCTACTGGGTCCATTCACATCTCTTATGCAAATGTGTGTACCCTCAAGGCTAAACAGGAGTGTGTAGCTGGCTTGGGCCCGCTTGACTCTAGTGCGCATGCGTGTAGCCTCAGCCTAGCATATGCTCTTCTAACCGTGCACCCTTAGGCTAGTGTATCAATTGGCCCTCCCCACTTGACCAACTCCAAAATAACCAGTTCTACCAACAGGGTTGCACTGAGTGTGGCCAAGTCCACTGGTCTAAATCAAGTGAGCCCCTTTGACTAGGACACAGAAGCTTCCTGTTCTCATGGCCCGTAACACCACAGCAAAGCCTTCATTCCTACCAAGCTGGGGTCAGATGGAAGCAAGGCCACCTAACATGCCACAGACTCCCTCTCTTCTTATCCAGAGTTCAGCAGATTTTCACGAGTGAACACATCTCAGATTGTTGTATGGTGTTTGTAATTCCCATAGCACTTTAATGGTTGATTGTGTTTATGTATCCATCTCTACAGTGGCACTTTGGGGAGAGGAGTCACGGACCTCCTGGCTTGGCCATGATTCGGCTTTCGGAGATTTCATTTAGAATCTGTGATCTTTCCCATATTCTTCCTAAAAGGGTAAGTTAGAGCCAGTTTTGGTACCTTAAGAACTAGGAGCTCTGTTTGTTTTGTGAATCCACATTTCAGCAATGCACTTGCTTTAGTAATTTCATAATAGTACAAAGCATTTTATACGAAAAACTTTTGCTTTCTTTTATTTTAAATCTCTCTTTTTTTCTTGCAAAGGTCAGTTCTTAACGAAATAAGTCAGAATAAACCTAAAGGACACTCTACAGCGAGATAAAGTATCTGCTTCCTTTTGTTCACATGCATTGCTGACTTGGAGCTCTATTTCTACCTGAACGTTCTTGCAATGTGACAATGTTGAGCTTGGCAAAAGACCCTAAGCTTGAGCATGGGAAGCAGACACCAATTCTAGGCCAAATGTAATATTTAAGAGCCTATTTGAAAAGCTAATTTATGAGAATGCTTACTGCTGGAAGCAAGAAAATTGTTAGAAACTTCTCAGTAATTACCTTTACTGAAAAGGGAATAGAAATCATTCTGAAAATCAAGCCAGAAAGATGGCATATCAACTTCCTGAACCATCAGAAACAAGGTTTAGAGGTTGATTTGGGCTTTACAAGGGCTCCAGCTGTGATGCAGGCAGCTGCCTGATAGCAGAAGAATGTGGGCCACTGGCACATCACATCAGAGCTCCAGTGACCCATCAGTTGTGTTGGGAACAGCTGGGAGGCAGGATGGACTTGCAGTGGATTTAAACATCAATGACCTTTCAGCAGGTCCATTTACCAGGACATTCAAAAAGCAAATGGGAAGGATCTAAAATAGTTTTGTGTGAGTCTCTTGTTTTCTTTTATCAAATCAAGTCAATTCTATATATAGCCATGATGTAAAACGTGAATCAGACCCCCATGTCCTTGAAAGCCACCAGAAGTTCCTTTGCTTTGAAAGGAAGGTCAACATGTTTAGAAAAATATATTTATTTTAGATAGTTACAGTGAAAAAGTGAGTGGTCTTGCTCTGAAGCTAAACAAGATTCCTCCTCTGAATAATAATCACCAAGAGGTCAGAACATTTTCTGGCTGCTTTTTAATGATCTATTTGACAAGACTCTTCAATGAAACCTCTCTCAGCAACTTGGGGTTCGTTGGCCTCCTAGTCTCTAGAAAAGTGGTTCTATATGGTCCCCATGCTCCAATACGCTTCCAATCTTGGAAGTAAAACTAGCTTTTGTTGGCACATTGGAATTTTAAAACTTGATAAATAGATCTGAAGATGGGGAAAATAATAATAAAAATAAACAAATACCTCTTTGTTATGATCTTCTTTATCTTTTCTCCTAGATATCAACTTTTTTCTATATATTCATAATATCAGAAGATTGAGTTTTAGCCCCCCAACACCCCCGGATATACTTACAAATAAATAATATTCTCTGTGAATATTGTCAAAAGAAAGAACTAGAACTGAAAGGCACAGTTGATTTTGACTCCTTTTGGGTGTGTGTGTGTAAGTGTGTGTGTGTGTGTGTGTTGTGTTGTGTGTAGAGGAATGGTTAAGTTCTAGTTAGTAGATAAGAGAAATTTCTTGTATAATCACAATTTCCCTTGGAAATTTATCTTAGAATATCCAGCACATTGAGTTTTTCCTCCAATATTAGAACACTTTCTATTTCTTTCATTGAACACTGGAAGTAGATGACTTGTTTGCAAATCAAAACAAGCAAACAACTTATCTTTAAACATTAGAATCAACACATCTTTAAATATTAGAACATTAGAAACATCAAGTGAATACCATGACAGGAATCGAAGATTGAGTCCAGAGTAGAAAAAAGATTCACGTCTCTCTTCTGCTCACTTCAAGGCAGCAAGTGGCAAAAAGGCCAGAAAGATTTCAATTAGCCCTGTATCTCATTTTAATTATTATTTTGAAATTAGCTGCTAAGCACACGCAGATGAAGTGCATTGGTATAAACATGTATATTTGTACCTATGTGATATATCTATACAAAGAACACACGCATATGAACACACCACACTTTAGAAAACTAGTGATACATGTTATTTTCCACATTCTTCTAAAGTTATTTTTTCCCCGTGTGCTAGGCTAGAAGTGGGGCTGATGGAAACGTCTCCGGAATTTTCCTCTATTAAACATTCAACTCTGATGTTCTTTATTAAAATAAGTTCAGTACCTGTGAGCTAAGGAAATGTGACCAAGAGTCCCTTAGTTAGGCTCGGTAACCCATCCCTTGAGTTATCTTGATTATTGAAATGATTTATTTTTCACAAGACTTGTAATTTCACACAAAAAGAAGGAAGGGGGAAAATTACAAAACAAACATGGACTGTTCAGGAATACTTTAGATTGCAAACAAAAAGCCGTAATAGACAAGTCATCAACTAATCAGCTTTGTTGGGAATACAATTGATCTTGTCAGGGCTAAAAACCCATCTGCCTTAAGAGGAAGATAATTTAAAAATTCCCTAATTAGTGTTCCATTTAATCTTCCACTGTCACGGTAAATGCTTTGATTAAAGTAAGTAACACTCATGAGTCACTACAAACCTATTTGAATGTCCATAAACTGATACAATTTTCCCACCCTTCACTATCTCAACCAGTATTGAACTTCCTGGCCCCTGCAATATAGCAGGGATGGATTTTCAACAAAGTGAATAAAGGACTGATTTTCACAAGATCTGAACCCCGAGGAGCAGATTGTCAACCTTTCTTCTCTGCTGAGGACAAAGACAAGATCATAGACCATTTTTAAAACTTCCATGTTTCCAGAGTCTCCCTGTAAAGACTATAATCCTTTCTCTAGGGGATCATACAGTGTATTCTACTCAAGAGGCACAGGGGAGTTTAAAAACGTGCACATTCCTGAGTTCAACTCTTAGATTTTAATTTTGCAGTTGGTGGTAGAGTTCAGGTATCTGAATTTTATCACCCTTTACAGGGATTCTGAAGCAAAATTACTACTTTTCCACTTTATCTGTGATCTCCTACTTACTTTATTACTACTAATAATTGTTGGTAGAGTTTGACCTAGCCACACTTAGAACCCAGCTGTCTCTGTTAGGAAGCTCTTTAAATGAGCAAAGACCCTCAAATGTTACCTTTTACTTGCTTTCCTACTTAGGGTTTTAGTTCCTTATTCTTTTATTCATTTATTCAATGGGTCTTTCTTGAACACTTAATGTGCAAAGCGTAGTTTTAAGTATGGATATGGTTTGCCTGTATCCCCACCCAAATCTCATCTTGAATTATAGTTCTCATAATCCCCACATGTCATGGCAGGAACCTGGTGGGAGGTGATTAAATCATTGGGGTGGTTACCCTCATGCTGTTCTTTGGTAGTGAGTGAGTTCTCATGAAATCTGATGGTTTTATAAGGAACTTTTCCCACTTTTGCTCAGCATTTCTCCTTCCTGCCATCACGTGAAGATGGATGTGTTTGCTTTCCCTTCAGCCATAATTATAAGTTTCCTGAGGCCTCCCTAGCCCTGCAGAACTGTAAGTCAATTAAACCTCTTTCCTTTATACATTACCCAGTCTCAGGCAGTTCTTTATAGCAGCGTGAGAATGGATTACTATAAGTATCAAAGATTTAGCAGTAGGAAAAATAAAACAAAAAACTAATACTATAAGGGAGCTTGCATTCTAGAGAAAAGAAAAGGAAAGAAGAATTATTCCAGTATTTGTAATCCCAATTGTAATAAGCAGGGGTCAGGAATAAGGTGTAGGGAGGTAAGGTTTTTATTTAACTGGGTTGACTGGGAAGTTGCTTCTGACAAGTTGCAGGTTCGAACAAGCCTGCCCTGTAGTAAACTTGGCATCCTCTCTTTCCTCACACCTCACATCCCCTGCTAGGAAGGAAGGGCAACCCTGGAGAAAGCATGGCTGAAGAGACAGAGAGAACTGGGTTCCGGTCACACCTTGCTTCAGACCCTGAATCCACCCATGCTTCTACTTTTTAGTAAAGTAAGAGATTAGTAAGATGTTTAGTAAGGCAAGCTATTAAATCCACTTCTGTATTTTTTAATGAAGTAAAACATTAAATTCTTTTTGACTAAGTAACGAGTATATTGGGTTTGTCCTTTGCCACCAGAAATTCTAATACATATGCTAATTTCATTTAATTATTTTAATAGAATCTATTTTATTATTACATAAGAATATTGTAAAAATCATAAAAATACAAAAATGCAAAGATAAAAAAGCAAATCTTAAAATATCATTTTAATGATTTTGCCAAGTATTCTATCATATGGCTTAGTTATTGAACCAAGCTCTATTCTTGTATGTTTAAATAGTTTATCATTGTTGGTAATGAGTACCAACAAAATTGTAAGAAATATTTTAAAACAAATTCTTTCCCATCTATTATTACTTTCTTAGGATCTATTTCTCAAAGTGGAATTATAGGCTCAAAGGGCATATACACATTTGTGGCTTTTGAAATACAAGTGCCAATTTGCCCTTAATTAGGATTGTACCATTTTTGACCACCCATAGAAGTAGCCAAAAGTGTTTATTTCTTTATACATTTACCAACACCAAAAAACAGAAGAAAAGTTTTAATATTTCTCTTATAAAATCAGGAACATCGTTGTTTATTTCATATTTATTTTTATTCCTAGAGGATTTAAACTTTTTACTATACTAAAATTTTAATTTGTTTTTTTGTAATTGCCAGTTTCTTGGTTCTAATCCCATTAAAATTTTTGAATGTCTATATGTTTTATTAATTTGTAATAATGTTTTATATATTAAATATATTCCTTCACTAATAATAATAATTCAAGTTATAGGCATTTTTATTTATTGAGCCCCGCACAATGGTAAGCCTTTTATATACCATTTAATTTTCCTTCTCTAATATTATAGACTATTATTGTGCTTTTCTTTTAGTTCTATACTATGTAAGATATTCACTTAACAAAGATGAGATCACATCTTAGATGAATCTGCCCAAAAAAGATCACACAGTAAGTAAACAACAGAGCTGGAATTTAAATTCAGGTCTGCTTCAGTCCAAACCTATATTTAAACATAATGACAAGTTGCTTTTGATTATTGTTTCCTCCTTCCTGACATTCAGGGGTCAACAAGCTATAGCCAATTTTGTAAATAAAGTTTTATTGGAACATAGCCACACTCATTCATTGATGCTTTTACACTGCAAGGTCAGACTTGAGTAGTCATGACAGAGGTCATATGGCTTGAGGAGCCCTAAAATATTTACTATCAGGACCTTTATAGAAAATGCTTGCTGATCTTTGCAGTTGCTTCCACTCTCCGCAAATTATATAAATGCTGGGTCTCCTGGATCTATCCTTCATCTTACCATATCTTATTTTCCCCTCAAAATTTCTAGCTAGAATTAAATAAATTATTATATTTTTCTTTTAGCTATAAACTGTGCAAGAATATGATTCATTGGCTTTCTTGATATTTTAATCCAAAAACTAACATTTTTTTTGTTCCCAAAACACCCTATTCTTACTCCCTCTTGTTTCTTATCATCCTGTCTTATTTTAATAGCACAGCATCTTCTTGGATGTAACTGAGAATAATATTTAACTTCTTAAAGATGTTATTTTGGATGAGATCCATTTCACTTGTGAAGGCTGTTTCTGTCTTGGGCTAGGTGTTGATGTTTAGAAATGCAGGTCTAAATTTATCATTTATGGAAGCCTTTGTGGACTTCTCTCAACAAATTCTTCTCTGGGTCTTCACAGCCATGCCAATTCAGTGTGCTTCTGAGCTGAATAGAACTATATTCTTTCAATTGATCATAATGGAATTTATTCTGACAAATAGTTTTTAGTGTTTGTAGCATGAGGTTGAGCCCTTCCTAACTGTGAAGGTAGATAGATAAAGTTCTGTTCTATGTTTTTTTTTCCCTTCTTTGTATTCAGCAGGAATAAATGTGTAGGACTGTTTTTAGCAGAGAAAGAAAAAAATTATGCAAGAACTGATTGTTTTTCATAATCTATAGGGTTTTAGATGAAACTCAACTAGAACTTATTAGAAAGACTCAGTTACCAACTAAGCTAAAGGAAGCAGGCTTCAAAACTGGAATGTGATATGTAAGTCAGTAATAATAAAGTACTCATTAGACACTGTCCTGGTGGGGTCATATTGCAAAAATCCATTGCCAACCTTCTATCGCATTTTAAAAGGGATGTTAACAAGCCTGTTTACATCAAAAATAAAGAATAGTCTAGAAATAATATCACATTATTGAAGATTATCTTCAAATTTTGTAGCAGCTTTCACAGAGAAGAATAAATGTTATGAGTGGCTCTGATTAACAGAAAAAAAAAAAGATGACGGAAAGTTATAGGGAGGCATAATTTGACTAAAAAAGGAAGAAATATCCTTCTAACAGCTAGAGATTTCCAAAAACTGAATCGGTCACCTTCTCAAAAATATTAGATAATTTTAGTTAAAAACTTAATTTTGAGATTTGAATCACCAACTGTGTGACCTAGGTAAAATTATTAAATTTATCTGAGTCATTGTTTCTTTATTTTATTTGGAGACAGTCTCACACTATCACCCAGGCTGGAGTGCAGTGGCATGATCTCGGCTCACTGCAACCTCTGGCTACTGGGTTCAAGTGATACTCATGCCTCAGCCTCTTGAGTAGCTGGGACTACAGACGTAAGCCACTGTGCTTGGTCTTGGTTCTTTATTTTCTAAGTAGTAACAGTAGTATTCATAACACAATGATGTTATGAAGATAAAATTATATTACAATGGAATACTCAGGTATTTGTTGAGTGTGCCCTGGTTTAAGACCATTATATTACAATGATCTTAAATCACTGCACACTCAATAAATACTCACCCTCAATAAATGCAGTTATACTGCTCATAATGTGAAGTGATGAGCTCCTCGCTTCCCAGGGGTAATTCAAGTAGAGTCTAGATGTTCTCCTGCCTGAAATAGTGTGTAAGGAATTCCAGTGTGAGAAATGTAAGTCAGAGCATTCTTCCAGGATTGGAGCACTTGCTCTGGTTTTTCTCTGTTCATGGAATGTTTTGATTTATTTGCACTACAGAAAAGCTAGTATAGAGATTCTAAAATAGAAATAAGCTTGGAGAGTTCCAAGAATAGAAAGAAGACCAATGTGATAAAGCAGAGGAAGAACGGGTCTGATGCCCACCCCTATCCATTTCTCCTTTTCTTCTGGGCACATGCAGAGATTACATCCCTGTTCTCCTTTGTAGTTAGAGACATATGCCTCTTCCGTCCATGCAAATAACAATAAAATGTGTTCTTCCTCAATGGAGCAATAAAGAGCCTTTCATGGTTCTTGAGTCTCTTTCTTTTCCTGTAGGAGTGAATGGGATAGGTTTCCTGTTGAGATGACTCACACCTCAGGTGGAAAACAGCTATCTGGGAGTCTCCCATCCAAGAATGAAACTATAGGAACAAGAAACAAACTTCTCTGTTAAACTGCTGAGATGATGGAGTTATTTTTTAAAGCAGAACAGCCTAAATTATCCTGACTAAAGCAGGGAATGACTAGTAATGGAGGATAAGGTTAGAAATGCAGTCAAGACCCAGTAATACTGCATTTCACAGGCCAGGATAAAGAGAGAACTTGTGACCCATGTAACGAACAGCCCCTGGGCAGCAGATGAGTCACATGACCTCTCAGCTATTGACTCATGATGCTACCAAAACTCTTAAACTTCCAAACCCCAAGATCTCAAAATTTGCATGACCTGCTGAGATACTAGCTCTTTACCCTGCATCAGTAATGCAATGCTGTTCTTCCTAATTTATGACATGAGAAAGTCAACTAATTTTTTATGCATTTAACAGCAAAAAAGAAAAAAAAACACAGATACATATGTCTTCTAAGGATGTCTTTCTATATAGTCACCTTTAAAATCCTGTTTTTCTCTGCTATACACATTCTTTATCTTTGTTTTGTTTTCTGGCTTTTGCAAAGAATTGTGCAAAAGATAGTTGCCAAATAAGGATAATTAATTTATAAATATTTGTGGTAATTTTTTTTCTATCTTTGCATTCCATTTTAATGAAGAAAACATTGCCAAGTTTTAAGTTTAACTAAAGACACACCTGTCTAGGTCCTAGATCTGAGTTATAATTAACATTTTAAAAGGAAATAAGCCAAGTAACGTATTTAGGTTTTTTTTTTTTTTTTGGCCAAGAATCAAATTAGATTTTATGTTGTGTATAGAAGTCAGTGAATGCATGACTACATGCTCAACATCAGTTTTTAAATGACATTGTTATGATGATATCATTGCCTAACCTTTACTAAGGATTTAGTATGATGTATACTAGGTAGACTTACAAGCAACTTATATATACTATCCTATTTAATCTTCACAACAACATTATGAAGTAGATGTTATTGTTATGCCATTTTTTAAAGGAGGAAACTCAAGAGAAGTTTAATGTCACACAGATAATGAGTGTGGTGGATGTGAGACAGAATCAAGGCAATTTAACCAAGGATGCCACACTGTTAATCATTATGAAAACTGTGTGATAACATAAGAAAGCTAATGAGAAAAGTATATACTTTAAATAAAGAAGTTAATGTTACTTACTGATTGACCACTCTGTGATTTGGAAAATAATGTGGTGACATTTTCCGTGTCCGAAGATGGAAAGTTAACTGTGGCACTGGAGACCGACATATTATATAGAATAATTATTTAAACCCTTGAGTCTCAACTTTCTTGTCTGTAAAATAAAAATTATATTACCTACCATACAGATTCATGATGAAAATTAAATGAAATGATATAATGTGTAGTGTAAAGGACAAATAGAAGACGTTCAATAAATATCAATTATCTGATTGAGTATACTCTTTACCCATCCCTCAGTGAGATCTTGGGGATTAGTGGTACCTATCTGTAAATTGTTTTATAATCCAGGGATGAAAGCTGTTGTCTACACAGAATGTGATAATTATTTCTGGAATTGAAAAAAAGAAAAGATTTTAAAATGCCCTTTAAATTTATTCTGGAGAAAAATGTCATATACACTAATGGTAAATAATAGCAATCACTGGGAAAAATAGAAATAAAATGAAATAAAATAACAAAATGGTGCTAATATTTGGAGCAGCGTAGTATAATAAATGATTAAGAACCTGACTTTTGGCATCAAAGAATCTACGTTCGAACCTAGACTCTTTTGCTTCTTACCTCTATCACTCTGCATACCTTTCTTTACCCTTTTTAGACTCAGTCTCCTCAGCCATGTAAGGTGAAACTAAGGCAAGGTTGTTATAAGAATTAAATGAAATGATGCATATAAAGTATTTAACATAGTGCTGGACTCTTACATGGGCAGATACTGATAATTATAGTGATTACCTGGTTCCTCAACATGCCTGGTGAGATCAATCATTAACCATCACTAAATAAATAAATCCCTCCTCTACTAATCTTGGAGTATATTGCACATAATGGTCCATTTGAGAGACAGCTCAGTTGGAAATGGGCAACCATCAACTTCTATGGCCTATGTCACTCAATTTTCAATCCTTCTTGCACTTCTGTTCCAACTGCTTTAAAAGATAACTGTCTCTCTTGTTATGGTGTCCCCAGCCCTACACACCTACACCCAGTAACTTTTGCACATGCTGTATCCTCTTCTTTGGTATTAATCTTTAATGCAAATTTATCCAGCCTTTTGGAGTATGAATAGAATATGATAGGTAAATACATAATAAATAGATAGATACATACATACATGGATACATATATACAGTTATAGAGTAGATGTGAACATATATCTATGTAGATATAGCTATGTGCATATAGTACAGATATATTAGATAGAGTTATAGATATGATATATGTAGATACAAATATAGATATATAGATATAGACATATAGACATATAGATATAGACAAAAAGAGATATTGAAGGGTAAGAGGTTGTGTGAATGCACTCACAGCTTTTTCTTGGCCAGGGAAAAATACTTTTTAGTATTTTTCTTGTACCAGGGTAGGGATTTCAATAGCATTCATTATGCTGATTTTGAAGAATAATTTCCCAAATCAAAGAATGTAGTGATGATAAGCCTTTAGTGAGATTTTTCTAAACTTTTAGCTTTAAAAAAATCTACCACATAAGAATAATGTTTTTTACAAAATATCAAAGTACTGGTACCTGATAGAAAAGATATGGACATGGTTGAAAGAATGAACAGCAAGCCAAAATCAAAAGCTATTGACTCTGATCATGATCTTTATGTCTCTACAGAGGTATATATTTATGATTTTTATACTTGAACTTTCAGCCGTTTGCCAAGTGCATAATCATTTAAAACAATCTAAAATGACGGATATTTTGTTCTAATCCAAATTGCTGATATTAGGATGGTGTATTATCTGTCTTTTAAACAAAAGAATCTACAAAGGAATGAAAACTATACAGACCCATGATGAAGAATTGAGCTTCAAATCATTATCGCGGAATAAGAACTTGAAATGTTAATTCCAATATTAGCCATCAGTCTTTGGAAAAAGTCACAAAATGTATAACAATAATTGGTCTGCATTCTTGTCCAGTAATTAAACTTCTTTATCATGCGGACTTAGTGGTTTGAGTGTAGAAGGACATAGTAGTTTTAATAAAATATTATATTATTGAGTTATGTTCAGAAACATGTAGAAAAGCATGTGTTCCCAAAACAATATTAGAACTACTTTTATCTAGTCTTTTATATTTTGAAAGAGTTTGAAGAATAACCTCTCTAGGAGCGACAATTGTTTGGTAACAAAGTATAGAAACTCACTCTGGCTAATTGAAGCTGAAGGGAACTTTTTGGACTGTAAGGAAAGAAGGAAGCTGTCTCTAGAAAGCCAGAATGATAGAATCACAGGCATGTTTTCATCTGGAAAGTAAACTGCATGGGCAACCACATTTGGGAAGACTTTCTACTGCTTCCAGATTTTCTGGTCATTATGCATTCCAGGGAGGAGCATCAAATCCCGGTAGCTTGAGTCACATGCCCACCTTGATCTTAACAGAAAATAAAAGGAAGGACAGGGTGCAAAGACTCTTCGGAACTCCCTTTGGCTACCCTAACTCTTGCATGTAATGGTCCACTCTCCAATGAAGGACTAGCATGTTTCCCCTTAGATAAAACCAGATTGCTGTTAGGGAAGGAAATAGATTCTAGGCTGCCTTAAAATAAATGTTTTTTTTTTTTTTTTTTTTTTTTGTCTTCCCCTTAGATCCTTTCTGCATAGCCTTTTGAATAAGGCAATACGTTATTACTATCTACTGCACATGGAGATGGAGGTTGTTTGAGTTTAAGCAGACTATGCAAGTTCATGGGGCCAGTAAGGAAAACAGACAAGACTAAAGACCATATTATTGTGTCTTTTCTGGTAGTTTTCCTACTACACACTTCTGAAGAGGCATTAATTTATTATTTGGTTTCTTTCAACTACAGATCACCTTATTTTTCCCTTTTCCTCTAAATCATTTTAGTGGATAACAAGCTACAGAGAAAGTCTGTGTATCACTGTCAAATCACCTTTTGGACAATATCGCCCTGCCATGTTTGTGTCAAAATGTATCTGCAACATTGACGGGAGAAAAAATATATAAAGGAAACGTCCTCATTGTTCATTCAGGGACGGACTCAGCTGGAGGGAACCTTGGGAGGTGGCATCACTAGTGCAGACTGGATACAATTAGGAGATGCTGGATGCCTCTCTGTGTTCCTGGGCACTTCTGCACTCCCTTAAAAGAGCAATTTCACTTTGTCTCCATCCCAAGCTTTCATTCTACCCCTGCAGTTCACAGCCATGGCAAACACTGAACGCAATTTTATATTTGTATGTGTGGACAGTGTCTGTGACATACTGACCTTGCCTAAGATATGGAAACCTGCAGCTCTTTCTTCTAGGTGTAGGGGAAGAAGCCATGCAGGTATGTACCGACATGGAATGAAAGAACTTCAGAAGCTGTTTACAGGGTTTCCTGAAATTCAGGAGAATGAAGCTTGAGATGTTTAAAATTCTCTTTATAGCTGATTTGAATTTGCTCAATAGAACACAGACCCCAGAAAAGCCTATCTCATGACACCTACTCACACGGCTCTTTTGTGGGTAGAAAGGAATATCTCCTTTTCCCCTAACTCTGGAATTAAATTTCTAGGGCTTATGAGTTCCTAGGAGTGTGGGAGAAGGGTGTGGACTACAGTGTGTGCTAATTGCTATTATGATCATTCATCCATCTGACAAATGATGCCTAAGTGGTATCTGACAGGAAGGCTAGTACTTACTTTCAGAAGTATACGCCCATGAGTTTTTAATCTCAGATATACTTAGACTCAGAAAATTCAGATATTTCTGTGTCCCTGTTTGACAAACTTCCACCAGCATCCCAACAACAGGGTAAAGGACGGGGGCTATAAAGGATGTTTTCTGAAAATACTTTGAGTCACCCCATTTGGTATCCAGCCATAAACAGAACCCTCAAGGCAGGGCTCCCCAGCCCCCAGGCCATGGACTGGTACCTGTTTGTGGCCTGTTAGGAACTGAGCCACACAGCAGGAGGTGAGGGGTGGGTAAGCAAGCAAAGCTTCATCTGTATTGACAGCCATTCCCCATCACTCACATTACGGCCTGAGCTCTGCCTCCTGTCAGATCAGCCACAGTATTAGATTCTCATAGGAGCACAAACCCTATTGCGAACTGCACGTGATCTCGGCTGTGTCTTCTTCATGAGAATCTAATATCTGATGATCTGTCGCTGTCTCCCATCACCCCCAGATGAGACCATCTAGTTGCAGGAAAACAAGCTCAGGGCTCCCACTGATTTTACCCTGTGGTGAACTGTATAATTATTCCATTATATATTATATATTATGTTGTAATATATAACATTTCTATTATTATTACATTGTAATATATTATTATTATGTTGTAATAATTTATTACATTGCAATATATTATTATTATGTTATAATAATTATTACATTATTACATTTGTAATATATTATATTGTAATGTATATTACATATATGATTACATGTAATAAATTATTACATATAATAATATAATAAAATATATAATAATATAATAACATACATATAATGTATATTACATATATTATTACAGGTAATATATTGTTACAATGTAAATAATATATTACAATGTAATAATAATGGAAATAAAGTGCATAACAAATGTAATGCATTTGAATCATCCCGAAACCATCCCTCTAACCCCCTGGTCTGTGGAAAAACTGTCTTCCATGAAACCAGTCTTTGGTGCCAAAAATGTTGGGGACCAGTGCTTAAAGGGACAAGTCCTGACTTGGATAAAGAAAGGAAATTGCCACAAACATAGAGGGCAGTGGAGTGAAGATTTCTGATCTAGAAAAACAACAACAACAATAATTCAGTGTTCACAGCCTGAGTCAATTTGGGTTGATTTGCAGAGCAGTTGGCCTAAGATCCTTTTGAGACCACCAGCCTAAATACTAACTCTTTCCCCAGACTCACCTTACCCCTCACTGGCCCCACATGGGTGAGGCCTTGAAAGTCATTTAACAAAGTACTTGGAACTCAAGGAATGACAAACTAGAGCCGTGTGTCATTCTAACAATCTGTTATTTAGCCTCTGTGACACTTTTATTGTTGGTTGTTGATTTTTATTTTAAGTATATAAAGTAAGATTCATTCATTTTTTAAGGTATATAAAGTAAGATTCATTTTTTATGGTTTGACAAATGCACAGAATCACGTATCCACCACCAGAGCAACGATATAGAAAATTCTCATCACTTCAAAAATTCCCCTGTGTTTCTCTTTTGTAGTGAATTCTTCACTCCACCATCAAACCTTGGCAAACACTATTCTGTTGTTGTTGTTGTTGTTGTTGTTTTTTGAGACGGAGTCTTGCTGTGTCGCCTGGGTGACAGAGTGCAGTGGCTTGATCTCGGCTCACTGCGAGCTCTGCCTCCCAGGTTCACGCCATTCTCCTGCCTCAGCCTCCCGAGTAGCTGGGACTACAGGCACCCGCCACACCACGCCCGGCTAATTTTTTGTATTTTTAGTAGAGACGGGGTTTCACCTTGTTAGCCAGGATGGTCTCGATCTCCTGACCTCGTGATCTGCCCTTCTCGGCCTCCCAAACTGCTGGGATCAGTTTATCTTTAAAAAGAATATCGCGTAAACAGAATCATACATATATAGCTGTTTAAGTCTGGCTTCTTTCACCTGCACACAATGCATTTGATATTCATCCATGTTGTTGCATGTATCAGTAGTTCGCTTCTTTTTATTACTAGGAAGAATTCTATTGCATAGAGGTACCACGTTTTCTACCCATTCTGCAGTTGAGAGATAGTTTTCAAATTTTAGAGATTATGAATGAAACTAACAAACATTTCTGGATAGGTTTTTATGTGAACATAGGTTTTTATTTCACTTTGATAAATATCTAGGATGGAAATTGCTAGATCAAAAGACAAATATATATTTAACATTATAAAAAACTTTTTGTTCAAAGCCAATAGCCAAAATGTTTTTCAAAGTGGATGTGGCTGTACCATGTTATATTTCCACTTGTGAAGAATGAGTGTTCCAATGAATCTGCACCTTATTCACATCTGAGTGTCATTCACATCTCAGAAGTGTCAGGTTGGTGGTTTTTTTTTTTTTCTTTCTTTCCATTGTATTAGGTGTGAAGTAGTACATTGTGGATTTCAGTTGCATTTTTTTTAATCACTAGTGATGCTGAGGAGCTTTCCATCTGCTTATTTGCAATCCTTATATTTTCTTAGTGAAATGTCTGTTCAAGTATTTTACCCATTTCCTACTGAATTATTTTCTTTCTGATGATTGGGTTTTGAGAGTTCTGTATACATTTTACATAAAAGTCTTTCATCAGATATGAGTTTTGTGAATATTTTCTCTGAATCTATGCCTTGCCTTTTCATTCTCATTTCTTTTGAAGAAAAATCCAGTTAATTTTGGTGAAGTCCAATTTACTTATTTTTAAATTAGTCTATGAATCATGTCTTTGGTGTCGTACCAAATAAATCTTTGCCAAACTCAAGGTCACAGAGATTTTCTTTTTTCTTTTTTTTTTTTTTTAAGGAATGCTGTGCTTTTAGGTTTCATATTCAAGTCTGTGATCTATTCTGAGTTGTTTTTGTATAGGGTGCAAAATATTGGTAAAGACTCATTTTTTTCTATATTGCAGCATAATTTTTTGAAAAAGCTATCTTGTCTCTAAATGCCTTTGCACCTTTAAGCGTCAATCAACCATAATTTGTGAGTCGATTTCTGAATTTTCTAATCTCTTCTATTGATCCATATGTTTATCCTTTCTCTACTATCATACTCTACACTCTTATTATTTAACAATGTTCTGCATTTATAGTATACTTAATTGGAAAATCAAAGGTATTTTTCCCTAAAAATTCATCATTTTTATTGCATGCATTTTTAAAGGGTAATTTACTCTCTTTGTTCGCTTTTTCCTTAATTTTTACTTTCAAAATTCATAAGCCAACCAGTCTGAAAAAGCCACATACTGTATAATTTCATTTACGTGATATTCTGCAAAAGGCAAAACAGATTAGTAAACAGATCAGTAAAAGATAAACAGAGCAGAAGTTTTTGGGAGTCAAAGGAGAAATGATAAAATGGGTGAAGCATAGTTAATTTTTTTCATAGGGAGGCGAAACTATTCTGTATGATGCTATAATGCTGAATACATTACACTACGTGTTTGTCAAAAATCCATAGAACTTTATAGTACTAAGAGCACTAATTTATGCAAACTGAAAATAAAGTATTTAAGAGACCAGGGACTCTCAGGATGGAATATAAACTGTGACGAATAAATATAACTCTATGGCAAATATGTAAAACAAATTTCCTGAAGTGGGAGAAAAAGGTGCTGATCTAAGTAAATCTGGAAATGAGTAGAATCTATAAGATTAAAGACAGAAAGAACTTCACATAAGCACTCTAGTTGGTAAAGATGTTTCCCGCAGGGGTGAGAGTTAACAATTCTGAAACCTCTATACGTGTCTGGAATTGAATGATTAAGTAAATGAATGGCAGATGGGTTTCTCATTGTTGCAGTGGGAAGTTACAGAAAAGCAAGCGAAAAGACTAGAAAGATCCATGTGGTAATAGAGTTGGAGTCATTAGTGTGAACTCATGGATATTGATGGTTACATACAGAAATATTAATAAGTATGTATATATGCACAGATTAGTATATATGCACAGATTAGTATATTAGTATATAAACATATAAAGTTGATAGGGCCTAAACAACAAAACCCTTGCAGCAATGAGCACATCAAGTGCCCAGAATTTGGTCTCTAATTCCATTCTCTAATAAAAGGACCCAGGGCTTAATGAAAAAAAGTGGTTGATTCTAGGACTGGAACAGAAAATGAGCCTGGAGAGCCTTGTGGTGCTATAAAGAAAAATAGATAAACAAACAATAAAAAACCCTCATTGGTGGGATGTCAAAGAGACATAAGAGTCACCTGAACGAGATCTCAATGGCCAAAATTAAAAAATTTAAGCATCAGAATAAAGTCGTACTGGATCCCAACCTAAAGTATAAAATCGATATGCATGATATACACTGGCACAAATAAATGATCAAAAAAATGCATAGGGGAGAATAAGCAAATCTTCTATGCAGAAGAATTCTAAATAATTTGTTTGTCCTTAAGAAGGTAAAACTTAATTCCCCACGCTTTAAGTGTGGGCTGAACATAGTGAATTTCTTCCAAAGAGTTCACTATGGAAAGGAGGAAAAAAAAAATGACTCTACAGTGAAGAAATCTGACAAACACTGCCTCAGCCTGGCAATCAAAGTTAACAATAGCAGTAATAAGTCATGTTGATAATATGAATCCTTGGCCAGGCATGGTGGTTCACGCCTGTAATCCCAGCACTTTGGGAGGCCGAGGTGGGCAGATCACCTGAGGTCAGGAGTTCAAGACCAGCTTTGGGCAACATGGTGAAACTCTGTCTCTACTAAAAATACAAAAATTAGCTGGTCTTGGTGGTGCTTGCCTGTAATCTCAGCTACTTAGAAGGCTGAGGCAGGTGAATCGCTTGAACCCAGGAGGCAGAAGTTGCAGCAAGCCGAGATCTCACCACTGCACTCCAGCCTGGACAACAGAGCAAGACTCCATCTCAAAATAAATACACACACACACACAAATCCTTGACATAATGTGATGAGAAGGGTGCTTCACTTCTGGAGTCTTCTTATAATACACTATAGCCCCAATCTAATCATGAGTAAAGCATCACATGAATCCCCATTGAGGAGATATTCTTAAAAAGTACTTGACTAGTAAACCTTAAAAATTTCAGAGTTATCAAAAGCAAGGAAAGTTTGAGAAGCTATCACAGCCAAGAGGAGCCTAAAGAGACATGATAAACAAATAAAATGGCGAATCCTGGATGGAATCCTGGAAAAACAATGAAGGGATATTAGGTAAAAGCTAAGGAAATGTATATAAGGTATGGGTTTTAGTTAATAATGCTAATCAATATTGATTAATTAATTGTGACAAATGTACTATACAATATGAACTGTAAGAACTGGGTGTGGGGTATATGGGAACTCCTTGTATGAACTTTAATTTTTATAAATCTAATTCTAATCTAAAACAAAAAGTTTATTTTAAAAGCAAAAAATGAATCAGAAGCTTTTCTGCTTCAATTGTAAAAATGAGACTCCGAAGAGGCTTCATCTCATTTTCCTTCACTAATCTAAAATTTCTAAAACTGTTTGCTTGGAAGGATTATGACGCTAGGTTCTATCTCAAGGGCAATAATGCCACATTTTCCATGGGCTCAAGCAAAAGGGCAGTGGCATGCTGCTGTGGCAGACCTCCGTGCATAGGGGAAAAATGACAACAAATTGTTTTGTTTGTTTTGGTATTTAATTGATTGACCAACAGAATGTGGCAGACGTGATAATCTGGGTCTTTTGAAGACAAGACCTAACAAGCCTGCAATCTCTAGAATCCCTTAGAACAGACAGTCTAAGCACATTGTCTGAGGGGACTGAAATTCCTTGCAGTAAGAAGCCCCAGATCCACAGAGAAACCAGGTGTAAGTGCTCAGTTGACAGCCTCAGTTTAGCTCCCCACCAATAGCCAGCAAGTCTGGACAGGACACATTTGTGAGCCATTGGGTACCTCCATCCCAACTGAGCAGTGAATCTTAGAGATGGCTCCTGTTCTCATCACCATCTAATGGCAAATGCATGGGAGAATCTAGGTGGAAACTACCCAAGCTGAGCCCAGTCCATCTACAAAATTATGAAGATTAATAATAAATGGTTGTTACAAGGCACTGAGATTCAAGATGGTTTATTATGTAGCAGTAGATATTCAGAACACTCTACTAAGTGCTGCAGCTCCAAACTAAATTTTCTAAGAGCATTCCATGTACAAACAAACAACTACAAAAAAAAGCAAACGTTTGCCGTGTGCCTCTTATTTGCAAGACATGGTTCAGCACCTGTGACTTGAAGCCTTAGTGCTATCACCCACAGAACGAAAGCATCTCTCAAGTAACCATTGTGAAATATTTCAAAAGTGCCACTGGTAGTAAAATTTATGTCTTCTTTTTAAAGATTATGTCTTCTTTTATAAGACCACCCACTGCCTCTTCTCAAGTATATCTGAAGTATGGCTGGTCGGAGTATATCAGGACCCTCAGAGGAGAAAAGCATATAAAACCAGCACACCTGAACCCAGGTAAATAGAAAGACCCTCATTATTATCTTTACCAAATATTGATACTTTGCATTAATTTAGATTTAACAGACTACTAAGGGCTTTGTCTCCCCACCTAAATCTCATCTTGAATTTAATCCCCATAATCCTCATAATCTCCACATGTCAAGGGAGAGACCAGGTGGTGATAATTGAATCATGGGGGGTGGTATCCCCTATGCAGTTCTCATAATAGTGAGTGAGTTCTCACGAGATCTGATGGTTTTATAAGGGCCTCTTCCCCTTTTACTCGACACTTCTCCTTCCTGGACCCTATGAGGGAGGTGCTTTGCTTCCTCTTTGCCTTCCTCCATGATTGTAGGTTTCCTGAGGCCTCCCAACCATGCTGAACTGTGAGTCAATTAAATCTTTTTCCTTCATAAATTGCCCATTCTTGGGCAGTTTCTTTATAGCAGTATGAAAATGAACTAATACAACTAATAGTAAGCTTCTAATGCCAGATGACATTTCTAAAAATTCTTTTACAGAAAAGATTTGTTATGAATCTGCCAAGACACCATACTGTTTTAAAATCTGAAGTAAAAGTTAAAGTCTCAAGTTATTGCATCTAGCCTGCAGAGTTTGTCATTAAATGATTCTGAAATGCAATGAAAATGGAAACATATTGCTTAATGAGAATGATTTTATCAATATCTGCCTTTTCTTTTAAATTGCTTTCACTTTTTAATAAAAGAGGAATAAAATTATATGAAATGTATACCAGTAACTCAAAGGAAGGGGTGAGCTGTTCTGTGCATGTAACTTTGGGAAGGAGTGATATAACAGCAAGGAGTCAAATGTCTTAACTCTGTCCCAGGTTAACTCAGAGCCAGGCATCAAGGGAAGCATACAGGATAGTGATTAGAAATTGTTGTCACCTGGAGTGGATGCCCAGCTCTGCTGTTCACCAGATTTGTGACCTAAGGGTTGTAAGCTGTCAGAGATTCATTTGTGAAATAAGGTATAATAGCACTGGCCTTAGAGACCTGTTGGGGGTTAAAATGTGATTAAGCTTTTAAAGTGGTTGACATAATCTATCTGTCTGCCATGTACTAAGCAGTGGTAAACACTGGCCTCTAATCGTTAAAATGACCTTGAATCTCTGCATCAGATTCTGTGCCTGGACTTCTCTTATTCCTTTCTCTTCAGGAAAGACATCATTGTTCATAATTTCAGTTCATTGAGAATCAGAATAATTCCTCTGACCCGTCTGCTTTTGAAAACCATAATTTTGGAGCAGTGACGAGCACAAACATCTGTAGGGATTTGTGATCATGGTCAAGTTATTTAACCCATCTGTGCCTTATATTTTCATCCATAAAATAGGGATAATATAGTACCTATCAGATGAGGCAAACAGGATCGAATGACGTAATACATGTGTAGAACCTAATTCAGTGTCTGACACATAGAAAGCATTCACTTTGCCATTATTATGTTTTCATCATCTTTATTAATGTAAAATATTTTCATTAGGCATATCATTAGTAACCTCATGTCCTGATATCTTTGCTACTAGTCTTTTCCCTAGCCATTCATTCTTTCATAAGGTGTACATGAGGGTAACACAATGAAAACACTATTAATAGGGTAATAGAGGACACTGTCTCTTAGAGGGAATATTGCTTTATTTATTTTTTAGAGCCTCGCTCTGTCACCCAAGCTGGAGTGCAGTAGCGTGATCTCTTCTAACTGCAACCTCTGCCTCCTAGGTTCAAGGGATTCTCCTGCCTCAGCCTCCAGAATAGCTGGGACTACAGGCACACCACCAAACCCGGCTAATTTTTGTATTTTTAGTAGAGACGGGGTTTTACCATGTTGGCCAGGCTGGTCTCGAACTCCTGACCTCCATCCGAATTGTGGATACTCCCAAAGTGGTAGGATTACAGGCATGGGCCACCATGCCCAGCCTATATTGCTTTATTTGTAAAGTTATTTTTAAAACCATGTGCAGTGTCGGGTGAAATATTGAGAACCTGTCTAATGGTTCTCAAGCAACAAGGTGAGATATGAAATGCTTTGCTCGAGAGATTATGGAGAGTTTCCCCCAAAAGTGAAGAGGAGAGAGTCAGAAGATCCAGGAAGGGAGGGAAATAGAAAAAAATTGATTGTGGGAGACTGCAGGATGGGAGCCAGTATGGGGTGGATGAGGATTTTCTAAGAATAGGCATATTCACTTTTAAGTTTTCTACTTCATCGAAAGTTCCTTCTCTACCCCTCAAGTAATTCCAACCCATCATAAGAAAGTCTACTTTACTCATGAATATGTTGAACTTGTGGGAGCTTTTATGTATGGTCATTAAGAAAGTGAATATCCTGGATGTGGGGATGGGTTGTGAGCAAAAAATGACACACATCTAGAAATTGGAATTCTGGAAGCAGGGGTCACTCTGCCTCATTCCTTACCCAGTGCAGAATGCATAGAAAATATTGAGTCTTCATCATGTCCACAAAGTGTGAAATGGAAGACTGAAGCCAGTGTGAACTCACAATCATGTGTTTTTGCCTAGTCTAGGAACTGGCACATTTTTTAAAAAATGAATATATGAATGAATGAGATCACAGCTGACATCCGGGTTACATTTCATCTCAGGCATTATATATGTAAGCAGTATTTACTTGCAAACTGTTTGGGCATCGTTCTCAAAGTTCTCCGGCTGAACTCTTTAGCTCATTGAGAATGTGAGTGTACTAAACTAGACTGGTTGTACATTTATTATGCCCAAATTTTATTCATTTAATGTACTTTTCCTAAATTCTACAATGCACTGTTCCAGGTACACAAAGTTGTCTTTCCCTTTTTGGATCTTTCATGTTAGGTGGATAAAACAGATCATAAGCTTTTAACAAACAAAAGTATTTCATATAGTGCTATGAAGAACGTCAATCAAGGTGTTTGGTTAGGGAGAGTCTCGGCAGGGAATTGGATAAGAAGACCTGTTAGTGAAGATGGTCAGATAATTCTTCTCTGAAAAGACTTTTGGGTTGAGGTATAAATTATGACATAGGACGTGGGATAATTTGGGGGTAAAACTTTCTATATAAAGGACTGTGATAAGAGTGAAGCTGATGGAATAAGAACAAGATAAGTGTGCTGGGTTCAATGGGAGATGGTTGAATGAGATTTGAAGAGGGGTCAGTAAAAATTTGGATTTTATTCGGAGAGCAACGGGAAGCCTTTGGAAGGTTTAAACATGAGAGTGGCATGATCCGTTATAAGAGTATTTGTTTTACAATAAACAATGCTCATCTCCTCTAGTATCTCAGTTAACCATCACCACAAACCTGAACTCTAAGCTTTAGTATCAGGAATGCAACTGGTGCTCAGGATATTTGCTCTATCCAAGGTTATTTGGGTAAAAGGGAAAATTGAGGGTTTTGCAGGATGGCCAGCAAGCATTGGCTGCCTCTCACCTGGAGCTCTCTTTGTTTAATAACTGATGGAAGGGAAAAGAAACCTGTCTCAAATTGCTGCTAAAAGACACAATGTGGCAGAGTGATTTTTTTTCAATACTCCCTGCAAAGTAAGCTAAAACCCATCTTTCCAATAAGCATGAGTATAATGCCTTTCCTGATTTTTTCCAAGTCTGTCTTTTACCCATGTCTTTGCTGAGCATGCATGTGCAACTCCCTACCAGCTTCTAAGGCATTAGCTGATGACCTGCAATCTGGAAAAGGGTCAAGAGAGAGAGATTAGAGTGGAGGGAATGCTGAGGGGATGTAGGAGGTACCAGAAAGGGGTGATCCACACAGCAAGCTTCAGACAGCCTGACTCAACAACAACAGAGCTGTGTATAAAGGTTTTTGTGATGTTTAGCTTTATGTGAAATCAAGTTATATACCTTGATGAAACATCTACCAGTTTCTAGAGTCAATATATTTAAAATTAGTTTCAATATGACTGATATACATTGTTTGGTTTATGCAGACTTCACTTCAGTGGTATTATAGCGTATGTATTTTAAATATTTCATTACATTTTATGCTGTTTCATGACATTTTTCATGTAATGCTCTGAATTTTATATGAACTCTGTAAAGAAAACTTTACCTAATTTATATAGTATAGTTTATCTTCCTTGTAATTCAGGATTTGAGAACTTACTCCAAAACGTATATTAAAAGTAAACACAATACAAACACCCTTTATAGACTGGTAGCATTAACACACTAAAGATATTTTGATTTTAAAAATCAATTAACTAAATAGAGTATACCTAAATATAAGAAAAATATTGTTTCCTCTTGTTCTTACCTACTTCTCCTCCTGGGCAATATTATTCACTTCATTTTCGATGAACCAGTATTTGTCAAATTTCTTCTAGACACCAAGCAGGATGCTAGGTGGTGTGTAGGCATTGGTGGGTAAAACAGACATAGATCCTATGGGGACAAAGGGCAATATATTGACAATAAAGAAAAAGACTTACAAGTAAATAAATGAATATACCATTACCAATTGTGTCAAGTGATGGCATGTAGTAGAATAAAATGACAATACCAAAATGAGGTGATGACATACACTGTCGTCTTCCTTATATCTGATTTCTTCCTTTTCCTTAGCAATAGCACTAGTTATTGTTTGGGGGCAGTGGGATGCTAGTGGTGATGGTGAAATTATATCTCATTTAAAAGAACTACATTTCCCAGAATCCCTTTCAACTAGGCATGGCCTGTAATACAGATCTGACCAATCAGGTAGAAGGAGATGGAAACATTGCTTCCTATGGGGACTACATCCTCAGTGGTTCCTTTCTTTTATCAATTAGGAACATGGACAGGACTCTGGAGTGTGGTCATCTTGTGACCATGAGGCAAGCAGCATGAAGCAGAGTGTAAAGGAATCTGAACTAACCATGGGCTTCTTGTTATGTGAGGGGGGAAAAATGTACAGCAAATTTACTTAAAAATGTGTATTAGTTAGATTTTCAGTTACTCATAGGTAAATGTAATTCCTAATTAAGGGTGTGAAGTGAGTGCTGAAACTTGCTTAGGAAAAGAAGTGGAAAAATTGGATGGGAATTAAGCATAGAGGTACCACGAAGCATCTGAAATTGTTTGGTTATGTCTGTAGACAAACCAAATGCTTAAACAAAATAAACTGAAATTTTCAACACATGCGCACACACACAGAGAGAGTCCTCATACTTTTAGATTTTTAGTTTAAAAAATAAGTATTTGGCACACATTCGTATTCACACAACTCTTTTAGCCATCCGCTTCCCTTTACCTGTGCAGGCCTATACGTTTAATGAGCAGAATAAAAATATCCAATCCTTAGGCTAAGGTTTCATTTTTACATTGGACTGAAATAGTTCCCAGCTTTGGTTTGCAATATTAGAAATTCGGGGAGGTTTGAAATAATACTCGGCTCCAGGCCTCGCGCAAGACCAAATGAACCTTAGAGATTCTAATTCAGTAGTCTGGGTACCTTGTGCGGGGTCTGGGCATTAGTATTTTTTTTAAAGCCCCTTAGATGATTCTATAAGGCCAGGTTTCAGAACCACTGATCTAAAGGAATAAACTTGAGTCTGGCTGTCCACATTCCTAAATCGCCCCAAAATGCAGTAAAGTGCAATAATACAGTGGCTCAGAATGTCCTTTATTTCTTCAGAAAGAAAATCTCCATTCCAGTGTTAAATTCACCAGTAAATGATTGGGTGATTTTGAGCAAATTATTGAATCTTCTAAGCCTGTCTTTCCTCATTGAAGACTCAATGAAATAGATGCTGGGCATCTTCCAAGATAACACTGGTATTTGTGGGAAGTTGTGCTAGCTGAGTTTTTCAATCACTATTTGCAAATTAGCAGGGGCTCCAAATATTAAAACTGTGCAATATAGTTAAGACCTATGTAAGTACAATGAAATTTCTACATCCAACACAATCACACAAACATGACTAGATTTTCAGTGTTTGGAAGATACTTTGAGGATGAATTCACTTAAAATGTAGACAACATGACAGGCAAAAATGGACTTTTTGAGTTCTGTGGAGACACTCAGTAGAATCCAAGGCATGTAAAACTGAACAGTCAGAAACCTTTGTAAATGCATTTGAAAGAGGCAAGTCATGTTTATTAAGATGCTATGAAAAAATGAAAACAAAACTTAATGACTTCAAATATGAGCTTCCAATTTTTTTAAAAAAGCCGCTAGGGTAGGCCCACCTAGTTGCAGGCTCTGATTTGCAAGAATGCTGCTCTTTACAGGACACATTTGTGTAGCTGCTCCCTGGTGGGTCACAGCAGGAATGTTATGTACTTAACCATGGGGAATCGTTTTTCAGAGCAACCCCAAGGAAGCCAGAAAGTAAAAGTGTCTTCATTGTATAATGGTATCATAGTCTTAGAGTTAGAACAAATGCTTAATACCATCTACTCTGAGCTGTTTATTTTCCAGATTTAAAATCTATGGCCTGTATGTTAGGTGCCTCTGTTAACACATTCTAGGTGGTTGATGGAGGGCAATTGCAAGCCCTTAAGTTGAAGTTAATTCTAGTCCCCTCTGTATTTCTCTTTGAGCCATACTGTCCAATGTGGCAGCCACAGGCCACACAGGGATTTTGAGTTCTTGAAATGTGGCTAGTTTGAGTTGAGATGTGCTGTAAGTATAATGTACACATCAAATTTCAAAGACTTAGCATCTGGCTGGGTGCTATGGCTTACGCCTGTAATCCCAGCACTTTGAGAGGCTGAGGCCGGCAGATTACTTGAGGCCAAAAGTTTGAGATCAGCCTGACCAACATGGCAAAACCCTGTCTTCGCTAAAAATACAAAATTTAGCCAGGCATGGTGGCATGCGCCTGTAATCCCAGCTACTTGGGAGGCTGAGGCAGGAGAATCACTTGAACCTGGGAGGTGGAGGTTGCAGTGAGCTGAGATTGTGCTGCTGCATTCCAGCCTAGGTGACAGAGACTCCACCTTAAAAAAAAAAAAAAAAAAAAAAAAAAAAAAAAAAAAGGCACAATATCATTAATTCTTATTTCTGATTACATTTTGGAATGACAATATTTGGGATGTATTAGGTTAAATAAAATATATTAAAATTAGTTTCTACATTTTACTTGTTTAAAAAATGCAACTACCAGAAAATTTAAGTAACATCTGTGGCTCACATCTAATTTCTTCTTTTTTTTTTTTTTTTTTGAGACAGTTTTGTTGTTGTTGCTCAGGCTGGAGTGCAATGGTGCCATCTTGGCTCATTGCAACCTCCATCTCCTGGGTTCAAGTGATTCTTGTGCCTCAGCCTCCCGAGTAGTTGGGATTACAGACATGCGCCACCACGTGCGGCTAATTTTGTATTTTCAATAGAGACAGGGTTTCACCATGTTGGTCAGGCTGGCCTCAAACTCCTGACCTTGGGTGATCTGCTGGCCTCTGCCTCCCAACGTGCTGGGATTACAGGCATGAGCCACTGCAGCCGGCTCTTGCATCTAATTTCTATTGGACAGTTTTAACTTAGATTTCCTATGACAAGATAAGTAAAGGTAACCAGAAACACAAAAAGATTGACAATCATGTAAAAGTTAAAAAGATGTGGTCAGAAATAAAGGGAGAGAGGGATCATGGAATAAAGGGGTATGAATTGGTGTAGTCAGGTATGAAATCCTAAATATGTTCTCCATAAGGGGCTACTAACTCATCTCTTAGAAACATGGAAAATTCACCGAAGAAAAGAGAATGGAAGCATCTCATTCAGTGTTTTCAGGGGCAAGACATCAACATTTAGAGGCTACCAGCTGTTCTCCTTTCAAGGTGTCTTTCTTATTCTATAGGGAAAAAAACAACTATTATAAGCCCTGAATTGCATGCTGACAAATAGGTTTTTCTATAGCTTAAGGATATGGGCAAAATTTTAGTAAAGGTAAGTTATTTTTGTCTGAGACATGCCTAATAATGGTATATATTTTCATATATTTTCTCTTTAATTTTTTAAAATCATACAGCAAAATAACTTTTTGTATATCTTCTAATACACACACTTATAGGTAATAGCAGACTTAGTAAATGTGATACTGTAGATTGGGCCACTCACTGCTCAATACAGAGTTTCTTGTGTATCGTTTTAGCTGATAGTTTTCATTTTTGATGGAGATTTGTCAGATTTGTGTGTGGAGGTGGGTTGGCGGTGGTTAGAGACAAGGTCTTACTCTGTTGCCCAGATTGGAGTAGTGGTGTCATCATAGCTCACTGCAGCCTCAAACTCCTGGGCTTAAGCAATCTTCCTGTCTCAGCCTCCCAAGTAGCTAGGACTACAGGCATGAGCCACTACACCTGGCTGATTATTTTTTCTTTTGTTATTATTTTTTTTTTGGTAGAGATAGGGTCTCTCTCTGTTGCCCCGGCTGGTCTTCACTCTTGGCCTCAAACCAATCCTCTTGCTTCAGCCTCCAAAATATTTCTATCAGGTTTAAGATGGAAATGGAAATGCCTACCATTATTCATTTTGCATTGCAATAAATAAGCTTCATTACCAGTGGAAGCTTATTAATTTCTTTGTGGAAATGCATTCTTTGCTGATTAATTCCCCCTTTCCTTCATTTTTGAACTGCAAAAGATTTGTTTCAAAACCCAAAGATTAGGTATCTTTCATTCTTTATTGAGCAAGTAACAAAAGAAAATACATTCATATTATTCAGGAAGCAATCATGAAGATACTTTATTGCTCATTTGTATCAATATCAAACTAATTTAATGACAAGTCAAACATCATGCCCTTTAATCATGGAAAACTGTAAGGTATTTCAGCTGAATAAATTAAGAGCAATTAACGAAAAACTGAGCTACACACATGAAGCTCATTATTTTGGGTTGAAGGATCCTTTTGATTTACCGGGATTATTTTCTTTGATGTGCCAGATGCCTGTTTTGCCCAACAAAAATCAAAACACTCCAAAGCATAAAAGTATGTACCCCATGTGTTGTTTAAGGTGGACTTGATAACTAACATTGGACATTAACATTTGCAACTGTTATTCCTTGGTGAATAAATATTCCTTGTCCAAAGGAAAGTTAGAAATATTCAAAATAAAATAAACACAAATCGGATTCAACTGTACAATTCATGCTGGAAAATTAGCTAAGATTAGGAAGAAAGAGGTTGAACATTGGCCACAAGTTGTCCGATAAAAGGCATAGATAAATGACATGCTGCTAGTCTTTTGTATTAGACAAAGAGAAACATGTTTCAAACATCTGCTTGCTTTGAGCAGAAATCTTTTCTAAACATGTATAAATTTTCTAAAATTTTTCATAAAATTTGTAAATATTTAGTAGCACTGCCTCAGTGTTCCAATGGTTATATCAATGATATTTTTAAATGTTGGTTTTTAATGCGCCTGTTAAAGGAAATTCAGGTAATTATTTTTTTCTTTTGCCAATTAATGAGATCAATAGCATGGATAATCCAAAACAGTGGGTGAATTTAAAAATAAATTGGATTCTATGATGCACCATACTCTCAGTCGTGTTTATACATGTGAATTAGTGTTATGTGTATATGTGTTGAAATGAAACATCTTATATGTACACATTAAAGTGTTTGCATTTCCTGAGATGTGACAATCATTGTAAGGACAGAAATCTTGGAAACATTTTGGGTAACTAATATGTGTCTGCCATTTATTCAGATTTTCCAAAAATACTCTTGGAGCATCTTTTATCATTATAGGCAATTAGGATGTATTCATGATTAAAATAGTCTACTTGAATTATATCCAGAAGGTAAAGCTGTTAAAGTTATAAATAATCATAATGACAATGTTAGATTCTTAGAATACATACAGCAGCAATGGCATTATTTCCCAACATAAGCCCCAGTTGGGACAGCCTCTCTGAGGAAGTGATTTTGTTTTTCTTAACTGTTTATTTTGAAAACTTCTCAAATCTACAGAAAAGCTGCAAAAATGGTATAATGAACTCCCATATTTCCTCCACTTTGCTTAACCAATTGCTAACACTTTGCCCTCTTCTGTATGTCTCTATCCCAATTTTGTTCTGAACCAATTAAGAGTTACAGGCATCTTGACCCTTCGAAATCCTTCAGCATGTGTTTGCTAAGAACAGTGCCATTTAGAGCATCACCATGACACAATATTACATTTAAGGCATTTAACATTAATACAAAACTAGAATCTCAAAGCAATCCGTATTCTAAATTTGCCAATTGACCCAGAACTGTCCTTTTTAACAGGAGCAAGTGAATTTGACTAATAACCAAATGCTGAGCCCGACGTAGCCTCATAAACGTGATTTATGGGAATCAAGAAAGAAGGAACAGGAAATCCAAAGACATCTATATAATATTTGTATACATTTATTTTAAAAAGCATAGACCTAGCCAATATTCTTGGGATAAAATTAACCAATAAATGTGACTTAAAATAGGCTAATTAAAAATGTTTAGTGTAAAATTACATGTAATAACCTTGTAAAAATTGATACTCATATTATTTCTATTTGGTTTTCCTCCATTTTACCCATGTACTCTTTATTTGCTCCTTGATAAAGTCAGTTGAAGCAATCTGCCACATAGCTCCATGTGTGAGATTTAGGAAAATTGTTGCCTGCAGAATTTCAAATACAGATATGAGACATTTGGAAGCAATTTCTGATGAGAGTGTACCATAAATTGCTACCCTAAGGTACATTGGTCACATTATCCAACCAAATGTTTTTACTTAAACAAGGTTCAGAGGGAGGAGGGATGTATTCGCCACAAAACTTAATGGACTACAGTGCCATTACTTATTAAATAGACCTATTTATATGAAAAATGAACATTTAATGTATACATGTAGATAATGTAATCCCCTTTATCTTATCTATAGACATGGAAGATTCTTATTACCATCAATCTGGTGGTCCCTTTTTGCTCGTTCCATTTGCTTGAGAACTGTGTCTGGATTAATGAGTATATTTCCCAAAATGAGCATAGACAGAAGGCAAACTGGCCCTTTCCCAAAGACAAAGATAATCTCTCTAGGACTTTCAGAGGGACCGAAGGTCAGTTGGCCCTCACTGGGACCATGGAAAGTTTGTAACATCCTCTGTGTCCAGCAGAGGAACAGCCTGAATGTCTGATTCTTTCTAACCTTTCAAAATGATAAAATAAATCCAAAGTATTATAGGCCATCTGGTACTTACAATGCGATGTCTCCAGATAAGTCTGAGCAAAGGGCAGACATATTACTCCCCTTGGGAGAGCATTTTGGTTATATTCACTCTATTTCTCTTGCTTGATCATGACCAAAGATATGACAAAAACTTCCTCTTCTGATACAGTCCCCTTTCTTCACTCTTGAAATCATCGTTATTCTTAATTATTGTCTAGATTACATGTTTTTTTAAAGTATCAAAATAAAAGCAAAGGTGATGATAACCCTAGAAGATATGTCACATACATATTTTAAATCTTACATTTATGGCAGCATTGTAAAAACCTACAAAATGCCCAAAAGACCAACAAGAATAGAATGAGTAAATAAATTAATAAATATTAGCGAGATTAGTCATATTAAAGGGGAACACAGATGATACACACCTATGCCAAAGGAGGGCCATGATTTATGGAGTGAGGGGGAAAGAATATAACAAAACAAAAACCAGATAGCCAGTTGCAAAATTAGAGTAGTCCTTTATTTTAAAAAGAAAACAAGCACTGTATGTGCTTATGTGTGTACCAGCGCATGTTTATATGTATTTATACGTGTGTGTGTGTACAGGTCTGTCTGTGTATAAATGAAGGAAGTCTGGACAGATACCAGCTAAGCCGTTGAGAGTAGTTCTCTAAACTGAATATGTCACTTAAAAAATAAACAGGTGTATTAGTCTATTCTCACACTGCTATAAAGAACTGCGGAAGACTGGGTAATTAATAAAAGAGGTTTAATTGACTCAGTTCCGCGTGGCTGGGGAGGCCTTAGGAAACTTGGAATCATGGCAGAAGGCACCTCTTCACAGGACAGCAAGAGAGAGAATGAGTGCCGAGCAAAGAGGGGAAAGCCCCTTATAAAACCATCAGATCTCATGAGAACTTACTATCAGAAGAACAGCATGGGCGTAACTGCCCCCATGATTCAATTACCTCCCACCAGGTCCTTTCCATGACATGTGGGGATTATGGGAACTATAATTCAAGATGAGATTTGAGTGGAGACACAGCCAAACCATATCACAAAGATGTAATCATAAGGTGATAATATGATTTGGCTCTGTGTCTCCACCCAAATCTCATGTCCAATCATAATCCCCAATGTTGGAGTTGGGGCCTGGTGGGAGGTGATTGGATCATGGGGGCAGTTTCCAATGATTTAGCACTATCCATGTAGTGCTGTTTCATGATATAGTTCTCAGAAGTTCTGGTTGTTTAAAAGTGACACTGCTCCTCTCTCTCCTGCTCCAGTCATATGAGACGTACCTGCTTACCATTCGCCTTTCGCTGTGATTGTAAATTTCCTGAGGCTTCCCCAGCCATGCTTTCTGTACAGCCTGTGGAACCATGAGCCAATTAAACCTTTTCTTTATAAATTACCCAGTCTTGGGTATTTCTTTATGGCAGTGCAAGAATGGACTGGTACAGTTAGTATAAAGAGCTGGCAGTTCAGCAAGTACCCAGTCTAGTCCCGTGTTCTTGGAACATGTGCCTTATTAAATAGGCAGTGAAAATTGAATCCAGATTAAGCTCCCTGAGTCTTTTAAGAAATGGTAATTTGGCCAATTATTTAATTTAAATTAAACAGAAACAGCACAATACCACCCACCTACTTTCCTCTTAAAATTTGGATATTTTAACATAGAAAATCTGAGATGATTTAAATACCTCACTTGCATGTTGTTGACAACTGAAGATGAGATTACATTCATTTAAATTCTAAGCTTAAGTTATTCCAGGCCATGTTTTTACCAATTTTCATTAATGGTAATGTAAGAAAAGGTTCAAAACTTCTTATAAACTAGATTTTCATAAAACTAATTTTGAGTTGAAAGTTGGAGTATAATGTCATCATTGGGTGATTGGAGAGTAGGGCAAAGAGAAATAAAGACACTGACTAGTTGTGACTATTATTCTTTTTTGTACCACTTTTTCTGTGGATTCTTGTGTAGTTAAGTATGACTTCTAAGGTTGCCTTCTGCTGCCTTTTGGTCGTTTTCCAAAGCTTAGAACAGGACAAGAGGAGTCCTTATGATAAGAATCCTATTCTAAGTAAAGTTCTCACCAGCTGTGCAGACATTAGGACCCTGGAGGTTCTGCCAGAGGTAGTTCATTGCTCACATATTATTTGTGTAAGATTCCAGCTACATGAAGGGCCGGTAGATCGGGCTATTGGAGGGAGAGCAGTAGCTGCGCTGTGTATTTTATAACCGCACACCACGATGGAAAACTAAGATAAGGTGCGTCTTTTTTACCTTCAGCCAACTGAGACGAAGATTTTCTTAAAAGGACCATTTTGGGAACTAGACCTATAACCTCCTTAAGTTTGGGGAACACAGGAGTTGGTATCTGATGTTCAATGGAAGAATCTAAAGAGGAAAGGAGAGGGTAACAGAGCAAAGAGAACAAGCTGCATTGCAAGCTGACTGTACCTTCATTAAACGTAGAGCAAGAGAGTGTGGACCAGACATCGCCTGCCATGCTTGAAGGGAGCTGTTCCAGGGCTGTCTTAGAAGAAACCCAGCCAGTGAGGCAGGAGAATGGCGTGAACCCGGGAGGCGGAGCTTGCAGTGAGCCGAGATCGCGCCACTGCACTCCAGCCTGGGCAACAGAGCGAGACTTCGTCTCAAAAAATAAAAATAAAAAATAAAAAATAGACCCAGCCAAGAGGAACAGTGTCCACAGAGGAAAAGTCCAGATGCTGACAGAGAAGGCATTGTTCTTGTCAAGTGAACAAGTTTGGACACTCCAGAAGGACCCCTCTAAGAGATTTAAGAATACCCTAGAAATGGCCCTCCACTCGGGTGAGATGGTCCAAAGCCAGATGACAACAGTTCCTTCACTGACATTGTGCTTTTGTTCACCAAAGGAGTGCACAAGACACCTTTCCGAAGATTTCACAATACTCAAAAAAAAAAAAAAAAAAAAATGAAGACTTTCCTCAGTGTCTTTTATAATTAAATGTATGAGGTAGAATAAAAAAATTAAATAAGCAGTAGAAACTTAAGATGGTTCCACTCTGGCAAGACCTTTATTTTTCTTATTACTCCTCTCTCCTCCGTGCACCCAACCCTATAGCAACCATACGTAGCTGCTGGTGAGGAGGAAGGGACACTAAGGAGGAAGAAGGAAGAACCCAGTCTACAAGCGAATGGAGAGAGGGAAGAGTTAAGATAGCTGAAGGACTGGCGGTTTACTATAGCAAGGATGGAACTTTTTATTTACCAAAATGACTCTTCTTCTAATTGAAGGAACATTAAAAAATGACGTGTTTTGCAAAAGACTTAATCCAGGATAGAAAAGGGGATAGCACAGAAAATGAGTTTGAAGGAGCAGAAGAAAAAAAGAATAAAATTATTTTCTGTTCACACTCTGCCAAGTCCAGTTCGTTCAATCCATAGATTATAAATTACTGTTTTAAATGACTTTCTACCGCTACATTTATAAAAAACACTCTGAGCAGTCTTCATTTTTTTTAAGTGTTGTGAAATCTTTCAGAAAGATGTTCTTCTGTGCTCCTTTAGCGAACAAAAGCACAGTATCAATGGAGGCATTTCTTCTACAAGGAAAAGTCATGTTAAAAAAGGGACTGCATCGGCAGATTCGGGACACTATTAAGCCCATAATTCCTACTACTATGAATAGGAATTATTTGTGAACATCAAAAGAAAAACGAATTCTGCCTAGCATGCTATCATTTGCTATTGAGAGATTCTGGACTTTAATCATAAACCTTGAAAAGAGGCCATCACACCATTCACAAAGGGGAAACTTGGTCTGGACCGTTCAACAAAGAGTTAGAAATGATACCTGTATTGCTTGAAAGAATCAAACAAAAGAGCCTCCAATTAGCAAGCATTCTGTTTTGCATTTTAGTGTATGTATTTGTGTATTACCCTAAAAGCAAGTCATATACATAGATGTCAGAATTTGCAAACTCACAGCCCCAGGGATCAGTGCTAGAATGGTGTTTTGTTTTTGTCTTTTACTCATGTTTCTGTTTTATAACATTTTTTATTGAGGTGTAATTAACATTCATTGCCAGATATATTTAAAAAGTAGAATTTGATAGAATTCTGTGTATGTGTATGCCTGCAAAGTCATCACCACAGTCAGGATAGTGAACATATCAATCACCTCCAAATGTATCCTCATGCCTCTCTGTATTAGCTCTCTCCTACCTCTCTTTTCTACTCCCATCCCTAAGCAACCCTCAGTCTGTTTCCCATCACTGTAGGTTATTTCTCTCTAAAGGTTTATAAAAATTGCATCATACAGGATGTATTATTTTTTGTTCTCTTTCACGGAATATAATTATGTTGTGATCCATAGGTTTTAGCAGATATTAATAGTTCATTTCTGTTTATTACTGAGTAGTATATCATTGTATAGATATACCACAATTTGTTTACCATACCTATTGATGGATATGTGGGTTATTTCTATTACTTGACTACTGCAAATTGTTTCTCTGAATATTTATTTGTGTACAAATGTTTGTATGAAAAGAGGTTTAATTGGCTCATGGTTCCACAGGCCGTACAGAATAGCATTACCTAAGAGAGAAAACGTGTACATTCTTCTCTCTTAGGTAAATACCTAAGAGTAGAATGGCTAGATCATATGATAGGTATATTTAGGCTTTTAAGAAACCTTTAAACTGTGTTTCCAAAGTGGTTGTGACCTTCTAATTTCTAATCATCATTTTATTAGTGTTCTAATTCCTTCACATATTGTTTGGTATTGCCAATTTTTAAACTTCAACTATTGTAATAGGTTGTAGTGGTACTCATTGGGGTTTTAATTCACATTAATAATAATAATATTGAACATCCTTTGATGTGCTAATTTACCACCTGTAGATCTTTGGTGAAATCTGTTCAAATCTTTTGTCTGTCGAGTTCTTTCTTACTGAGTTTGAAGAGTTCTTTATATGTTTTGGACACACGTACTTTATCAGATAGGTGCCAGTTGTTTTGTTTTCTTCATATAGTCTTTTGAAGAGCAGAAGTTTTTAATTTTGAAGTCAAATTTATCACTTTTTCTTTAACGGATTTTCCATGTTCCTGCCTTTTGGGGATCACTATTCGTTAAGCATGCCCAATGCTTTGAAAAATATTGCATGAAGTATTATCTGTCTAGGTTTTGTTGTTGTTGTTGTTGTTGTTGTTGTTTCAAGGGGGTATAGTGAATCCAGTTTCTATTACATTTTAGCCAGATGCAGAAGGTTGGTTGTTACTTTAAATTTTTCTGGCCAATATTTAACAATACACAGACATCCTATAAATATCTACATAATTAGATTCCCTTGAAAATTATCTGGCATGCAGTGGTCACATCCCTGCACAAAACAGGCTGGAACAGTGTGACCTTCAGTTTGGTTACCTATTTTTGCCATTAAACTTAATGAGTCCACTGGTAGAAAATGATGTTAATGGCAACATGGTTACTCAGCTTCTCTATGTACCCAAATATAACCGTTTATCTAGGTAAATTGCATGGGCAAAGAGTTTTAGTCATTTCATTAAAAAATCATCCCTTACTATTAAATGGAAAAAAAAGCACATCTGATTAGAAATGGTGTGAATCTATTACCTTTATTTGCAAAGAAATGAAGAATGGACATTTTTAGTACCAGGCATATTAGTGCCAGGTATTTTAACACACAATATTCAATAAAACCAATGCATTCAAGTCCTAAAGCAATGCTATGATTAATTCATTAAAATCCATATTTATTAGCACATAATGCACAAGAGGAACTGCCTGATGACTGAGGTGGACATATAGAGTGTTAGGATATAATTATCATCTCACAGGTGCAGCCCTCGTGGCAATTCTGGAAGACTTGCATCCTGTTCTTGCAAACCCTGTTCTTCCAGGCTTGGGAGCTGGTTAACTTATGAAAAATATAATTATTCTTTTCAATGGAAATTGCCTGAGGGTGATACAGATTGGACATATCAGCCTTCATTCTAATTTGGCAGTTTTGCGAGTATTATCCAATTGCTTCTGAGACAGGTCAAGCTATCTCCTCTGGATGTGTGGATAGAAATGCTTTCACAATTTACTTCCTATGAGGTGGTTTTGTAAATACTCCCACTTATTGTTCAGCCTGGTTACTGTGCCAGGACTGAGGAGAGGTATAAAATAAACAGTAAGCAGCCCTTAAAGATCAAGCCAATTTGGACTTAAGGCCTGGCACAGAATTAAGTCATAGTAAACTAGAATGAAGCTGAAGCTTCATGGGCTTTTAGGGCTGAATAGACTTTTTTTTTTTGCAGGCACAGAATTATGTATGTCAAAGTGTTCATTTAAGGTCAGAAATATGTCTTTGCATTCAGTCTTAGCCTTGTATATATGATCAGTAGTCTCTTCCTCACCCTGCCAGTCTCTTTCAACACAAGGGCAGCTCATACTAGTCCTTATAAGCAGGTAAGAGATTGAGTTTTATCCTCAAGTAGTAGAAAGCCATGAATGGTGGTGCCTGCATGTGGCTTGATCAGACTGTGTCTTGAAAACATCCCTGTAACTCCCAGACTCGGGTTTTACATGTGTTAAAAAAAAATTAGTCATAACACAGGTGTAGTTATAAGCACTAAATAAGATAATTCATGTAAAAAGCCTAGCATATTGCCTATTTGTAACCTAGACCCACAAAAATCTTGATTGTAAATATTGAAGCATGTATATCTTTGCTTCTTTACTCACTCCTTCACTAGACTGCAGTTACATGAGAACAGAGAACACATCTAACTTAGCTGACTATAAAATCCAAGTGCCTAGCACCGAGAAGGAAATGAGTAAACACTGCCTGAATGAGTGGATAAATGGATATATGTGAACATCCAGAAAATACGCTGGGAGACTTTCTTTCATTGAACTCATCGCGATCTTATGTACATGTGAATATTTGATTAAGGTCTGGATCCTGTACTTGACTATAGGTCCATAGAGGCAAACATTTTGTCTTTCCTGCTCACTCATTGCTGCTTTTGAGCATCTAGGGGTGTCTGGTACATAGCTTTTGATTATAAGTATTTGTAGAATAAATTAATATAGTGAGTGCCCCTGTTTTACCTGGGGATGCACATAGTCTTTTAAGTGGTAATTGAGTAGTTATCTTGATAAATGTCTATCTCTTCCTCTAGCGCATAAGCTCACTGAGGGTGGGATCCACTTGTTTTTACCAGCCCTCCGGTGCCCAACACAGCACCTGTAGCATAGAAAATATCTAATATATGTTATGGACTGGATAACATAGTTCCCAAATGAAAGATAAGTAACATGCTCAATTAATTTCATATTCAGGAAGAGTTTTGGAAAGAATTTATGTTCCATTGACATTGTATTTTATTTTTGGAGCAAAATATTGAACAATCTGGAGGTGAAAAAAATATTATTCTTTGAAAATTCACACTTTTGAGAAATCTCAAGAGGCCCGTCCTTCCCCTTGGTATTAAACAAGGCCAATGATATTACCAAGCTGAAGCTAAACTGGCATGAATTATTCAGAGCAGCAGGAAAAGCAGCTGCTCATCCTCTCTGTCCCTAATTTTGAAGGGTGGAGAATTGGAGGGCAGCACTGACAACAGCAGGTGGGGGGAAGAAAAGATAAATTGTTGCCCTAAACCTCATAAGCTACAACATCTGCAGCACTACGTTTAATTTGGAAGCATAGTCCACAGTGCCTGCCATAGGTAACAAGGACAAAAAATGGTAGAAGGCTTATGAATGTGTGCTCGGATAGCAGGAGAGAGAGAGACTGAGGAAAACCAGGAGGGAAAGGAAGAGAAGGGGATGGGGAGAGACAGAGGAGGAAGAGACAAGGAGAGAGAGCCATCCACCTTAGAAGGCAGGAGGAAAAATTTGAGGAACTTGAGGGAAATATAAAATTTAGAGATGGGTATAAGAAAAATATTTTCAAATTAAAATGTGCTATAAAATTAAAAGAGAAAGATCTGGCTTTAAGCCTGGCTGCAGTGGCTCATGGCTATGATTCCAGCACTTTGGGAGGCTGAGGTGGGAGGATCACCTGAGGTCAGAAGTTCAAGACCAGCCTGGCCAACATGGTGAAACCCCAGCTCTATTAAAAATATAAAAATTAGCCAAGCATGGTGGCGTGCACCTGTAGTTCCAGTTACTCGGGAGGCTGAGGCAGGAGATTCACTTGAACCCGGGAGACAGAGGTTACAGTGAGCCAAAATTGTGCCATTGCACTCCAGCCTGGGCCACAGAGTGAGACTCCATCTTAAAAAAAAAAAAAAAAAAAAAAAAAAAGGGGGGGGGGAGGGGAAGATCTGGCTTTGAACTGAAGAAATTCCCTGCCTCCTAGATCGTTTCTACCTCTTTGACACAGAGGATGTTTTTGAGTATTTTAGAGATCTCGGGGTCCAGCAGAGTGGAAGACAGGAAGGTGCTATGGGAGAGAGGAAGGGGTAGGGAAGTTGTGGCTATGACTATAAATATTGGGAATTTTAGAACTAGGATGCACTTTAGAGGTCCCACCATATGGTCTTGGGTTGTAGAATTTGAGACATGTCCAATTTTCTTCTTGATTAAAATGACTTACAGACGATGGATATATTGACCCATGTAAAACAATCTGGGACCTACAAAATTGTTATTTAAATGACTCTGAAAACTTTCTGACCACATCAGCTGCTGCCCTTTGTTGAAATTCAAGAGCAGACTGTCAGTCAGTAGTGGGAATAGAGCCGAACATGAAATATGGTGCTTTTTGGTGGAGAAGGGGCATGTGATCAGTGTCTCTGTAGAGACAGCACTGTGAGGTTAAGAAACCAAGTAAGGCCCATGCAGCCTTTCATAAAAGAAAATGTGAAATAAAAAAGAGGACCTACAAGGCATGAATCCTATTACATTTGTTGAAAACAATTTAAAGACAAAATTAGAAGTCACCCTTTTTTGACAACCCATAAACACACACATACTTACATGCATATAAACATATGTATATACACACGTCAAAAATTGATAGAATTTCTCTTTTTAAAGCAGTGGTTTTCAGTCAGAAATAGTTTTCCTCCCAAGGACCATTAGACAGTGTCTGAAGACATTTTTGGTTGTCACAAATGAGTAGGGAGAGGTGTTAGTGGCGTCGGGTGGGGACAGGCTAAGGATACCATCAACATCCCATAGTGCACAGGACAACAGGAATGGCCTGGCCCCCAATGTCAGAAGGGGAGAAGTTGAGAAACACTCAAGGAAGAGGAATAACAGAGAAGTTATCTTAGTAAAATAGCAGAAACTGTCAATATTGTGCCAAAGCCTTGTGTTTGAGTCTTTATGACCTGCGTGACTAATTCTCAAAACATTCCTTAAAAAGTCATTGTTAACATTTGCTTAAAGGGAAAGGAAATCTAGGAGAGGTTAATTATCCAAACCCACTTTGCTCTAAGGAGGAAATACAGAATAGCAAATCAGGTTGGCTGTACTCACACAGCTAGCCTCAAATCCCTCATAAGGAAGGTGCTATCTTTGCAAAGAAAACTACTTTGATAAAAGAGGTGAATTTTAATGAATAGGCCTCAGGTAAAGATAGAGGAGAATCCATAGGAAAAAAAAAAAAACTTGAACTGTAGAACAAAATAAGTAATACTTTTTCTCTCTATAAAAATACAGTAAAATAGATTTTTTCTCCCTTCCAGTTTGGCTGAGGCAATGAGACAATATGGAAAGTAACTTTATATTCCAAAGTGATATTCCAAAAGTCAGACTTACAAACTTACAGGTAGTTGGAAACCACTTTTGTGCATCCTGTTCCAACTGTAACTGAAGGTTGAATGGCTGAGATAGAAGAGTTGGAGACGAGAGGATTTTAGAGGGAGCCATAGGTATACTGTGAGTCTTCTCACCCCAACTAGGAAGGCATGGAATACTTTTCTGTCACCTCAATCCTAGTGAAAGAGGTGGAGGCTTCATGTGTTTTTGAGCTTGTGGGACAAAGGAGGCTGCTGTTGCAACTAGGCCTGAGAAATGTGAAAGGATCATGTCTCTGCACAGTTAGCCACTTGGCCTTACAATTGCTGTGAAGGAATGGCCTTTGATCCCCAGGTTTGCCGCAACAAAAGTGCATGAATGCTCACTGGTCAACATGGGTGGCATCCCAGTGACAGAGAAGGACCTTGGGTTGTCTTGCATCCTAACCAGGAGTGTTACCTGGATAGATGGCTCATACTCAACTGAAAAGCTGAATGACCAGAGGTTGATGGAGGAATCCTGAGATGATTATTATCTGAGACTGTTGGAGCTAGAGATGATGAAAAAGCTTGAGCCAAACCTGTAATGTCTCAGAAGAGACCAAAAAAGGAAGCAGAACTGTCCTCACGTGTTGGGTAGTACTCATATCCACTATGTTCCAATCTAATGGGTCTGAGACTTTGCTGGCCTCTGGATTAATTAAATACAATAATAATTCATTGACAATCAAGATCTGATTATTATTTTTTGACACAGAGTCTCACTCTGTCACCAGGCTGGAGTGTAGTGGCGCAATCTCGGCTCACTGCAATCTCTGCCTCCCGGGTTCAAGCGATTCTCCTGTCTCAGCCTCCCGAGTAGCTGGGACTACAGGCACACACGACCACACCCAGCTAATTTTTGTATTTTTAGTAGAGATGGGGTTTCACCATGTTAGCCAGGATGGTCTTGATCTCTTGACCTCGTGATCTGCCTGCCTTGGTCTCCCAAAGTGCTGGGATTACAGGCGTGAGCCACTGTGCCAGGCCAAGATCTGATTATTTAAAAAATGTGGGTCCTACTCTCAAGGACTTTCAAATTTAGTAAGAGGGAAAAAAATCTGATCACCAACAATTGACTAAGGCAAATGGTCTAACATTCAAAAATTAAAATTCTCACTTTAAATTGTTATTTTTACAGCTTTATTGTGGTATAAGTGACATATAAAAACTGCACGTATTTAATATACACAATTTGATGAGTTTGGATATATGCATACACCTATGATACTACCATCATAATAAAGGTAATAAACTATCCATTACCTTCACAAATTTTCTTCTGTACCTTTATAATTTTTGTGGTAAGAACATTTAGCATGAGATCTACTCTCTTAACTGTTTTTATTTCTTTAATTCTTAATTTTGTGGGTACAGTTTTTAAGTGTGCAATGCAGCATTGTTAATTACAGACACTATGTTGTTCAGCAGATCTTTAGAACTTACTCACTTTGTATGACTATAACTTGATAACTATTTAACAATTTTCTATCTCCCCGTCTCCTCCATGCCCTGGAAACCACCATTCTATTTTCTGCTTCTATAAGTTCAACTATTTAATATACTTTATGCAAATAAAATCATGAGGTATTTTTTTCGTCTGTGACAGGCATTTCACTCAGCATAATGTCTTCCTGGTTAATCCATGTTGTTGCAAATGATAAGATTTATTGATTTTTTAAGGCTGAATAGTATTCCATTGTATGCACATATCATGTTTTATGTCTTCATTCATCTGTAGATAGGCATTTAGGTTGCTTCCTTGTCTTGGTTATTGGGAATAACGCTGCAATAAACATGAGAGCACAGATCATATTTTGAGATTCTAATTTCAGTTCCTTTGGATACATACCCAGAGGTGAGATTACAGGGTCATATGGTAGTTCTATTTTTAATTTTGTTGAAGAACCTCAATATATTTTCCTATAGCAGCTATACCATTTTACATTCCAAGCAACAGTGTACAATGATTTCAATTTTTCCACAACCTTACCAACACTTATTTTTTTATATAATGGTTATCCTAGCAGGTCTGAGGTGATAGCATATGAGAAGGGAACACTTCCGAACTCTTTTTATAAGGCCAGTAATACCCTAATACCAAAGCTACACAAAAACAGTATAAGAAAAGAAAATGGAAGGCTAATACACCAATAAACATAGAATGTAAAAAGCCTCAACAAAATCCTAGCAAACCAAATTCAACAGCACAATGAAAGAATCATATACCATTATCAAGTGGGATTTATCCCTAAAATGGTTTAACATATGCAAAGCGATAAATGTGATATACCACTTTAACAGAATAAAGTATAAAAGTTGTAATAAATGCAGGGGTGGGTAGCATTTGATTAAATTAAATACCCTTTTAATATAATGCTCAACACAGTAGGTATAAAAGGAATCTATATCAACATAATAAAGGCCATATACGAAAATCCCACAGCTAACATCATTCTCAATGTAGAGAAAACTAAAAATTTTTCCTCTAAGATCAGAAGCAAAACAAGGATGTTCACTCTCATCACTTCTATTCAACATTGCACTGGAAGTTCCAGCCAGAGCAATTAGACAAGAAAAAGCATCACACTCGGAACGAGAGAAGGAAAATAATCACTGTTGGTAGATGACATGATGGTATATGTAGAAAACCCTAAACACCTCACAGAAAACCTCTTAGAACTAATAAGTAAATTCAGAAAAGGTTCAAGATACAATATCAACACACAAAAATCAGCTGCATTTTATATGCTAGTAGTAAAATATCTATAAAATAAGAAAACACAATGCCATTTACAATAGCATCACAAAGAATAAAATACATAGGAATAAACATAACGAAGGAGGCAAAAAACATACTCATTGATGAAAAAAATTAACAAAACATGAATAAATTGGATCTCAAGTTCATGGATTGAAACAATTAATATTGTGAAAATCTCCCCTCTGCATAAAGCAGTCTACAGATTCAATCTATTTCCTTCATGATCCTAATGACATTTTTTTAGAGAACTAGACAAAAATAATCCTTAAAAAATATGGAACTATGAAAGAATAGCTAAAACAATCTTTTTTTAAGTTATGCTTTAAGTTCTGGGGTACATGTGCAGAATGTGCAGTTTTGTTACATAGGTACACACGTGCCATGGTGGTTTGCTGCACCCATCAACCCATCACTTATATTAGGTATTTCTCCTAGTGCTGTCCCTCCCCAAACCCCCCCCCCCAACCACCTGACCGGCCCCGGTGTGTGATGTTCCCCTCTCTGTTTGCATGTGTTCTCATTGTTCCGCTCCCACTTATGAGTGAGAACATGTGATGTTTGGTTTTCTGTTCTTGTGTTAGTTTGCTGAGAATGATTTCCAGCTTCATGCATGGCCTTGCAAAGGACATGAACTCATCCTTTTTTATAGCTGCATAGTATTTGGTGTATATGTGCCACATTTTCTTTATCCAATCTATCATTGATGGACATTTGGGTTGGTTCCAAGTCTTTGCTATTGTGAATAGTGCTGCAATAAACATACGTGTACATGTGTCTTAATAGTAGAATGATTTATAATCTTTTTGGTATATACTCAGTAATGGGATTGCTGGGTCAAATGTTATTTCTTGTTCTAGATCCTTGAGCAATCGCCACACTGTCTTCCACAATGGGCGAACTAATTTACACTCCCACTAACACTGTAAAAGCATTCCTATTTCTCCACATCCTCTACAGCACCTGTTGTTTCCTGACTTTTTAATGATTGTCATTCTAACTGGCGTGAGATGGTATTTCATTGTGGTTTTGATTTGCATTCCTGTGATGACCAGTGATGATGAGCATTTTTTCATATGTTTGTTGGCTGCATAAATGTCATCTCTTGAGAATTGTCTGTTCATATCCTTTGCCCACTTTTTGATGGGGTTGTTTTTTTCTTATAAACGTATTTAAGTTCTTTGTAGTTTCTGGATATTAGCCCTTTGTCAGATGGATAGATTGCAAAAATTTTCTCCCATTCTGTAAGTTGTCTGTTCACTCTGATGATAGTTTATTTTGCTGTGCAGAAGCTCTTTGTTTTGATGTCCTGCTGGTTCTCATTTGTCAATTTTGGTTTTTGTTGCCATTGCTTTTGGTGTTTTAGATATGAAGTCTTTGCCCATGTCTATGTTCTGAATGGTATTGCCAAGGTTTTCTTAGGATTTTTATGGTTTTAGGTCTTAGGTTTAAGTCTTTAATCCATCTTGAGAGGATTTTTGTATAAGGTATAAGGAAGGGGTCCAGTTTCAATTTTTTTGCATGTGGCTAGCCAGTTTTCCCAACACCATTTATTAAATAGGGAATCTTTTCCCCATTGCTTGTGTCAGGTTTGTCAAAGATCAGATTGTTGTAGATGTGTGGTGTTATTTCTGAGGCCTCTGTTCTGTTCCATTGGTCTATATCTCTGTTTTGGTACCAGTACCATGCTGTTTTTATTACTGTAGTCTTGTGGTATAGTTTGAAGTCAGGTAGCGTGATGCCTCCGGCTTTGTTCTTTTTGCTTAGGATTGTCTTGACTATGCAGGCTCTTTTTTGGTTCCATATGAAGTTTAAAGTAGTTGTTTCTAATTCTGTGAAAAAAGTCAATGGTAGCTTGATGGGGGGTAGTATTGAATCTATAAATTGCTTTGGGCAGTATGTCCATTTTCATGATATTGATTCTTCCTATCCATGTGCATGGAATGTTTTTCCATTTGTGTCCTCTTATTTCCTTGAACAGTGGTTTGTATTTTTCCTGGAAGAGGTCCTCCACATTCCTTGTAAGTTGTATTCCTAGGTATTTTATTCTCTTACTAGCTATTGTGAATGGGAGTTCATTCATGATTTGGCTCTCTGTCTGTTATTGGTGTATAGGAATGCTTGTGATTTTTGCACACTGATTTTTGTATCCTGAGATTCTGAAGTTGCTTATCAGCTTAAGGAGATTTTGGACTGAGGTGATGGGATTTTCTAAATATACAATCATGTCATCTGCAAACAGACAATTTGATTTCTTCTCTTTCTATTTGAATACGCTTTATTTCTTTCTCTTGCCTGATTGCACTGGCTAGAATGTCCAATACTATGTTGAGTAAGAGTGGTGAGAGAGGGCATCCTTGTCTTGTGACGGTTTTCAAAGGGAATGATTCTGGCTTTTGCCCATTCAGTATGATATTGGCTGTGGGTATGTCATAAATAGCTCTTATTTTGAGATACGTTCCATTGATACCTAGTTTATTGAGAGTTTTTAGCATGAAGGGGTGTTGAATTTTGTTGAAGGCCTTTTCTGCATCTATTGAATCATGTGGTCTTTGTTGTTGGTTCTGTTTATGTAATGGATTATATTTATTGATTTGCGTATGTTGAAATAGGCTTGCATCCCAGGTGTGAAGCTGCCTTGATCATGGTGGATAAGCTTTTTGATGTGCTGCTGGATTCGGTTTGCCAGTATTTTATAGAGGATTTTCGCATCAATGTTCATCAGGGATATTGGCCTGAAATTTTCTTTTTCTGTTGTGTCTCTGCCAGGTTTTGGTATTAAGATGGTGCTGGCCTCATAAAATGAGTTAGGGAGGATTCCCTCTTTTTCTATTGTTTGGAATAGTTTCAGAAAGATTTGTACCAGCTCCTCTTTATACCTCTGGTAGAATTCAGCTGTGAATCCATCTGGTCCTGGACTTTTTTTGGTTGGTAGGCTATTAATTACTGCCTCAATTTCAGAACTTGTTATTGGTCTATTCAGGGATTCAACTTCTTCCTGGTTTAGACCTGGGAGGGTGTATGTGTCTAGGAATTTTTCCATTTCTTCTAGATTTTCTAGTTTATTTGCATAGTGATGTTTATAGCATTCTCTGATGCTAGTTTGTATTTCTGTGGGATCAGTGGTGATATCCCCTATATCATTTTTTATTGCGTCTATTTTGTTCTTCTCTTTTCTTCTTTATTAGTCTGGCCAGCAGTGTATCTATTTTGTTGATCTTTTCAAAAAAACCAGCTCCTGGATTTATTGGTTTTTGTGAAGGGTTTTCCTGTCTCTATCTCCTTCGGTTCTGCTCTGATCTTAGTTATTTCTTGTCTTTTGCTAGCTTTTGAATTTGTTTGCTCTTGCTTCTCTAGTTCTTTTAATTGTGATGTTAGGGAGTTGATTTTAGATATTTCCTGCTTTCTCTTGTGGGCATTTAGTGCTATAAATTTCCCTCTACACACTGCTTTAAATATGTCCCAGAGATTCTGGTATGTTGTATCTTTGTTCTCACTGGTTTCAAAGAACATTTTTATTTCTGCCTTCATTTCGTTGTTTATCCAATAGTCATTCAGGAGCAGGTTGTATAGTTCCCATGTAGTTGTGTGGTTTTGAGTGAGTTTTTTAATCCTGAGTTCTAATTTGATTGCACTGTATTCTGAGAGACTGTTTGTTATGATTTCTGTTCTTTTGCATTTGCCGAGGAGTGGTTTACTTCCAATTATGTAGTCAATTTTAGAATCAGTGTGATGAGGTGCTGAGAAGAATGTATATTCTCTTGTTTTGGGGTAGAGAGTTCCATAGATGTCTATTAGATCTGCTTGGTCCAGAGCTGAGTTCAAGTCCTGAATATCCATGTTCATTCTCTGTCTTGATGATCTAATATAGAGAGTGAGGTGTTAAAGTCTCCCACTACTATTGTGTGGGAGTCTAAGTCTCTTTGTAGGTCTCTAAGAACTTGCTTTATGAATCTGGGTGCTCCTATACTGGGTGAATATATATTTAGGATAGTTAGCTCTTCTTGATGCATTGATTCCTTTACCATTATGTAATGCCCTTCTTTGTCTCTTTTGATCTTTGTTGGTTTAAAGTCTGTTTTATCAGAGATTAGGATTGCAACTCCTGCTATTTTTTTTTTTTTTTTTTTTTTTTTGCTTTCCATTTGCTTGGTATATATTCCACCATACCTTTACTTTGAGCCTATGTGTGCCTCTACATGAGACAGGTCTCCTGAATACAGCACACTAATGGGTCTTGACTCTTTATCCAATTTGCCAGTCTGTGTCTTTTAATTGGGGCATTTAGCCCATTTACATTTAAGGTTAATATTGTTATGTGTGAATTTGATCCCCCATTAGGATGCTAGCTCATTGTTTTCCCCTTTTGTTGATGCAGTTTCTTCGTAGTGTCAATGTTCTTTACAATTTGGTATGTTTTTGCAGTGGTTGGTACTGGTTGTTCTTTCCATGTTTAGTGCTTCCTTCAGGAGTTCTTGTAAGGCAGGCCTGGTGGTGACAAAAATCTCTCAGGATTTGCTTGCCTGTAATGAATTTTATTTTTCCTTCACTTATGAAGCTTAGTTTGGCTGAATATGAAATTCTGGGTTGAAAATTCTTTTTTTTTTATACTTTAAGTTTTAGGGTACATGTGCACAACGTGTAGGTTTGTTACATATATATACATGTGCCATGTTGGTGTGCTGCACCCATTAACTCGTCATTTAACATTAGGTATATCTCCTAATGCTATCCCTCCCCTCTCCCCCTACCCCACAACAGGCCCTGGTGTGTGATGTTCCCCTTCCTGTGTGCATATGTTCTCATTGTTCAATTCCCACCTACGAGTGAGAACATGTGGTGTTTGGTTTTTTGCTGAGAATGATGGTTTCTAGATTCATCCATGTCCCTACAAAGGATATGAACTCATCATTTTTTATGGCTGCATAGTATTCCATGGTGTATATGTGCCACATTTTCTTAATCCAGTCTATCATTGTTGGACATTTGAGTTGGTTCCAAGTCTTTGCTATTGTGAATAGTGCCACGATAAACATATGTGTGCATGTGTCTTTATAGCAGCATGATTTATAATCCTTTGGGTATATGCCCAGTAACGGGATGGCTGGTTCAAATGGTATTTCTACTTCTAGATCCCTGAGGAATTGCCACACTGCAGACAGGAGCTGTTCCTATTTGGCCATCTTGATCTCAAACCTGTTTCCAGACTTTTTAATGATTGCCATTCTAACTGGTGTGAGATGGTATCTCATTGTGGTTTCTATTTGCATTTCTCTGATGGCCAGTGATGATGAGCTTTTTTTCGTGTTTGTTGGCTGCATAAATGTCTTCTTTTGAGAAATGTCTGTTCATATCCTTTGCCCACTTTTTGATGGGGTTGGTTTTTTCTTGTAAATTTAAGTCTTTGTGGTTTCTGGATATTAGCCCTTTGTCAGATGGATAGATTGCAAAAATTTTCTCCCATTCTGTAGGTTGTCTGTTCACTCTGATAATTTCTTTTGCTGTGTAGAAGCTCTTTAGCTTAATTAGATCCCATTTGTCAATTTTGGCTTTTTGTTGCCATGCTTCTGGTGTTTTTGACATGAAGTCTTTGCCCATGCCTATGTCCTGAATGGTATTGCCCAGGTTTTCTTCTAGGATTTTTATGATATTAGGACTTATGTTTAAATCTTTAATCCTTCCTGAGTTGATTTTTGTATAAGGTATAAGGAAGGGGTCCAGTTTCAGTTTTTTTGCATATGGCAAGCCAGTTTTCCCAACATTTATTAAATAGGGAATCCTTTTCTCATTGCTTGTTTTTGTGAGGTTTGTTAAAGATCAGATGGCTGTAGATATGTGGTGGTATTTCTGAGGCCTCTGTTCTGTTCCATCAGTCTATATCTCTGTTTTGGTACCAGCAGAATAGCTAAAACAATCTTGAGAAAGTAGAGCAAAGCTGAAATCATCACACTTACTGGTTTTTATTTAGAAATTACACATCTACACTAATTAAAATAGTATAGTACTGGCATAAAAACAAATAGACCATTGGAATAGAGTTTATAGGCACACTTACATGTGCAGAATAACTTATTTTAAACAAGAGTGACAAGAATACATCAGAAAAGGATAATCTTTTCAACAAAGGGTTTTGGAAAACTGGAAATACACACACATAAATGGAATTGGAATTTTATGCTATACAAAAAAAAAATCAACTCAAAATTGATTAAAACCTAAGACCATAAATCCCATAGAAGAAAACATAGGAGGGATAGCTTCATGATATTGGTCTTGGCAATTAATTGATGGATATGACAGTAAAAGCACAGGCGGTTAGAGCAAATATAGACAAGTGGGACCACATCAAACTTAAAAAGCTTCTACACAGCAAAGAAAATAGTAGAGTGAAAAAAAGCAATCTACAGAATGGGAGATATTTTCAGCATATATCTCCAAAGGGGTTAATTTCCAAAATGTTTAAGGAACTCCTACAATCAATTTGATAGCAACAACCAAACAACCTGATTGAAAAAAAGGAGAAAAGACTTGAATAGGCATTTCTCCAAAATGGCCAACAGGTATAGGAAAAAGTGGCCAACATCCCATCATCAGAGAAATGCAATTTGAAGTTACCCTTTTAAGAATGGCTGACTCAATAGATGTCCTACACATAAGACTGTGGCAATTTAAAAATGACGGAAGCAATCAGCTTGCTATTATCTTGGTCTACACAACACCAAATTACTGGCTTCAGTTTGTTGTGCCTTATTTTTGTTTTGTTTTGTTTGTTTTGTCCTTGTTTAAGTAAAATCAACTAGATATCTTAACCTTCTACAAACCCAGGCTAAACAACAGGGATGACTTAGAAATCTTAATGCAAGAAAAGTGATTAAGGGCAGGGATACAATGTATTATTATTCCAACATGTAGGGGCATCAGTATAGTGGTACAATGATTTTCTAATAACCTAAAAGCCAGCCATAAATCAGAGTGGATATTTTTTATTGCCTGTGAAATGGTCACCAAACATAATAAATTTCATAAACAATTACATCTTTTTTGGTTTTCAATTGATAAAATTGTTGCTTAAAAATGTTTTGTTCAAAATTAACTTTTAAGTGTCTTAATTTTATAATTATGGTGCCAAATAATCAGCATTAGTAGAATAAAAATTAGAGTTTCTATTTTTTATGATCCAATCAATAAATCCCTGGTATCTTTTCTATGGCTACACTTGCTTAGCTTTTTATTGAACTTTGGGAACTTTTCCCAATTCTTAGTGACACTTTTTAAAAAATTTTGGAACAAATCAGAATACTTGGTGTGTTAGCACAGGAACTATTTTTTAAATAGAATACATATGGAAATACAGTGATTAAGTATTTAAAACGTAATTATGAGTAGTTATTAGGTAACTAATTTTGATAATTATTAGATAACTAATTCTCCAACCTTATTTGCATCACAATTATTTGGAGGGCTTATTAAAACGGATTTCTGGACCTCACCCCCAGCATTTCTGATTCATTAGATCTGGCATGAGGCTTGATAATTTTCAATTTCCTAGGTGGTGCTGATACTGCTAATCCAGGGACCACTTCTGGGGAATCACATATTAGATTCTGTTTTTGTCTGTATTCTGAGGTTGTATGCTTTGAAGAGGTGATTGAGCTCTATTTTAATAAAACGTGTTATTTTCTTTTTCTTATTAAAAAATGGACAAAATCCAATGTAGCTTTTAAAAAATCTATTGTTTTTGGAAGGAAATGTTTTCTCTGAAACAAGTAGCTGAATTCTTGTGATTAGTGGCTAGATAAAACATCACACTTTTTTTTTCTTCACACAAAAAACTATATAACTAGAAGTCCTCGAAAAAAATATATACCTGCTGAATCTCAGTATAGGAACTCACTAAAATCCTCAATGCATTACATGTTAGGATCAAAGAGGCAAATAGGTATTTTCCCTTGGCTGTTGGTTTTGTGGATAATTCTTACCAGTCATCACACGAGCTCACCTTAGAACAGGGTTGGTGAACATTTGAAGCACTGGATAGTAAATAGTTTAGGCCTGCAGTACATGATGTTGTAGCACAAAAGCAGAAATAGGCAATATTTACATGAATGAACATGGCCATTTTCTAATAAAAGTTGATTTGCCAAAGCAGGCAATGGTCCAGATTTGGCCTATTAGTTGGAGTTGCAGAATTCTACCTTAGAGTAACATACTCTCCTCTCAAACACCTGGTATTCAATCCCAGTACCCAAACCTGGGTAGCCTTGTGACGAGCTTTGAAAAACACCCATGTCCAAGGCTAATGCCCAGAATTCAGGTTTGGTTTGTCTGAGGTGAGGCCTGAGTGTCTCTGTGTATCCCAGGCTTCCTGAACTAGGAAACTCGATGCTGGTTAATGCCTCAGGGCCAGAGGAAGAGGTACAAAAACTCGTTTGGTGCCGACCGAAGACTTGTCTAGGAGGAAGTGCTGTATTTTATACAAATTAACTTCCTCTTGATTGCTGGAGAGATTGATTCACCTTTGGTCTTCCTCTCCTGCTAGAACACACGGCACATAGCGATGCCAGTGGGAGAAGCAGCTCAACAGCAAATGAGAAACTCTAACCAGGGTCCTCGACCTCACAGTTTTCAACTAGAGGCTTATCCCTAAAACTACTATTAAGGTGCCTACTGCATCTTTATATATAGTAAATATTCCCCGACGGGAATCACAGGGGCTCTTAGTGCCAGGCTTCTCAAAATGTAATACCCAGGGATCATGCTGAAATGCAGGCTCTAATTCAGTAGTTTTGAGTGGGGCCCACCATTTTGTATTTCTAACAAGCTGCAACACGTTGCTGATGTGTCTAATTTGTAGACCGTGCTTTGAGAGGTGGTCTTAGTAGACGGTCACTGAATTTGCTCTGGAGAATGACTACTAGGACCTTGAGATGCTGCCTACCCGACGTTCCACAAAATATATTTGAGCATACCACAACCCTGTATTCAAGGCAGCGTGTCACAAATATACCTGCCACATGTGGTGAAAATCCACAACATTTGTATATATATTTTTTTGTAGTGAGGTAGTTAACAAGAAGACAGGCAAAACAATTTTATTTATGTAAAGCATTTTGCAATAATTTGTAAACAGTCAAAAATGATGAATGAGATTGTGTGAGATAACATGGTTTTTTCCATATCATATTGTATTGCTCAAGCCCACATGCATCTCTGTTTTTGCTGAACATTCACAATCAGCGGACATTTTTGCCAATACAACATGATGAGACTGTCCTTGGTTCTTAGGTGGGAGGCTGGAGTCCTTAACAAGACCATACATGCTTCTATGGCAAAGTCTGTATAGATTTTGTAGAAAAAAAAAATATTGGCTTTGTAGCTGTGTGTTACCTCTCAGCTGCTGTGCCTCAGAAGTGTTGAGGCATTGCTTACCTGTGTCCTCTGTTCTGAGATCTCCCCGGGCTGTGTTTCAGCTATTGGCCTGAGCTGCAGCCTCACCAGAGGCCTGACTGAGAAATGATCTGCTTCCAAGCTCCTTTAGGTTGTTGGCAGAATTTATCTTGCGGCTGTAGGAACAGAGTTTTTATTTTATTTATTTATTTTTATAATCCACCAATGGTCTTCTCAGATCTACAGCTCATAGGCCATCCAAAATGTCTTGCCATGTGGGTTTCCTTAACACAATGGTTCCCTTCATCAAGCCAACAAAGAGAATCTTTTGCTCCAGGCTGATAAGATGGAATCCGCTACAATGTATTCTAATCAAGAAGTAACAACCCATCACCTTTGCCATATAATGAAATCTAATCAACAGAGCAGAGCAATATTTCATGATATTTACCATGTATTGGAAACATGTCAACGGTTTCACGGATTCTCAAGGGAATCAGAGTGTGGCTGCTAGGAAAAGGAGATTCCTGGGGGATCACCCAAGGGTTTTTTGACCATAGCTGATAAAAGGTTTGGCTTTCTGTATTTCAAACAAGCAAGTAACTCAACCATTTTTGGTTCATTTGATAGCTATGTATAAAATGGGCACAAATGCAAAGCCTTATTCATGAAGCTGAGAAGAAACAAAATGAGATACCATGTGGTATCATCATAAAGTTTTATATCAATATTATAACTTTTATGTTTCCTATACATTTCAAAGCTAAGAAGACAGTAAAAGTTGATGAACTTTCAAATTAATAAAATAATTCCATTCCATCTTTTAATCATAGATCACAGGAAGGCCAACTGCAGAGTTTTAAGAACATCATTTTCAGTACTACCAGTTGGATTAAACCTCACAATGGCATAAAATAATGGAATAGTGATTAAGAATATTGGTTGTAGGATTTCTTCTTCCAGTATGCTGGGGAAGCTCCTTTCAGTTTACCCTTCTTCATATAACTATCTATTCTGAAAAAATACAAAAACAACCAACTGGAGACACTGGAGAGTGAACAAAAGCTGGCTGGAACTGGCGGGGAGAAGGGAGTAGGCTGGGTGAGTTTCCCATTGTTTAGTGGTTTTGTTTGTTTTTTATCCTGAGGGCATGCCCTGTCTGCCCTATGCAGGAAAGTTAAAACTATGATATAAAACCTCCAATCTTGGCTGGGAGCCGTGGATCATGACTGCAATCCCAGCACTTTGGGAGGCTGAGGTAGGAGGATCGCTTAAGCCCAGGAATTAGAGACCAGCGTGGCCAACATGCAAAACCCCATCTCAACTAAAAATACAAACATCAGTTGGGCATGGTGATGCATGCTGTAATCCCAGCTACTCGGGAGGCTGAGGCAAGAGAATCCCTTGAGCCCGGGAGGCAGAGGTTGCAGGGAGCCGATATCTCATCACTGCACTCTAGCCTGGGTGACAGAGCAAGACTCTACCTCAAAAACAAAACAAAAAAAACCCCTGCTGTCGTGCTGGCAGGAATACTAAGAGACTAGGGAAAGAGGCAGTCACAGCTGTTAAAAAGTGAAATGGTGGAAATACCAGAAAGGAAAGAGCCAGAGAGGAGGAGCACAGAATTCTCTCCCCAGATCACTGGCTGACTCCACAAACACGTGCGACCGTGTCCAGTCAGCCCATATAAGGCCAGAAAAAAGTGAACTGAAATGCAAGCTGCCACCCAAAGCAGGGGAGACTGAATTTTGTGATTTGAGTTCAGCCAATTTAAATAAATATATAAATAAATTCTCTTCAGTGGAGCACGAAATCTAAAGTTTCTATAGCATACTTTTTACAATGTCAAGTATGAAGTCTTAATTATTCAGTATTATGAAAAAAATAAGAAAATGACTTACCCTCAACAGAAAAGGCAGTAAATGGAGACCAATCCTCAATTGATCCAATATTGGAATTAGCAAAGATTTTTTAATAACTCTGAAAACTAAACTGAAAAACTTAAATATTCTTGCAATAAAAATAATGAAAATCTTAGCAGATAAAGAGACATTAAAAATAAAAATTCTAAAATTTTAAAATGTGACACCTGAAATAATAAATAAACTGTATGAGTTTAATGACATAAAGAAGGTGGCAGAGAAAAGAACCAGTAACGGTCAGGCACGGTGGCTCAAGCCTGTAATCCCAGCACTTGAGGAGGGCAGAGCATTTGAGGTCAGGAATTCAAGACCAGCCTGACGAACATGGTGAAACCCCATCTCTACTAAAAATACAAAATTAGCCAGGCATGGTGGCGGGCACCTGTAATCCCAACTACTTGGGAGGCTGAGGCAGGATAATTGCTTGAACTTGGGAGGCTGAGGTTGCAGTGAGCCAAGCTTGTGCCACTACACTCCAGCCTCTGAGTGAGGCTCCACCAAAAAAAAAAAAAAAAAAGTAAATGTGAAGATACTTCAATAGAATTATCCAATCTGAATAAGAGGAAAAAAGTAAAATAATAATAAATGATAGACTCAAAGACCTGTGGGAGAATAGGAAGAGGTCTAATTTCTATACAGAGTTTTAAAAAATGAAGAGAGACAATAAAAACAAAAGTAAGGGAGGAAGAAAAGAAATAAAAAGAGGTCAAACATTTCCTAAACTTGGTGAGATAAGTCAATTTATAGACTCAAGAAACTCAGCAAACACAAAGCAGGATTGATACAAATAAAACAACATATAGGCACATCATAGTTAAACTGATGAAAAAAAAGAGAACCTTGAAAGCAGCCAGAGAAAAGTGACATATTGCATACAGGGAAGCAATGATTTATCTATCCACACATTTGTTATCAGAAATAATGGGGGCCAGGAGAGAGTGGAGCAACAGCTTTAACATTCTGACAGTGTGGGTTACAGAGTCAGACAACATGACTTAAATTGTATGGCCACTACTTAGTATCTGTGTAACCTCGAACAAGCTATCTGATAGTTCCTTATCTCAATATATTACCTTCCTAACTAGTAATATTAAAAGCTATCTCATTCTGCTGTTGAAGTTAAATGAGTTACTAATACATGAAGGTACTTAGTACTTGATGAATAATATAAGCAAATTCAATGCTTGCCATTATTAAGATCAGATTTTAATATTTATGGTCAATTTGAGTGCTTTAAATTTTCAGAAATAATTTCACATGTATAAAGACAAACACCTTTTTTAAAAGGTCCAAAAAAGAAGAGTAGTTAATTTAAATTACCAAAAACAGCAGGAGTTTGCCAAAGAATGATTTCCAAAGGGACTCTTCTTCAGTCTCATCCTTCTTGTATCCTCTGCAGCAGAAGTTAAACTATTGCACAGCAAGAGGAACCCAGTTCTCCCCCAGCCATAGCTGACTCCAACAAAATCCTCACTTTCTCACCTCGGGCTTTTGCCTGCACTTATTCCCCAGTACAGGTAATTAGCAGTCAAATTCTTGATTACTCAATTAGTCCAATCCGCCATGCTATCTGAATAAATCAATTAATGTAGCTCCTACAGAAGAGCCCATGTTTACAACATAACAGTTATAATATTGTCCCAGTTAATCAGTGCAGAACCATGCAGACTCTGATTTTGACAATGATTGCCTCGGTCCACTGTGGAATTTACTTTGCACATGACAGAAACAGAAGTAGGACTCTAAATTTACAGCAATTTTCTCATTTTTCCTTCCTCAGACACCATACAAGGAGGTGAGTATTAAAATGCTGAGTGGCCGCAAGTCACTCAAATTTAGCTACTGATCAATTTTTAAAATTTATCCCTTGTTTTATTTAACCAATGTACCCTCATGCTTTGTGCCTGGTTCTTTGCTAGACCTAATAGAAGCCTCTTACTGCATAACTCTCTCAGCTTCAGTTTCCACAAAGTGCACCAGTGCTTCTCAAACTTTAGTGTATTCATGATTAACCCAGGGTTCTTGTTAAAGTGGAGTTTCTGACTCCATAGATCTGGCATAAGCGCAGAGATTCACTAATTCCCAGGAGATGCTGACACTACATTTGTAGGAAGCTGACTTAGAGCAGCAAGGGTGTAGAATAGAGATTAGAGTGCTCACTTCACAGGGTTGTTGAGGCGGTTGTGAGATCTGCGTGAAACAATCAAGATGACAAACTTAGCAAGCTGTAATTAGAGTGTGAAGTTCATTGTTACAGACATGCCTTATAAGGACCAGAGTCTTAGAAAAGAGAGAAAATGCATAAGAGGATGAAGACTTACGGGAGAGGGAAACATTGGGAGCATCAGTAGATTGGCGTTCTGAACTGGCTTTACTATTGATACACTAACATTTTGATGAATTCATCACTTAAAACCTTGGATACATGTTGTTTATGCATTAAAATAAGCCACTTTTGAGATTTTTGTCATTTTCAGATGCTAAATTGCCTTTCATCGTAGATTACTTTTAAATCAAATCAGTTTTGAAATGTACCCTTTTTCCAAGCAATAATTTTCAGAAACCACAGATAATATATTAATATTTTTTCTAGCAGATTAAAATACACACATAACTACCATAATTCAAACAATCCTTACATATATTCCCTAAGGTATCATTTCATATATTACAAATTACATGCATTCTTTGAAAAACAATGCATTAGTTAATTTCTGCAATTTATTGACAAATTAAGCAATAATTGGTTTATGTTTCCAGATTATCTGAATCTTAGAAGAATAGGGACTTCTGAGAAGTGGTACCGTGTAAGCTGACCCTTGAAAAACAAGTAGGCTTTACATTTAGACAATCTGAAACTGGACTTCTGTGTGTGTTGGGGTGGGGAGGAAAGGGTTGCTGTTCAAGGAGAGAAAGAAGAAAGGGCATTCAGGATACAGGGAGTATCAAGAATGCGAGCAGAGGTGAGAACTGGTGACTAATTTCTAACCTGCCCAAGAGAGAAAACATGGGTGTTGTTCTAGGAATTGAGGGATAGTATGAACTGAAACTCCAAGGTTAGAGAGAAACGCTTACATTTGAGTCCAGAAAGAATTTTGGATTTGTCCAGTTCTCTTAATATTCTGATAAACTCTCTGCACTCTCTCAAGAAAAATGCACACAGCACACAGAGCGTGCATGCACACGCACACATTTATAATATATTTACCACATTATCAGGATGTGTATTTCTCCCTAGGGCCAATAAGTGAAAAATCTAGAGATCTATAGATCAAACACCCGATAGTAACAGCTTTTGGAAAATTGCAACTTTAAATAAAGATTTAAAATTCTGCCCAGTGTCTCAGCATCATAGGGCTCTTATGAGTCACACAGCTCCTTTATGATGTTGGGACAGTGACAGAAAATACAACCCAAACTGGCTTAAGCAAGAGAAAACATAAAACTAATGGGCAGAAAGAGGTTTAGTTTCAGACAAAGCTCCAAATCCCATCACAGGAATCAGCCTGTCGCGGGGCTGTGCTGCCCTGCTTCACATTATCCTCAAATCCGAGTTCTACTTGAGGACAAGATGGTACCCATATATTCCAAACCTGGATTCTCTCAGATTCAAGTCACTCTAAGGAAATCATCCTAAATTTTAATATCCATCCATCCTCTGCCAGATTAATATAGTTTCTATGAAGCTGATTCTACTCCTGGTCCCAAATGTGCCATGTCCCTTGGGCCTGGACAGTCTGAAACTAATTTCAGTGGTGATACGAATTGGTTTATAGATGAGTGTGTGACTGCATCAAGATTGCTGAGATGCCCTAAGAATTTCCCGAGGCTTCCAAGACAGAGCAGATACTCTTGACCTCTGGGTCAGGACATGAGGAGATGTAAAGGCTGGAGCTGCTGCGGTTGCTTTGCAACCTTGACAAAGGGATCTAACTGAGATGGGAATCAACAGGTGGAAATGCCAGTGAGAGAAACAGAATCAGTGAGTGCAAGCAAGAGAGAAGGTGTTACTGACATATGCTGAACCACTGATCCAGCTGTGCTGGAAACTTAGTAGCTCTGGTCTTTCTAGTTCTATGACCTATTTAACCTCTTTTGGATCTGTCAAAAAGATTCTTGTTAGCAAGTGTTTTAGGAAAGATGACTTCCAAAGCCCCCTCAAGCTCCATACTTTTTGTAACACATGTGGCAAACTATTTAGGTGAAGTTCGTAGGTGTCCCAAGGATTAGGCTCCTGTTTCATAGCTAATACCATGGTTCCCCAAGTCTACCTAATTTAATTTATCAGAAAGTAACTGAGACCATTAAGAGACTGTTTTGTTCATCTAATTGCTGATTCTGTTTTACTTTGAAGACTAAAAATATCTCAGACAATTTTCACTTTTTAGAGACTTTATTCAGTGCTCATTGAAGAGTGATTTCTATTGCTTTTGTTTCTTATTTGTTTATTATTTATTGAACACACAATTAACTCACAATGCTTTTACAGACATACCTCAGATACGTGGTGGGTTTGGTGGCAGACCCCTGCAATAAGGCAAATATCAAAACAAAAGGAGTCAATTTTTTGTGTTTCCTAGTACATAATAAAGATTACATCTGCATTATACTGTAGTCGATTAAGTTTCAATAGACTACCATTTATGTATGTTATGTCTAGAAAAACAAGGTACATAATTTAAAAATATTTTGTTGCTTAAAAATGCTGATGACCATCTGAGCCTCTAGAAACTCATCTCTGCTGACGGAGGGTCTTGCCTCAATGCTCATGGCTGCTGATGGATCAGAGTGGTGGTTGCTGAAGCTTAGGGTGGTTGTGGCAATTTCTTAAAATAACATCAATAAGGTTTACCACAAAAATTGACTCTTCGTTTCAGAAAATATTTCTCTGCACCACGTAATGCCATTTGATAGCATTTTACCCACAGTAGAACTTCTTTCAAAACTAGAGTCAACCCTCACAAAGCCTGCCACTGCTTTATCAGCTTTTATGTAATATTCTAAATCCTTTGTTGTCGTTTCAACAATATTCATAATATCTTGACTAGAAGCAGATGCCTCCTTAAGAAACCATTTTCTTTGCTCATTCATAAAAATCAACTCCTCATCCAATAAATTTTTAATTTAATGGATGCTTTTTAATTCTAGTATTTTTTTTGCTACTTCCAACACATCTTCAGTTGTTTCCTCCACTGAAGGCTTGAACCCCTCAGTCATTTATGAGTGCTGGAGTCAACTTCTTCCAAACTTCTGTTAATGTTGATATTTTGACCTCCTCTTATGAATCATAAATGTTTTTCATGGAAGCTAGAATGGTAAATCCTTTCCAAAAGGTTTTCAATTTATTTTGCCCAGATCCATCAGAGGAATCACTGTCTGTGGAAGCTATAGCCTTATAAAATGTATGTCTTAAATAATAAGTAAGACTTCAAGTTGAAATTACTCCTTGATCCATGGGCTACAAAATGAATGTTGTCTTCGCTGTCATGAAAACAACATTAACCTCCTTATACATCTCCATCACGGCTCTTGAATAAAAGGGTACTTCATCAATGATCAGCAACATTTTGAAAATCTTTTATTCTGAGCAAAAATAGTCTCCTGATTATAGGCCAGATGGCCAACTAGACACAGGAGGAGCATCCGCCAAAGAGGGACCAAGACTCCAGGAAGAATGGCACACTCTGAGCAGATCTTTGTGAGGAAGGCACTGAGAGTGAACAGAGGGAGGACAGACACTAGGCTGAAGAAGGAGGAAGCTGGGCACCCTGCATAGGGATACTGTGCACCAGGACTCATTCCTCATTCCCAGAGACTCCTGAGGAAGGAATGAGTTGAACAGGCAAGGAGTGACCCACTCTTGCCATGGACCTCTGGAATCCTGGCAGCAAGAGACCCCATGACCTCAGCGGACGTGAGCTGGCAGGAAGAGCTGCTTAGAGAGGTGCTAGAGGAAGGACTGCAGCCTTTGCACAGCCCAGCAGGTTTGGTGCAGGAACATCTGCAGGTGAGAATTAAAAAACGTTCAGGTACTACAGGTACTATGCCTATTACCTGGGTGAGGAAATAATCTGCACACCAGACCCCTGTGACTTGCAATTTATCTATATAACAAATAGGCATGTGGACTTCTGAACCTGAAATAAAAATTAAGAAAAAAAAAAGTCAATAGTGGTCTTAAACCATGTCCAGTAAGCCACACTGTAATAAACATATACTATCACCCAGGCTTTATTGTTCATGTGTAGAGCACAAACAGTAGATTTGGCATCATTCTTCAGGGACCTGGGATTTTTGCAATGGTACCTAAGCACTGGCTTCAACTTAAAGTCACCAGCTGCATCAGGCCCTAACAAGAGAGCCTATCTTTTGAGGCTTTGAAGCCAGGAATTGACTTCTCTTCAACTATGCAAATTCTAGGCAGCATCTTCTTCTGATACAAAGTTGTTTCATCTACATTGAAAATCTGTTGTTTTACTGTGGCCCTTTCATCAATGATCTTAGCTAACATTTTTGGATAACTTGCTGAAACTTCTGTATCAGTACTTGCTGCTTTGCCTTGCACTTTTATATTATACAGACAGCTTCTTTCTTTAAACCTCATGAACCAGCTTCTGCTAGCTTCGAAATTTTCTTCTGCAGCTTCCTCACCTCTCTTAGCCTTCATAGAATTGAAGAGAGCTCAGACTTTGTTCTAGATTAGTCTTCGGTTTAAGAAAATCTTATGGCTGGTTTGATCCTCTATCCAAACCATAAAATGATCTCCCTATCTGCAATAATACTGTTTTTCTTTCTTGTGTATAATGTGTTCACTGGAGTGGTATGCTGAATTTCCTTCAAGAACTTTTTCCTTTGCACTCACAACTTTGCCAACTGGCAAACAGGGTCTAGTTTTTGACTTAACTTGTCTTTCAACATGACTCCCTCACTAATCATTTTTAGCTTTTGATTTAAAGTGAGACACGGAACTCTTCCTTTCACTTGAACATGCAGAGGCCATTGCAGGATGATTAATTGTCCTGATCTCAGTATTGTTGAGACTCAGGGACTAGAGAAGCCCAAGGAAAGATAAAGAGGGAGTGAAGCCAATCAGTGGAGCAGTCAGAACACACGTTTATCGATTAGGTTTGCTGTCTTATGTGAGCATGGTTTGTGGCAGCCCAGAATAATTAAAATAGTATTATCAAAGATCACTGATCATAGTTCTCATTACAGATATAATAATAAAAATCTTGAAATATTGTAAGAATTACCAAAATGTGACACAAAGGGAGCATATGCTGTCAGAATGTTGGAATGGCCCTAACAGACTTACTCAATGCAGTGTTGCTACAAACATACAATTTGTTTTTTTTTTTAAAAAAAAAAAAGCGAACTGCGAAGTGCAATGAAGTGTGAAGCACACTAAAACAAGCTTTGCCTGTATAATAATTTGGAGTAAGCTGAAAAGCATCCAAGTTCATAGACCCTGAAACCACAAAGTGAAACAGGAATCAATTAGTGACTCAGGCAATACATTACCTGGGGAAGAGTGAAGCCAGGTGAGGCCTCGGGAGTTCCAAAATTAGTTTGTGGTCTGGAATCCACAGGAAGTTCCCTATGTAGTTAGGTTCGCAGTGGGATTTGGCCTAATTTCTTTGACAAGTGAGTAATTTCCAGGTAAATAAAGCAGGGTGAACACTACTTAGACCTTTTTGCCACCCCACCTTTCATTCACATCAACAGCTCTCCAGTAAATAATTACCTCTTTTCATCTGACCTATGGAACTTGGCAATTTTTCTCCATCAATTTTAAGTGTCTTAATCTCATCAGATTGGTTTTCTGTAGAAGAAACTTTTTTTTTCTTTTTTTACTTATTTTTACTTTTACCTTCCTTGATTTTAGTCATTTGATGAAAACTGAGGATGTATACCATATGCCTTTTGGCTGAGCCTGTTTTAGTAGGTGTGATGTATTTCAAGGGTGATAAATCTTTTATTTGGTCTGGCCTCAGACCACTGTGTTTCTTATCACTATAGGACAAAGGAGGTGGTATTCAGAAGCAGAAAGCTAGCTAGACTTCAATGAAGTGGCTCAGGAAGCAGCCTCTACCTTTTCTATCAGCTGATGATACCTTTTCTACCCCACAGTGCCTCAGCTTCCTTTTCCGTATTGGAAAACTATTGGAGTCAAGCATACCTACCTCAGGGGAATAGTGAAAGAAACCTGAATATGCTACAGTGCATTGTAGTCCTTTAAACCTCCTGATGGGAGTATAAACTTCCAGTAATCACATACCTGGAGAAAACATGTGAGTTGTAGGAGAGAGAGATCCAGTCCAGCCCCTCCTGTACTTCCTTCCACCATTTCTAATAAAACGCAGGCTGGGAAGCAGAATGGTTACAAATTGTTCGTTCTGGGAATCTTGTATAATAACATACTTCATATACTTTAAGTGAACTTTGCAACTAATTTCAGGAACTTTTTTTTTTTACTTGCTATATTCCATAGATAAATTCTTATTTGATTTTATACAAAGCCTAGAAGGCGCCAATCAAATGAAATACCAACCAAAGTTAAAATTATGTGGACATGAAAGCATTTGGAGTGGAGCATTCTCTGCCCCATTGCTTTGCATTCTCTTAATCATGTTGCCTTCCAGGGAGGGATGTCAGGGAAGATTGCATCTTCCATAATGCATGGTGTCTTTTTCTTTTCAATACCATTCAGTATCGCTTTCTTTGAGAAGTTCCCTGATTCACCATCCTCACAGAGGTGAGCAGCTTCGTTTATTTTGATCCTGGGGACATAGGCTGTGAAAGGAAACAATTTACCAAGAAGAAAGAATGTTGAGGGCTATGCACAGATTTATTGGTGTAAAAAAAAAACCAAGCAAGTCCAGATGTGACTCATTTTTGAGGCATGTTGTAAATATACCTGACCTGTTTCATTTATAACAAAGGAAGATGCCCTGGCTGACAGCTGAGTTCTTCGTGTGTTACTCAACTTTTCTCTTTTTTTCAGGGGAGAACTAAAACTAGAGTTTAGGGAGTGATTGATGGGGATTTGAGGATTCTAGTCTTTTCAGTGCTCCTGTTGGCTTTCCAAATTACTGCCTTTTCACAGGCTAATCATTTATCACCCTCACCTCCTACGGTGTTTTACATGTTGGTAACTATTTCCTGCGTTTGCCATTTTAAGGCTAATATTTAAAAATAAGGGGTTGATGATTTTTATAATTCCACTCAGTGATATTAATTAAAATGTTGAAAGCAGCACATCAAAATAAAAACCAACTGCTTCTAGTTTCTGCTACTCTGAAGAATTGTACTGACCACCTGGGATTCCCAAAGCCTTCTAAAACTCATATTTATATGTGTGTATATACGGTGTGCACGTGTGTGGTTCTCTGCCACTCAAAATATGATCTGTGGGCCAATAGCATTGGCCTCACCTGGATCTTGTCAGGAATGCAGCCTCAAGCCTACTCCAAAATGCAGAATCTGCCTTTTAAGCACTCGACGTGATATGTATGTGCAAAGAGCTTGAAAAGTAATGCCTAGAGATTTTATTACATTTATTTAAATAATGAAATTAAAACCTTAAGAATGAAGAAAAGCTCATATATCACATAATAATATTGACTCTGTGTGTTCAACTTCATCTTTTGTTCCCATTGTGATAGTATACAGAGAGATTTGCTAAATGCTACACGATGCAGTTTGTCACTCTTTTTTGTTATACTGTCATGTTTTTTATATATAGTTTCAACTTGTATTTTAGATTCATGGATTACGTGTGCAGGTTTGTTACATGGATGGGATATTTCATGATGCTGAGGTTTAGGGTATGATTGATCCCATCACTCAGGTAGTGAACATAGTGCCCAATAGTTAAGTTTCTCACCCCTTGCTCCCCTCTCTCCTGGCCCCCTCTAGTAGTCTCCAGTGTCTCTTGTTGCCATCATTATGCCCATGAGTACCCAGTGTTTAACTCGCTGTCATGAGTGAGAACACACTGTATTTGGTTTTCCATTCCTGTCTTAATTGACTTAGGATAACAGACTCCAGCTACATCCATACTGTTGTAAAGAACATGATTTTATTTTTTATAGCTGCATACTATTCCATGGTGTGCATATACCACATTTTCTTTATCCTATCCACTGTTGATGAGCACCTAGGTGTGTTTCATGTCTTTGCTATTGTGAGTAGTGTTGCAATGAACATGTGAGTGCATATGTCTTTTTGGTAGAATGACTTGTTTTCTTTTGGATATATACCCAGTATTGGGATTGCTAGGTTGAAAGGTAATTCTAAGTTCTTTAGAGAAATTGCCAAGCGACTTCCTTTTATAAATAAATTTATTTTAATTTCTGGGATACATGTGCAGGACATGCAGATTTGTTACACAGGTAAACATGTGCGATGGTGGTTTGCTGCACCTATCAACCCATCACCTAGGTATGAAGCCTGACATGCATTAGCTATTTTACTTGATGCTCTCCCACCACTTGCCCCCAGATAGGCCGCAGTGTATGTTGTTCTCCTCGCTGTGTCCATGTGTTCTCAATATTCAGCTCCCACTTATGAGTGAGAACATGTGGTGGTTGGTTTTCTGTCCCTGTGTTAGTTTGCTGAGGATAATGGCTTTCAGCTTCATCTGTGTCCCCGCAAAAGGCATGATTTCATTTCTTTTTGTGGTTGCAGAGTATTCCAGTGTGTACGTACCACATTTTCTTTATCCAGTCTACCATAGATGGGCATTTGAGTTGATTCCATGTTTTTGCCATTGTGAATATTGCTGCAGTGAACATACACCTGCATATATCTTTATAATAGAATGATTTATATTCCTTTGAGTATATACCCAACAATGGGATTGCTGGGTTAAATGATATTTCTGCTCCTAGGTCTTTGAAGAATTGTCACACTGTCTTCCACAATGGTTGAACTAATTTACACTCCCACCAACAGTGTAAATGCATTCCTATTTCTCCACAGCCTCTCCAGCATCTGTTGTTTATTGATTTTTTAATAATCACCATTCTGATTGGCTTGAGTGGTATCTCATTGTGGTTTTGATTTGCATTTCTTTAATGATCAATGATGTTGAACTTTGTTTCATATGTTTTTTGGCTGCATAAATATCTCCTTTTGAGAGACGTCTGTTCATATCCTTTGCCCACTTTTTGATGGGGTTGTTTTTTTTCTTGTAAATTTAAGTTCCTTGTAGATTCTGGATATTAGACCTCTATCAGATAGGTAGATTGCAAAAATATTCTCCCATTCTGTAGGTTGCCTAGTCACTCTGATGATAGTTTCTTTTGTTGTAAAGAAGCTCTTTAGTTTGATTAGATCCCATTTGTCAATTTCGGCTTTTGTTGTAATTGCTTTTGGCATTGTCGTCATGAAATCTTTGCCCTTGCCTATGCCCTGACTTGTATTGCTTAGATTTTCTTCAAGGGTTTTTATGGTTTGGGGTTTTACATGTAAATCTTTAATCCATCTTGAGTTAATTTTTGTGTAAGGTGTAAGGAAGGGATCCAGTTTCAATTTTCAGCATATGGCTAGCCAGTTTTCCCAGCACCATTTATTAAATAGGAAATCCCTTCCCCATTGCTTGTTTTTGTAAGGTTTGTCAAAGATCAGATGGTTTTAGATGTGTGGTCTTACTTCTGAGATCTCTATTCTGTTCCTTTGGTCTATGTGTCCGCTTTTATACCAGTACCATGCTGTTTTGGTTACCATAGCCTTGCAGTATAGTTTGAATTCAGGTAATGTGATGCTTCCAAATTTGTTCTTTTTACTTAGGATAATCTTAGCTATATGGGCTCTTTTGTGGTTCCACATATATTTTAATACAGTTTTTTTCTAACTCTGTGAAGAATGTCAATGGTAGTTTAATGAGAATAGCATTCAATCTATACATTACTTTGGGCAGGATGGTCATTTTCACAATATTCATTCTTCCTATCCATCAGCATGGAATGCTTTTCCATTTGTTTTTGTCTTCTCTGATTTCCCTGAGCAGTGGTTTGTATTTCTCCTTGAAGAGATCCTTCACTTCCCTCATTAGCTGTATTCCTAGGTATTTTATCCTCCTTGTAGCAATTGTGAATGGGAGTCCATTCATAATTTGGCTTTCTGCTTGTCTATTGTTGGCATATAGTAATGCTTGTGATTTTTGCACATTGATTTTTTGTCCTGAGACTGCAGAAGTTGCTTATCAGGTCAAGAATTTTTTGGGCTGGGACAACTGGATTTTCTTGCTATAGAATCATATCACCTGCAAACAGACAGTTCAACTTCCTCTTTCTATTTGAATATCTGTTATTTCTTTCTCTTGCCTGCTTGCCCTGGCGAGAACTTCCAATACTATGTTGAATAGAAGTGATAAGAGAGGGCATCCTTGTCTTGTGCCAGTTTTCAAAGAGAATACCTCCAACTTTTGCCCATTCAGTATGATATTGGTTGTGTGTTTGTTATAAATGGCTTTTATTATTTTGTGGTATGTTTCATCAATACCTAGTTTGAGGGTTTTTAACATGAAGGGATGTTGAATTTTATCAAAGGCTTTTTCTGAGTCTATTGAGATAATGTGTTTTTTTCTTTAGTTCTGTTTATGTGATGAATTATGTTTATTGATTTGCATGTGTTGAACCAGTCTTGCATCCCACAGATGAAGCCAGCTTGATCGTGGTAGATAAGCTTTTTGATGTGCTGCTGGATTCGGTTTGCCAGTATTTTGTTGAGGATTTTGGCATTGATGTTCATCAGGGATATTGGCCTGAAGTTTTCTTTCTTTGTTGTACCTCTGCCAGGTTTTGGTATCAGAATGATGCTGGCCTTATAAAATGAGTTAGGAAGAAGTACCTCCTTTTCAATTTTTTGGAATAGCTTTAGAAGAAATGGTACCAGCTCCTCTTTGTACCTCTGGTAGAATTCAGCTGTAAATCCATCTGGTCCTGGGCTTTTCTTAGTTGGTAGGCTATTTATTACTGCTTCAGTTTCAGAACTCATTTTTGGTCTATTCAGGGCTTCAACTTCTTCTTGGTTCAGCCTTGGGAGAGTGTATATGTCCAGGGATTTATCCATTTCTTCTAGATTTTCTAGTTTATTTGCATACAGACTTTTATATTAGGTTGGTCCAAAAGTAATTGCAGTTTTTGCATAACTTTTAATGGCAAAATCACAATTAGTTTACACCAACCTAGTAGTATACGCTGATGGTTGTTTGCATTTCTGGGGGGTCAGTGGTGATATCCCCTTTGTCATTTTTTATTGTGTCCATATGATTCTTTTCTCTTTTCTTTGTCTAGCTAGCAGTCCATCTATTTTATTAATTTTTTTCAAAAACCATATTTTGGATTTGATTTTTTTAAGGGTTTTTCATGTCTCTATCTTCTTCAGTTTCACTCTAACCTTGGTTATTTCTTGTCTTCTGCTAGCTTTAGGTTTGTTCTTGATTCTCTAGTTCTTTTAGTTGTGATGTTAGGGTGTGAACTTGACATTATTCTAGCTTTTTGATGTGGGCATTTAGTGCTATATTTTCTCTCTTAACATTGCTTTAGCTGCATCCCAGAGATTTTGGTAGGTTGACTCTTTGTTATCACTAGTTTCAAAGAACTTCTTGATTGCTTTTTTAATTTCATTATGTACTCAGGAGTCATTCAGGAGCAGGTTGTTCAATTTCCACGTAGTTGTGTGGTTTTGAATAAGTTTCTTAATCCTGAGTTCTGGTTTAAAGTCTGTTTTGTCAGAAACTAGGATTGCAACCCCTGATTTTTTTTTTTTTTTCCTTTTCATTTGCTTGGTAAATTTTTCTCCATTTTGTTGAGTCTATGTGTGTCTTTGCACATGAGGTGGGTATTTTGAATACGGCACACCAGTTGATCTTGACTCTTTATCCAGATTGCCATTCTGTGTCTTTTAGTTGGGGGGAATTCAGCCCATTTACTATTAAGGTTAGTATTGTTATGTATGAATTTAATTCTGTCATCATGATGCTAGCTAGTTATCTTGCAGACTTGTTGATGTAGTTGCTTGATAGCATCATTAGTCTTTGTACTTCAGTCTGTTTTTGCAGTGGCTGCTAACGCTAACAGTTTTTCCTTTCCATATTTAGTGCTGCCCTCAGGAACTCTTGCAAGGCAGGTCTGGTGGTGATGAATTCTTCAGCATTTTCTTGTCTGAAAAGGATTTTATTTCTCTCTTGCTTATAAGGCTTAGTTTAGCTGGATATAACATCCTGGGTTGGAAATTCTTTTCTTTAAGAATGTTGAACCAGCTGAGAGGACTGGTTGTGCTGCTGGAGAAGGGCTGGAGAAGGCGATGGCTTGCTGCCGCTTTGACAGTCCCTAGCAGTCGCAGTCCAGGTGATGATGGGAGCCGCACCTCCAGCGGGCAGGCAGGGAGTGCACTGTGTGCAGCTGACCCAAGGCAGCCACATCTGCTTTTGTCCTTTGAGAGGACTCTGACTACAATAGCGGCATGACATCAATGAAAGGAAAATCATGAAATTGATGAGACTGAATCCCTAGGGATTTTTTAAAAGCCAGATTTATAGTGAGAATGTATGTGCAACGTGGCTGAAATCTATTTTGTGTAATAAAAGGTGATGCAAGTCAAACAAACAAAAAAAAAGAATGTTGAATATTGGCCTCCAATCTCTTCTGGCTCATAGGGTTTCTGCTGAGAAATCCACTGTTAGTCTGATGGATTTCTCTTTGTGGGTGGCCTGGCCCTTGTATCTGCCTACACTTAATGTTTTTTTCATCATTTCAACCTTGGAGAATCTGATGATTATGTGCCTTGGGGTTGATTTTCTCATGGAGTATCTTAATGGGGTTCTCTGGTTTTCCTGAATTTGAATGTTGGCCTTTCTTGTTACGTTGGGGAAGTTCTCCTTCTTGATATCCTAAAGACTGTGCTCCAACTTGGTTCCATTCTCCCTATCTCTTTCAGGTACCCCAATCATTATAGGTTTGGTCTTTTTACATAATCCCATAGTTCTGAGAGGTTTTGTTCCTTTCTTTCTTTTCATTCTTTTTTCTCTAATCTTGTCTGCCTGTCTTATTTCAACAAGATGGTCTTCAGTTGAGCAAGATGATCTGAAATTCTTTCATCTGCTTGGTCTATGCAGTTACTGACACTTGTGGTTGCATCGTGAAGTTCTTAGTTGTGTTTTTCAGCTCTATCAAGTCATTTATATTTCTTTCTAAACTGGTTATTTTAGTTAACAGATCCTATAATGTTTTATTATGGCTTTTAGCTTCTTTGCATTGGGTTAAAATATGCTCCTTTAGCTCAGCAAAGTATGTTATTACCAACCTTCTGAAGCCTACTTTTGTCAATTCATCCATATCAGCCTCCCCGCAGTTACGCATCCTTGCTGGAGAGGTGTTGTGATCATTTGGAGGAAAAGAAGCACTCTTGCCTTTTGAGTTTTCAGAATTTTTTTGTTGATCTTTCTCATTTTTGTGAGTTTTTCTGCCTTTGATCTTTGAGGTTGCTGACCTTTTGGATGGGGTTTCTGTGGGGACTTTCTTGATGATGTTGTTACTTTTCTGTAGGGCTGCTGTTGTTACTTTTCTGTAGGGCTGCCACAGTTTGCTGTGGGTTCACTCCAGACCCTGTTCACCTGGGTCCCTCCGACATCTGGAGATTTCACCAGTGGAAACTACAGAACAGCAAAGACGGCTGCCTGCTCCTTCCTCTGGGATCTCTGTTGCAGAGGTGCACTGACCTGATTCCAGTGGGAATGCTCCTGTATAAGGTGTTTGGTGATCCCTGTTGGGGGTGTCTCACCCAGTCAGGAGGCACAGGATCCAGGCCGTGCTTAACAAATTACTCTGGCTGCCCCTTGGCTGGGGAGGTGTACTCCACTGGGGGTATTCCCACTGGTCCAGACTGCCTGGATTCCTTAGAGCCAGCAGGGCGAAAGACTAAGACTGCTGACATGTGGAGAATATGGCTGCCCCTCCCCCAGGTGCTCAGTCCCAGGGAGATCAGAATTCTGTCCCTAAACCCCTGGCTGGAGTTGCTGAAATTCCTGCAGGTAGGCCCTGTCCAGTGAGGAAGCATGGGTCAGAGTCTGGCCCAAAGAGGCAGTCTGGCCACAGTCTGCCACAGTTGCTATGCTGCTGTTGGGAATTCCTCCTAGGTCCTAACCATCCGGTCTCCCCAGCACTGGCAGGGGTAAAACCGCAGACTGGAGCCTCAGTGATGGTGGCCGCCCCTCCCTCGGGAAGTTCAGTTGTCTTAGGCAGCAGGCAGCCACAGTGATTATGGCCACCCCTGCCCCTGGGAACTTGGTAGTCTTAGGCAGTCTCCAGCCAAGTGGCTGCTGAGAGTCTGCACAGCTCCCTGCTTGGAACAGAAGGCCCTGGTGGCATGGGCTCACAAGGGGATAAAGGACCAAGATGGCTGACTAGAAACAGCTGCAGTTGGAGGCTCCCATCAAGAAGGAAAATGGTAAGTGAATCCTGCACCAGCAACTGAAGCATCCAGGTTCTCTCACTGGGACTGACTAGGTGGTCCGCACGACCCATGGAGAACAAGGAAAAGCATAGTGTTGTGACCGCCTACCTGGGAGCCACATGGGGAGAGAGGAGCTCCCACCCCCAGCCAAGGAGGCGGTGAGTGACGGTGCTACCCAGCCTGGGAAACCATGCTTTTTACATGGATCTGTACAACCCACAGATCAAACTGCTTTTTATAGTGGTTAAACTAATTTACATTCCCACTAACAGTGTATAAGCAATCCCTTTTCACCACAGCCTCTCCAGCATTTGTGGTTTTTTGATTTATTAAGAAAATCAATTCTGGCTGGTATAAGATGATACCTCATTGTGGTTTTGATTTGCATTTCTCTGACCAGTGATATGGAGCATTTTTTTCACATGCTTATTGGACATGTGCATGTCTTCTTTTGAGACATATATTTTTGCCCACTTTTTAATGGAGTTGTCTTTTGCTTTTTGAATTATGTTCCTTACAGATTCTGAATATTAGATCGTCGTCAGTTTCATAGTTCATGAGTATTTACTCCAATTCTATAGCTTATCTGTTTACTCTGTTGATAGTTTCTTTTGCTGTGCAGAAGCTCTTTATTTCATTAGGTTTTACTTGTCAATTTTGCTTTTTGTTGAAATTGCTTTTGAGGATTAGCCATAAATTCTTCCCCAAGCCTAATATCCAGAATAGTATATCTTAAATTTTCTTTTAGGATTCTCATAGTTTGAGGTCGTCTATTTAAATCTTTAACCTATCGTGAGTTAATTTTTATTCATGGTTAAATGTAAGAGTCCACTTTTATTCTTCTGTATAGGGCTAGCCAGCTATCCTAGCACCATTCATTGAATAGGGAGTCATTTTCCCATTGCTTATTTTTGTCAACTTTGTTGAAGATCAGATTGCTGTAGGCATGCAGCTTTATTTCTGGGTTCTCTATTCTGTTCCATTTGTCTATGTGTCTGTTTTTGTACCAGTATCATGCTGTTTCGGTTGTTATAGCCTTATAGCATAATTCAGAGTAAGGTAACCTGATGCCTTCAGCTTTGTTTTTTTTTTTTTTATTGCTGTTGTTTTATTTTGTTTTGTTGTGTTTTTTCTTAGGATTGCCTGGGCTACTCAGACTCTTTTTCATTTCGTAAGAATTTTAGAATAGATTTCTAATTCTGTGAAAAATGACATTGTTAGTTTGATAGAGATGGCTTGGAATCTGTATATTGCTTTGGGCAGTATGGCCATTTCAACACTATTAATTCTTTCAATTCATGAGCATGAGGATGTTTTTCCATTTGCTTGTGTCATCAATGATTTCTTTTAGCAGTGTTTTATAGTTATCCTTGTAAAGATCTTTCACCTCCTCAGTTAGATGTGTTCTTAGGTATTTCATTCATTTTGTGGCTATTGTAAATGGGATTGTCTTCTTGATTTCTACTCTCAGTTTGAACTTTATTGGTGTATAGAAGTCTTACTGATTTTTGTCCACTGATTTTGTATTCTGAGACTTGACTGAAGTGTGTTTATCAGTTCCAGGAGCCTATGAAGGTGTCTTTAGGGTTTTCTAGGCATAGAGTTATATCATCTGTGAAGATAGTTTGACATTTTTAATGTATTTAGATGTCTTTTATTTTTTCTATTGCTTGAATGCTCTGGCTATGACTTCCAGTACTATATAGAAGAAGAGTGGTGAAAGTGGCATCCTTGTTTTGTTCCAGTTCTCAAGGGGAATGCTTCTAGCTTTTATACATTCAGTAAGATGTTGGACATAGATAACACTTGTTATTTTGAGGTATATTTCTTTCACACCTAGTTTGTTGGAGGTTTTTTTTTTTTATCATGAAAGAATATTGCATTTTATTGAAAGCTCTGTCAAGGTCTATTGAGAGGATCATAGTAATTCTGTTTGGGGCCGGGCGTGGTGGCTGACGCTTGTAATCCCAGCACTTTGGGAGGCCGAGGCAGGCGGATCACGAGGTCAGGAGATCAAGACCACGGTGAAACCCCATCTCTACTAAAAAAAAAAAAATACAAAAAATTAGCCGGGCGTGATGGCGGGCGCCTGTAGTCCCAGCTACTCGGAGAGGCTGAGGCAGGAGAATGGTGTGAACCCGGGAGGCGGAGCTAGCAGTGAGCCGAGATTGCGCCACTGCACTCCAGCCTGGGCGACAGAGCAAGACTGTCTCAAAAAAAAAAAAAAAAAAAAAGAAATTCTGTTTGGTTAATAACCTTTATGGATTTGCAGATGTTAAACCAACCTTGCATCCCAGGAATGAAACCTACTTGCCCATGGTGAATTAACTCTTTGATATAGTGCTAGATTCAGTTTCCTAGTATTTTGTTGATAATTTTTTCATGTACATTCATCAGGGATCTTGGCCTGTAGTTTCCTTTTCTCATTGTGTCTTTGCTAGGTTTTTGTATCAAGGCAATACTAGCTTTGTAGAATGAGTTAGGGAAGAATCCCTCCTGGATTTTTTAAAAAATATTTTCAGTAGAATTTGTACCAGCTCTTCTTTGTACATGTGATAGAATTGGACTATGAATCCATTTGGTCCAGGGCTTTTTTAGTTGGTAGATTTTTTTTTTTTTTTATTTCTGATTCAATTTCAGAACTCGTATTGGTCTGTTCAGGGTTTCGATTCCTTCCTAATTCAATGGTGGAAGAGTTTGTGTTTCCAGGAATGTATCCACTTTCTCTAGATTTTCTAGTTTGTGTGCATAGAGGTATTCATAATAGTCTCTGAGGATATTTTGTATTTCAGTGGGATTGTTTATAACGTAACCTTTGTCATTTCTGATTGTGCTTATTTGGATCTTCTCTCCTTTCTTTGTGAATCTAGCTAGTAGTCTATCAACCTCGTTCATCCTCTTGAAGAACCAACTTTTGTTTCACTGATTCTTTGTGTGGATTTTTTGGTCTCAATTTCATTCAGTTCAGCTCTGACTTCGTTTCTTTTCTTCTGCTAGCTTTACAGTTTGTTCTTGTTTTCCTAGTTCCTCTATGTGTGATGTACAATAATTAATTTGAGATCTGTCTTTTTGAGGTAGGCATTTAGCGCTATAAGCTTTCCCCCTAACACCACTTTTACTGTATCCCAGATATTTAAATATTTTTGTCTGTTTTTATTGATTTCAAAGATCCTTCTTATTTTGGCCTTAATTTCATTGTTTACCCAAAAGTCATTCAGGAACAAATAGTTTAATTTTCGTGTAATTGCCATCATTCTTTTTAAGCTATCAGTGGGGACATACCATAAAGAGCATGATATACTGCCTCCAATTAGCTTATGAAAGATGACATCTGTGCCAATGGGCCTGGACTGCAGAAAACAGCTGTGCACTCTGGCCTTATTCCTTAGTTTTCCTACATAAGCAGAGCACAATCTTGTGAACTCAGAGTGTGGACTTGCTTCCAACTAGTAATATTTCCCTATCTACCTACCATCATTAGTTACCATTTTTTTCTGAGTGTAAACTGCTTAATTTCAATGCTTTCAATTTCTGAAAATCAGGCAAAAAAGTAAAATCTGAAAAATACGTATGCCTCCAAACCAAAGTGGTTTTAGTTGTTGGTGGTGGTGTTTGGTGGTTGGTTGGTTGGTTTTTTTTGTGCGTGTTCTATTTTAACCAAGTCAGCATTCTTGAGTATGGTCTTTCAAGGTATGCCTGTCAAAGAACAATAAAAGCTGCATCACTCTAAAAATGGAAAACAGTTTGTAACTCTCATGTGCCATAAATTCCACAAAAATAGGTTACCATTTAAGTTGGCATCAAATTTACCTGATGCAACAGCATTTTCATTAAATAGCTATGAAGAGATTAAGAAAAAAAGAACAGGCCGGGCGCGGTGGCTCACGCTTGTAATCCCACCACTTTGGGAGGCCGAGGCGGGCGGATCACGAGGTCAGGAGATCGAGACCACGGTGAAACCCCGTCTCTACTAAAAATACAAAAAATTAGCCAGGCGTGGTGGCGGGCGCCTGTAGTCCCAGCTACTCGGAGAGGCAGGAGAATGGCGTGAACCTGGGAGGCGGAGCTTGCAGTGAGCCGAGATCGCGCCACTGCACTCCAGCCTGGGCGACAGAGCGAGACTCCATCTCAAAAAAAAAAAAAAAAAAAAAAAAGAAAAAAAGAACAAAACTAGCACTACCACCAAAAAATGGTAATTATCCAACAGGGAATCCATTGCCAAGCTCTGAGAGAAAGCTAACCACAGTGACGTTTAGGTACATGTAACAGGACTGGTAGGTGGTGATATGATTTGGCTGTGTCCACACCCAAATCCCATCTTGAATTGTAGTTCCCATAATCCTGATGTGCTGTGGAGGGGACCCAGTGGGAGATAATTGAATCATGGGGGTGGCTACCTCCATGCTGCTGTTCTCATGATAGTGAGTTCTCACAAGATCTGGTGTTTTTATAAGGGGCTTCCCCCTTTGCTCAGCTCTCATTCTCTCTCTTGCTGCCATGTGAAGAAAAATATGTTTGCTTCCCCTTCTGCCATGATTGTAAGTTTTCTGAGGCCTCCCTAGCCATGCGGAACTGGGAGTCAATTAAACCTCTTTCCTTTATAAATCACCCAGTGGTGGGCATGTTTTTATTAGCAGTGTAAGAAGGGACTAATACAGTCTTTTCCTTGCATTTAAGTTCTGGGACCCGGGTTCAGTTGCAGAAAAGCAGAATTTGAGGCAATTTTATAGCCCTCTCCCTTTCTATATGCATTTAGAGATGGTGGCTCACAAGAGACAGCAGAGCAGAGAATGTCAGCATATTGTCTGTGTGCTGGGGTGGAGTCTGTCAAAAGTGCTGGTGCCCTGACTGTGTGAATAACAGGAAGCTTTTTAGACACAGTGTGCTGGATATAATAACTTTTTTTTTCTTTAAGAACTTTCTTCATTCAGATAATCAGATTTAAGCCCTGTGTGGAGAGGAAGATTTCTTATTTAAGGATAATCATGTTTTTCCATTCCCCTATTTGTAAGGGATTCCTGATCTCTTACTTGTCCCTTTCCTCTTCCTCGTGGAGAAAAGGTGGATAACATAGTTGATGTGTGGAAATCAGGAGCCTCTGGTTCTTTTGGTTGGAGCTCATCTAACAAGGCCTTGAGTATAGGGATGCAATGTTATCCTCCTTCCTCTTCACTCAGAAAGCTAGAAGCTGAAAGAAGAGAAGCTGGCATGCTCTATTGATTCAAGTTTCAACTTGAGAATGGAGCATAACAAACTCAGTTTAGATTTCATGAAAGCTACATCATCCAGCCAGGATGTTTTCAATTAAAAAAAGTTGGGTTTGGTTCTCCACCTGCTGACTCTTGTCTGATTTATCAGTTGGTTCAGAACTTGAACAGGAAGGAGAGGTAGTATTCTTTGTGTTTCAAAGAGTACAAGACACAGTAAAAGAATGAACACTAAAAATGTATGCAGTGAGTTAAAGGCTATGTACATTAACGAATCTCAAACTGTATATTTGAAAAAGAAACCTCACCACAGATCTATCACTGAAGAATGTGAGAAAGAATATTTCTGTAAACTTCAGAGAGAATCTCTTATTTATATATTTTTAAAAGAGGTTATACATACAGTTACTTTTATGCATATGCATATTAAAGAAGAGTAATTTGTTAGATCCAAACCTTTTTTAAATATACCACAACATTTGTAATACTGTATAGCGATTTTTTTTTTTATTTTCAAATATACAAGATGCCTGAAAAATGGAAATGGTCTGGGTCTCTCCTGACCTCTAAAAGTGCTTAATGGGGCTGTTCTGAAGTGGCTAAAGAGCTGGGTCAAAGACCAGCCCAGGCTCACTTATGAGAGGTCTCTGTTCATTCAAATGTAAACAGAGAGGAAAACTGAGTGTTGCTAGGAAAAGGAATCTGCATAAACTCTAAAAAGGGAAAATGACCTGGAAATATATAAACCCTAGGTTTCCAGAAATTATTTGTGCAGGAACCACCATAAATTAACATGAATGTGTTTATTGTCCTCAATAAAACGCAAAAAGGCATTCTCTGAAACAGAAGCAGGAAGTCATAAGATCAAAGGGTTGTTGAAAAGTTCATTTATATTAGAAGGGTTGGGCAAGATTAAGAATGATTGGAGGAAATTAAAAGTGGAGAGTCGTAACTGTGATCCACATTGGAGACAATGAGGAACAAAATCCCTTCTATAGGTAAAATATACATCTTTGTTGCAGAGGACAGATGTAAAACGTTTTCTAAGAATTTAGACAAAGGAAAGGCTAACATGAAATAGAGACACAGAATGAAGATGAAGGAGGTCTGTGATCAGGGTTCCAAATGAAGAGACCAGAACAGAACTAACGAAAAGCACAGAAGACTATTTCATCTACTTATAATGACAGCAACAACCATAACCTTCCGGAGTTTAGCAAAATATAAAAAGGAAAACTGAGAGAGTGTACTGCGTGCTCAACAAAATCAGAAAAGAGAGCTACAAGAATGTACACATGGTCATAATTTTTAAATTCTATGAGAGAGGTAAAAATACCCTTCAAGAATATTTGAAGGAAATGAAGAAAAGAAAAGGTTACTTAATAAAGCAGAACAGACTGGCTTCAGAATTATTACTACAACACTTAAAGTTACGCAACAAGAAGCCAGTAAGGACTCAGGTAATACAGCGTTTTAGTAAAAAGAAAAATGACAGGTGAATATAAACTCAATTATTGAGTAAGAAAGCAAAATTAAGAACTTGAGATCAGAAGGATTATGGCATAAAAATATGATAGGCAAACACTGAAATCAGTCAAGCATAGCACTGAGGCCACATAATTTTATAAACCTAGACACAAGAGTGGAGGTATGTATTAAAAATCACATTTGAATGAGAAAGTTTAGGATGGCGAAAACTAAATGATAACCTGTGCTAAAGAAGGTAGACAACAGAAGAAAATAAACTCCCTGAACAAAAGAGTTGGTCTAAATGTAGAATATCACAGTATTATTACTAATGATGAAATAAAGGTGGAAATACAGTTCTATTGTACTTATAAGTGTAAGTGTTTATGATAATAATAGAATTTAATAAGTCTCGTAAATAACATAAAAACCTCAGACATGAAATTGAAGGAATGGTAATAGTAAGAAAATGTAAAACAAGATGACAAAGTCAGACCAAATGTACACATGATAATAAGAGTAATAAGTAACTTTTTATTATAAAATATATACACTACAGGATGTTTATAAGAAACACAAAATGATTCCAAAAGGCTCTAGGTAAAATGATAGGCAAAGAAATGCCAGTTTATTGTACAAATAAAGAAAGCAGAAGTTTCAGTATTATTGTGGGATGAAGTAGAATTCAAGCAGAAACACAATAAATGGTGAACAAAATCATGTGTTTATTGGCAATGGATAATCCTCTTAATGCAAATGAGCAAAGATAAAACTTTAAACACAAATATTAACTTTATTTTTGACAAAGGAGAAATTAGATATGGCTTCCAAACTCAAAAATAAGCAGGTAGGGGCGGCAAAGAAATATTAAAACAAGTGATTGTAATGCAAAATGCTTAATGTACCTCTGCATTAATTCAACAAAAACTTGAGATTCTTTCTCTGTGACATAACTCAAGCATTGAGAATGCAGTGGCGAATAAGCAGATGTGCTTCCCAACTTCAGCATGTTTGCAGTCTATTTTGAATATAAGGAATAATATGAAGAAGAGAACAATGAAAAGCCATGGAAACAGAGTGAAGGAAGGTTTTGGTGATGAAAATCTGCAGAGATTTCACTCATTTCACATCAGGTTGGTAGAAGCTGCTTTATCAAGTGCATCCTGCTATGTTAGGTACATGAAGAAAATATGCAAAAAGGCACACCAAATTAGCATCAACTACTACAAAGATAAATAAATAAAAATTCTCACAAGAAAATTAACTTTTTTTTTTTTGAAAGAACATGGTCCAAGAATTGCTTCCTTCCAGACCATGGGCCCACACATTTTCACAAGCTTTCCTGATACATCTTCCCCCAGCCAGGTTAACAGAGCAAAATTGTTCCCAGAGAGGGTATTAAAAGCATGGCCACAATCCTGTGTATCATTTGCTGCCAACAGACACAAAAGGGATGGCTTGTGTATTCTCCAGGCTCATCAACTGAAGACCTACCAGTGGCTCATTTGGTCCCTTCCTTTTTGCCTGGCACCCTATCCCCACTTATTGAAAATATTTAATAGAAGAGAACCTTGTTTTCTTGAATTTGGCTGAAATAAAATTAGTTCACAGTAACAAATTGTTACCTTGACTAACTGGACATACTAACAGACTGAGATGTGTGGCAATACATTTCGTCTTACGACATTTTTATCTAGCAGCATAAGATGACTACAAATGGCATCTTTACTGACACATAGACCAGTTCTATGTTTCACATGCGTTGATTTTATTCCTGATTTTCTCGTCAGTTTTCTAGAGGTTGAACATGACTCTTTTGTTCATTTCCCTTTGGATTTTCTGTATTTAATCATTTTCAAATAATAATTTAGCTTGATAATATGCACTTGGATTTAGGAGAAATCCCTTTAAGACTTCACCACCAGAAACAATATGGGGTGTGTACCTCAAGCATTCAGTATCAATGTATTGTATATCTGTTTTGTGATATCACTGATGGTCAAGAGACATTGAATTGTGTATTGCTCTCTTCTTCCAAGCTGTGAAACGTTCTAGTTTCTGAGTCTGGATTTTATTTTATTTTATTTAAAAAAAGAATTTTGAAACGAGGTCTCTTTGTTCCATTACAATAATTTTCAGTACTCTCTTCATCTCTTATTAAGTCATTCTGTGCCTTCTCTCAGAGCACATTGTGACTGAAGCATTAATTAGCCTTCAGAGATCCTCAGACATGCTTCTTTCAGCAAAGATCTGACATTTGGGGACTGTCAGTCACTTGGAGTTATACTGAATAAAAAAATCATATTAAACATTTCAACAAGGAGTTCATATACGCTGGCAGAGGGAGATGGAAGATTGGTAGAATAGAAGGGAGTCCGTTTAAACTTACTTTATATATTAGACAACATGGGGTAAATGACGTTTGGAATTAATGAAGCATATAATCATAATTACATGGCTGGTTCATCATCCTGCCTTCCAAATTGTGCCTGAAATCAGCTAATGGCATAATACATGTACAATTCCTTGTCCAGAGCCTATCTATCGTGGCATGAGTGTTCAATAGCTTAGCCCACATTGTCAATAAGAAGCTGTTCCTCTAGCAGAAAAATGTATTAGGCTCTAACCAATGAGATAGCTGCAGCAGGCTTAACAAAAAAGCTTGCATTTTCTGTTCTTGCCTTTTCTCTTTGACCAGATTTCACAGATTTGAGAAGGTGGGATGACATGGAGGAAAGCTGATGTTATGAAAGCATGGAGTTCTTCCACAGGCTCCCCCCTTGCTCAAATTAGCGTTGAAAAAAATGGAAATGAAAGATGGAAACTGATGTTTATTAAATGGCTACTATGTACCACGGGTGTTGCCTATACCAATAGATAAAGTATTTCATACAGAATAGATGCTCAATAAATGTTGAAATCAATAAGTAGATGTATGACTTATATGCATATGTATGTATTATACATGTATATTATACATTATACTTATGTGTTATACATGTTTATTATACATTATACATGTGTATTATACATTTATATGCACATGTACATTATACGTTATATGTATGTGTTAAATATACATGTGTTACATGTATAATATATAATACATACATTATGTCATATATGTATGTGTTACATGTGTAATGTATAATACATATTATACATATAACATATACATATATAACATGTATATTTAATATACAATATGTATTATACATTATATATGTAACATCCATATATGTATTATACATTATATATGTAACATACATATATGTATTATACATGTAACACATGCATGTATTACATATATATATGTGCATATATATACATAAACGTATGTGTCTAGAAGTATAAAGTGGTGGTGAAGACCATGGAGTTTTGTGTTTCGTGGACTTGGGCCCATGCTCAGGCAGTACATCCTTAAGCAAATGGAATATAATGACTGCTGTCACAACTTTTCTTTTCCACGTTATTACTGTTAATATATCCCTCACCATCCCATAACCTTTACTTGAATAATTCTCAGGGAAGATCTTGTCATCTTCCTGAAAAAGTCATGTCTGAGCATGAGCCCCCAGATTCAGATTGAGATGTTTATGGAATCACTGTACATTTCAATATTTCGCCTAAATCCCTTATGAAGTTAGTGGTTTATTTTCTCAGCCTATGGAGGGAAGCTCTGGCAAGAACACTATATAGGAACAGCCAAGATGACTTATGGGATGCCGTCCAGGGCCCTGCTTCCGTGATGGGAAGTCCAGCCACGTGCTGCTAACAGTGAACTGCCATGTGGCCCATTCTCTTTCACTCTAAGGATAGGCAGCTATTCACTGCCCACATCCATTTACACCACTGACTTACTGTGACATGTGGGGTTTGAATATCTGTTTGCCACATCCTAGCTCTGTTAACACTTTGTATATGATCTGACATAACAGAGAGCATAAACTAACCTTTCTCCCAGCTCTGTATTTGATTTTAAAAAGCAAGTCCTGGTATTTCCTTTTTCCCATAATTAAAACAGCAACAAAAAAAGAATATCGTGTATTGCTACTTAGAGTCCTCACAGGAAACAGTGGAATGCTCAATATGTTTAAAGAACCAATAGGGGTTTGTGACACTCTCCGGGATTAATGACAGTGGATGACTTGACATGAATTGGGGGAAGAAAGGGAAGAAGGTGGCCAGGAGCGGTGGCTCACGCCTGTAATCCCAGGACTTTGGGAGGCTGAGGCAGGTGGATCATGAAGTCAGGAGATCAAGACCATCCTGGCTAACATGGTGAAACCCTGTCTCTACTGAAAATACAAAAAACTAGCTGGGCGTGGTGGCAGGTGCCTATAGTCCCAGCTACTCGGGTGGCTGAGGTAGGAGAATCTCTTGAACCCAGGAGGCGGAGGTTGCGGTGAGCCAAGATCGCACCACTGCACTCCAGCCTAGGCAAGAGAGCGAGACTCAGTCTCAAAAAGAGAAAAGAGAGAAGGTTCTTGGAACCTGGGAAGAGCTGGAATGGTGGAAGAGGCAGTGCAAGGCAAGAAGTGCAGCCATACACAAATGCAGCTACTGCTCAAACCAAACAGGCAGGGAGAGAACAGTGGGGAATAAATACCCTGACCTCTTTCTTCTTTTGTTCTTTGAATTTTGTTTGACGTCACCTATTGGTTGGTCACTACTGAGCATCAGAGGACAGGCTGGCTAGACCAATGCAGTAGGAGGTAGCTATGTGGACAGAGAGTGGCAGAGAAGGCATAGTGGAGCTGGGATAGGGGCCAGCAGAGCAGAATCAGCACCATTTTGTCTTTTCCATCGCTGGGTCTCCCTCCAGCTGCTGCCCTCTCTCCTTTCAGCTTTACAAGCTTCAAAAAAGCTTGCTGCTCTAGGAACTCATCTCCTGTTGAACATTGACACTGGGAAATCCGGCATTTATTTCTGCCTCTGCTCTGAAGCCTTCTTCAACCAAGTCACACTGGCGTCCTTATGGCTAAATCCTACATCCGTTCTTCAGTTCTCTCATGGCAAAACCTGGTCCCACGTTGGCCATCGTTCTCCTCTGCTCCCTTCTTTACTTTTTTGGCAATCATTGTAAAGATCATGTTAATGACAAAACAAAACAAACCAACAACAGAATCCAAGAGCAAAATGATTGTTTACAATACCATCCTGTATTTAATTTCAGATTTATTATTATTTTCTGAGACAGGGTCTTGCTGTGTTACCCAAGCTGGAGTGCAGTGGCACAATCTCAGCTGTCTACAACCTCTGCCTCCCAGGTTCAAGCAGTTCTCATGCCTCAGTCTAGTGAGTAGTGGGGACTACAGGCACACGCCACCACACCCAGCTATTTCTTTTCTTTTCTTTTTTTTTCTTTCTTTTTTTTTTTTTTTGTATTTTTAGTAGATATGGGGTTTCACCATGTTGGCCAGGCTGGTCTCGAACTCCTGACCTCAAGTGATCTGCCTGCCTCGGCCTCCCAAAGTATGGGATTACAGGCATGAGTCACCACGTCTAGCCTAATTTCAGATTTTTATTTGTTCATTATTTCTAGTCTGTATGGCATTTCACTTAGCACACAGAGCATATTGCATCATTTTGCCAGTTTCTTTCTTGTATTCCCCTCCTTCCCTTTCCTACCTCATCCAACTTAAACCATGTGAAGAACCTCGCATGTGTGTTCTTAATCTTTCTCCATGACCCATAGAAGCATATGAAAAATATGTATACACATGTAAGGTGAATTTAATGTGCTGTTTTTTTTTTTAATTGCACACACACATAAAATAACACCATATATGTTTCTCTACAACTCCACTCTCAATATAATGTAAATTATCCTAGGATGATTTGGCTGGAATTTATTTTGTTTTATAATACTTTACCTTGTGGCTTTCCAGATGAGCATCAGGCTTGACACAGCTTATCCATCTGGCTAGGTAGGTGTCCGTTCTTTATTCAGTTCAAGGTGAACTCTCCTTTAGTCAAAAACAAGAAATCTCTAAAGGAGCCAGCAAGTTCCTTCTTGAAATATTCTGTGCCCGTAGTTTCTGATATCCCTCTGTCCTGGTTTTCTTCCTCCAATTCTCTCCCCTCCTGTGTGTCTGAAATCCTCTTTCTCTGTTTCCTTTCTTCATGCTTACCTATGACTCAACTTTTTCTGTGATAACAATGCTTAATAAACAACCCTATAATTTTATTGGCTTAAAATCACAAACATTAATCTGAAAAGGCTGATTTTACATTTCTAGTGAATTTCTGATAAGTAATTTCCCCTGGAGTAATGTCTTACGTATGTTTTTGTGTGCCAGTTTATTTCCTACAAATCCTTTTTTCATATTTTAATTTGCCTGAAGCCTTTCTCCAAGCCTATCTATGCCAAAAAATAAATAATAAGGTAAATCATAAAGTTTTTCTTGGAAATCAGTACAAGGTGCTGTGATGAATAACAAAATGGAATTAACTCTGTCTTTCTTAGGCCATCATAAGGGACTGGGGTCTGGGTAAGCCTCCTCTCAGTCTTGTTAATACAAGGCCAAATTGTTATATCTTCATTATTTATTTCAAGCCTTCAAGGAATAAAAACACTGGTTTTTCTAACCTTGACTTTTATTATGTGAAAATCGGTCTATATCGTTATATCTTAGTAGTGTCTGCAAAAGGGACCAAATGTATTAGTGTCTAAAAACAATACATAGAATATGGAAGTCAATTTATATCCTCCCAGTCAGAGAGATTTACATTTTGAAATTTCTAATTATCGTCCTCACCATAGAAATTCAAGAAATGAGTGTGCCACACTCCTTCATGGAAAATTAGGGTTGGCCAAGTTCCAGAGGCAGAAAGGGGGTTTTGTAGGGCTTTAGCTATACAGTGGAAAATACGTACCTAGAATATATGAAGAGATAAAATAGTGAAAAAAAAATGCAAGAAAGCATAAAGGAGAGCCAAGATCCCGAGTCCAAGGAAAGCACATAAAATCCCAAAGTCAGCTGGGAGCCAGAATAGGGGATTAAGACATAAGTTATGAAGCTGAGAATTAAGCACTCTGGACAAATGAAAGTCGGGGAGGTGAACAAAGGTCCTATTTTCTAGAAATGTTTTCAAATATTAGGGCAGCTCAGAGTGATAAAAGCCCAAGTCACTTCCATCTTTTGACGATCTCAGTTTTTTAAACATCATAATAAATGCCCAATCAGAAATATAAAAATTGTGATAGAGTTTAATGCTGGCTTTTGACAAATTAATCCTTTTAACAAAAGCTTTGTAATGCAATGTAACTGTGCCATACACAAAGCAATGATCAGACTTTGAATTAAAAGAACACACGTTTGTAGTACCTGTTTTGGTTAAGTTTGGGAAACCAAGTAAGTTGAATGCTGTGTTCTTTCAATTTTGTCAATATTTCTCTGTAATTGAGTATATAATCTAACATTTACATTAGCAATGTAAACTTTACATTAATAATATAAGGTCTTTACTGAATGTGAGGCTTGGCTCAAGTCTCTTTGCCTCGTCATCTCTGTCCCTCCCAGGATAAATCTTTTAAATCTCAACTGGCCACTCATCTTTATTATTGTGATGAGTTTGGCTGACCTCAGGGTTAGCATCAACACTATGTGAATTTATATAGCCATGAAGAAACTGATTTAACGTTTCTGGGGCATCTCTGATAGGTAAATTACCTTAGAGACATGTTTTATTTATGTTTTCGTTTGTTGACTTCTTTCACTCTCTTGCATGTACATCTTTGTGTCTTAATTTGCTTGGACTTGTAATTCTCATGACCACCGCAAGACTAAAAGGGAATCTTTGGAAAGTACTTCTTTAATTCGATGAATACAGACAGGTAATCTGAATAAATTCTGTTAAAGTATATTAATTATCCATTGTGGCAGTCCACACTAATCAATTTCACCAGAGGCTGCCCGTGTTCTAGATCGTTTTCTGCATGGACGTCTTAGTCAAAATCATTACTAGGACCCATATAACAGAGAACATTAGGGACACATCAAAGTTAGCAAAATAAATAATGTAATATTTATAGAACCTCTTCACTTACACAGTTGTCTTTATATTAATAGCCTACTTTTTTTAAAAGAATAACACAAGTAACTGTACGTAGGAGAAAGCTCAATTATAGTAAACTAAAGGAAAAAAATGATCCTCCATTACAGAATCTAGCACTTGGAAACTCCGTAATATATAGCCTAGCTCTTTACATTTTTTTTTTTTGAAAAGTGTATGTAAAGTGTTCCTTTAATATCTTTGAAGATAGATTTTTGAAGTCAACTTTTTAATTTTAAAACAGCTACATGTGCTTCAAATCTGGTGGTTCAAGATAATTTAATCTCCCTAAGGATATAACTCCTACAGCTGTAAATGACAAAAAAATATATATCCATTGATTTAATAAAATAAGGAATGTACTGAATCATACAACTGGAATGCCTGGGGTAAGTCTTGCTTCAGCTAGGGTTAGATTCAGGGGCTTAGATCAGAAAAATATTTTTTCTATCTCAGGTCTACTTTCATCAAGGTTAACCTCTTTTCCAGGTAGCATTCTCTTTCTTTATATATAACATAAAGGTCACTTATTACTCCAAAATTACATTCTACCAGTTTATCAACCAAAGAAATAGTGCCTCTTTCCTAATCTTTCCGGCAAACCTCTCAGGTAGGATGCCCATTCTCAGCTCTAGTTACAGGCTTATCCATGAACTGATCCTGTGGCTGAGAAATGAGGTGCTCTTAATGCCTCTACTGTAAACAGGCAGAGTGAGAATGGAACAAAGGTGTCTTCCAAGGAGAACACCTAGAAGCAAGAGAGATGAATTTTGGGTGGGTAAAGACAACTTGTTCATTAGAGAGCAGGATTATGCCTGCTTTTCCTCTGGCCCATACTGCATGCCTCACTCCTTCCTTGCAGCATCTACCTGTTAAAATGCACATAGTAAACAGGAGTACATGTTGAATAAATCAAGGCATGAGTTTCATTTCAGAGTAGAATGGGAAACTGATTGGCTCTGAAATCAGAGGAAACTGTTTTCTAATTGTGGGTCTACAACATACTGAGAGATCTTGGGGAAAATTAATGTGTGTGCTTTCCTCTTCTCTTATGTAAGTCATGGATAATATAGGGATTTTTAAGAGAAAAAGATGTGAATATATGTAAATTACATAGTCTAGGCCTTTTTGTTTAAAAAAATTAAGTCTAGTCTCCATTAAAATACAATTCCATTCTACTAGAATTATCATTTAAATTTAACTTATTTGAAATTTAATATTTTATTAAAACCTAATTGATTTTTTCATAGGATTAAATAATGTAATTTAATATCTATTGATTTGGGTTCAGACATATTAAATAAATTTTAATGCAACATCTTTGTGTTTTTCATAAAAGAAAATTGAAATACATTATTTAAGGACATTCTACACTAGACCTATTTTCTTATAAAAATATGTGCCTGCCCCTTTAATGTTTGGAATGGGTTGATAATTCTGTCACTTTGTGTAAGTATATAAAAGAGGGAGAAAAATAATGACCTTTTATGTCCTGAAACAAATAATATTTTACTCTTTCCATTTCTGTTTACCCGAGCCTCCGGAGGACTTAGAGGCGATATTGTGGAAGAGTTATCTTTTGTATATGTAATAGACCAAAGAATAAATATTAAATCTCCTGCTTCACTTCTCCTGTCTGTTTCCCCAGTGTCCCAAGTGGGGTCAACTCTGATATCTTTTGCCGTGACAACAATCCCAGAAAGATAAAAGGGACTCGCATGCTAACCTAAGGAAACTACCTATTGATAATATTTTCGTTGTGATTTAAGAAAGAATAAGCCTATCAACAAATACACTTCTTCAGTGGTGGATGACATTAAATTTAATCATGCATAGTCCTTGTTTTGGATACATTGGCAAAAAAATAAGATGCCAAAGTGGCATTCAGCTTATAGAACACTGAAAAAACCATTCTACAACAGACTTTTCTACGTTCTCTCATCAAAAATAGTTTAGGTAGATGTTAAAGAAAGACTATTGTAGACATGTGTCTAGACAACACCAAATACTGTCCCTGTGCACATTTTGGAAGAACCAGGGACTGAGTGGGGAAAAAAGCCCCAAGGTATTTTGGAAAAGGCTAATGTGTATGCTTCCTGGAAGAAGCAACACCTGATAAGTAAAATATTTAAACAGAAAGTGATTCACCCTATTGCTGTTAGTCCATTGGGCTGTCATCATACATCATAGACATGACTCTAGACAGTGTCATTAGAAAAAGTTCACTGACAGTGTAATCAGTTCAATCCCTGGTGATCTTCTTCCTAAACATTGTCTAGATTCATCTGTCCCCATACTTGGTAAACATTTTCACTAACAAGCCTCTTAAAAAAAAAGAACAAACTCCCATTCCCCAAGTATGTGGAGATTCGCCCAAAGTAATGACACATTCTTTAAGGTTTGTGTTTTATTTTAAAAAGCAATTTGCATCTCAGCTTCTATATAATTGAATAAGTGTGCTTGCTTCAGTGAACTGTATAGTGTAAAAATACTCATTTGAGTTTATTCCCATTGAACTGACCAGATCTTTAAGTAAAAATGTGTGCAGCAGCTAGATTTGTGTGACTCTAGCTTTAATATTTATTTCACAACACTGCTCTACAAGCACCAAGAGAAAGAGAACTGTGACTCATTTCTTCATTGCTGTACCCCCAGGGTCTAGTCAGTACCTGGTAAAGAGTAAATGCTTGATAAATGTTTGTTGACTGAATGAAAGAAATAAGTAATTAACATGCCGTGTGTATCCTCAGCCTTCCCATTTTCTCAGTGCACACCCCCAGGAGGATGTGTACTTCCAAGAGGATGCGTACTTCCATTTGAAAAGCACTGCTTGATAGGATGCAAATTGAAGCCAAGAATCAGAATTCACAGAGACAAATTAATGGAACAATTTTCTCTTCACTTCTGTGATTTTATTAGCTGAGTTACGGGTGCGGCTTATTTCATGGATCAAATTTGACCAAGTCTTCTAAGTCTGTGGACTCGGTACTCAGCAGTTATCCAGTTAATATGATTAATGTCAACAGTAGAAATGAGCATCAGCTTTGTCACGGGGGTCTCCTGTTTCTGAGGCCTGGAAACCACATCGAATCTGTGGAAGAAATGTTCTTTTGAAGGAATTAATCTCCAGAGGATACCTTGTTCCTCTCCACTGCCTCCATATGTCTTCTGCCCTCTCATTCCTCCTCCTCCTTCTCGGATGACTCAATATTTTTTCAGATCTTCATTTCTGGCCATGCTGCATGTATGTATGTTGTCAGTCTGAATTGCCTCTAATTTCTCAAGCATCCGAAAGACAATGCTGTGAAAACATGATGGCAAAGCCCTGACTAAACAGTTGGATATGATGGCCAACGGTCATATGTGGGAGGGAAATAATCGCTGATTAAAAATATTATTTTACCTCAGAAATGCTCACATTTAAGTGAAAAGTTGTCTTAAATCCAATACCAAAAATAAAAAAATCAGTGAAGGGCATTTGGGCTACCTTTTGTTGAGCACCTCTTAGACGCTAAGTACTTGAAAACACGAACCTATTGAACCTATTCACCTCTCTGCACCAACCTGAATATGAAGGTCCTGCTGTCCTCTGAAGACAGGGCGGGGAGACTTGGAACAGTGAAGCTTCTTGCTCAATCAGAGGTGAACCTTGGCAGACCAAGGGTCCAGTGCCGATCTGACCTAAGGAAACTACCTTTGACAATATTTTTTGTTCTGGTTTAAGAGAGAATAAGTTTATCAGCAAATACACTTCTTCAATAGTTGATGACTTAGATTTCATCAGGCCTAGCCCTTGTTCTGATACACTGGCAAAAAAATAAGATCCCAGAGTGCCATTCAGCTTATGGAATGCTGAAAAAAAAATTCTACAACATTACTTTTGTATGTTCCCCCATCTAAAATAGTTCAGGTAGGTGTTAAGTAAATAAAGACTATTGTAGACATGTCTGGACAACACCAAATCCTATCCCTGTGTAGGTTGGATCATCAAAGCAAGGATGTAAAGGATTAAACAGAAGTTCTGGAAACAATCAGAGTAGAAATTTGGTCAGAGATGCAGATAGAGAATTACAATTAAGAATAATTTTAACTTAAAAGCTCTGTCTGGCAAATCTGAATTCTTAACCACTGTGTTACGTTTATTTTGGCTCTATAGCGGGTCAAAGACTTAGAACTATCAATTGAGCACCATCTAATGTAAGATTTTTTAAGCCTGGCATGTGTGCACACACGCAGAAAGAAGCATATTCCAGTATATGTGGCCAGGTAAAAATGAGAATGAATTATTCTTGCAACCAAATTCAATAGTCTGAATAGAACAAAGTGAAATATTGTCACTTTATATCTCTTGATTGTGTTTTAATATCTCCTAACTGTACAGCTAATCTTCAGGGTACTAGAATAGCTTGTTATTGAAATCATACAATTAGAAGGCTTCACCTAGAAACCTTCCATTTGAAATTTGGCCATCAACATATTGCTCTATCACCTGGAATGAAACTTCACCAATGGGCTGAGACTCACATTTATTTTAAATTTCTCTTTACAATGCAAAATATTCTCATGACAGACAGCACATATTGCCATAAATCCCATTTTGAACCCATTTTTTTTGGAGTAATGACTATATAAGAGTTCTGGTTTATACAACAACCTCAAGTGGGTTTTTTGTTTTGTTTTGAGACAGAATTTTGCTCTTGTTGCCCAGGCTGGAGTGCAATGGCACAATCTCGGCTCACCACAACCTCCACCTCCCAGGTTCAAGCAATTCTCCTGCCTCAGCCTCCCGAGTAGCTGGGATTACAGGCATGCGCCACCATGCCCCTCTAATTTTGTATTTTTAATAGAAATGGGGTTTCTCCATGTTGGTCAGGCTGGTCTCAAACTCTCGACCTCAGGTGATCCACCCACCTCAGCCTCCCAAAGTGCTGAGATTACAGGCATGAGCCACCGCACCCAGCCTGTCAAGTGGGTTTTTATCATCTGTATTTGCAGAAAGATAAGGGATTTTCCCAAGGCCACACAAATCAGATATGGTAGAGCTTGGATATTGGGCACTTTTCTTTAGCTTTTCCCATTGTGAGCTTTCATATTCTATAAAGAAATTTAGAAATGAGTACTCTAACAGAACCTTAAAAAAATGGGACACTGAGTAGTGAGTTTTGATAAGACTTATCAATAGAGGACAGGAACAAAAACATGCTCATGGCAAGGGTACATGTTCCAGCAACAGTCACAGTGACAACATGAAGATTCCCAAGGGCTAAAGTTAAAGACTAGTCCTCATCAGTTCTCAGATTTGCCAAAGAAAGCCCAACTATAAGGATTGGTGACAGTTAATATGATTAATGGAGATGGCACACTACATTTAATAAAGTGTCTTGTCAGCAAAGATATTTTCCATTTTGAGCAATTTAATTTCAAGAAGTTCATATTCTATTCAGGAGAGGATGCCTAAAATACCTCATCTGAAAAAATAAAGAACTGCATAGAAAATGTATACTATGTGCACATGTGGTATAAAGAGCTGTGTAACTGTTACTTGAAGAAATCCTTCAGTGTGAGTCTTCCAGGTTCTCGGTGTGTTGAAAAAAGAATTGAACAAAATGCACAAAGTAACAAAAGAATGAGACAATGAATGTAGGGATTTACTGAAGTGAGAAAACACTCCACAGGGTAGGAACAGGCCTGACTCGGTGACTCAGGGGCCTAGTTACAACATTTTCTGGGGTTCGAGTACCTTTTAGAGGTCTCTTATTTGTTACCACCTATGTGGATGAAGGATTTGACCCACAGCCAACCCAAGGCCAGAGTGGATTGGTGCCTTATGCAAATGAAGGAATGGCCTGCACTTGGCCAGGCCAATCAGGGGCACTTTGCCTTTCCCATTTGTGACCCAGAGGAAGGGAGGAGGTTGTAAGGAGAGTAGCCTTTTGATCTTTTGTTACTTGGGTCTGGGAGGTGGGTTCCCCTTTTGATTCAGTTTTAGGAAGTCAGTACAAATTGGCCTTAGGTTCCTTGTCTCCAGACCCTATTCTCCTGCCTCAGTTGCAAGGTGGGGAAGGGTGAATTGTGGTGTCATCTGCATCGCAGTGATAGCTTGAAACCTGGGATGGTTGAAAGCCACAAAGGAAGCTGGAGAGGTGGCAGCACTTAAGACACCTCAAGTACAGGCACTGGGGAAGCCCTACATTTAGGGAGAAAGTGGAGGATTTGCAGGACACAGAGTGGAAGGGGCTAGGCAGGCCACGGTGAAGCACGAGGATTGACTTGCGTCATCAAAGCAAAGATGAAAAGGTTTCAGTAAAAGTTATGGATCCATTGAGACTGGAAATTTGGCCAGACATGCAGATAGAAAACTAATCACAAGAATAATTTCAAATTAAAAATGAAATATCTTTCAACTAATATGTAAACAGAAAAACTCCATTTCTGCAGGTCTTTCTTTTGAATGTGGAAATGCTCTGATTTCATGTGCCAATTATGTTTCCTAGATCATGCAACCTTGCCAAAGCCATCTATAGAATATAGAGCAATTGTGTTTTCCCCAAACATGATGAAGAAGCATTTTTCCCTATGTAGTGGACTCCTGGTGAACTTCACTATTTTCCCTTTCTTTTTTCATTGCTACCTTCGCCTGCCTTTTTACAAGCACAGACTTGAACATTTGCTACTCTATTTCTCTCTCCAAAGGCCCTGTTTTATTTCTCAGCAGCTGCCCTATTTCTAAGGAGGTGAAGTTCCCTTTCAAAGCTGAACTTCAGACTGCACCTTGACCATTATTACTGCAACTCTCAGCACCAGGACAGCATTTAAGGCAGACTAACCAGAGGCCTGCTTCCTCAGCCTGCAATTGAGGAGAAAAAAGCAGACTGTAGCAGGAGGAATTTGCTATGGATTGTATGGTATTGCTCACATGAAGCTTCTTGGTATTTTTCCTTTATATGAGATCAATTTCCACACTTTTCTTCAACTCTTTCCTTCCTGGACTCTTATGAGGTCAAACTGCCGATAAAGGCAAACTGATATAGAGGCAACAAGAAAGGAGTTGGACTGTTGGGTTGGTCTTTATTTTCTTCCTCCTCTTGCTAATCTTCCCCCTTCTCTTCCTTCCTCCTCCAAAATTTACCTCAAAATTGAACTTTATGGATGGTAGAGAGTTAGTGATTTATTATTCTCTAGCAAAAGAGTATTTTTCCTTTCAGATGTGTGTCTTTAGAAGTCCTATTTTAATGTCCACAGGCACCCCACAGATAGATTGAAAAAGAGGATATCTGCAAAAGCCCAGTTAGCCAATTTCATGAGTGTGATCAAAGGAGTTCAAAGGCAAATTGAGGTCTCAAGGAAAGAGATAGGGGAAATGAAACAGACCAAAGCCTGTTCTACTCAACCTAGTGGAGGACAGAGGCTTTGAGGATAAGGGAAGAGGAGGAAGAAACTAAGAAATAAAAGAGGTCAACTCATGACTGAGCTAGAAAAACTACAACTGGAAAAGAGGTTATAGGTGGCAATTTAGGGATTTCTGAGTAAGACTGGGACTTGAAAATAAGTATCTAGATCTCCCCTCCTGTCTCTTCATTGAAGTTTCTAAAGGCACATTAAGGTATGGGGAAAACACTTTTAGAGCTGAGGACTTCAGAAGGAGGTCATCAGCAGGTGAAGTTTTGAGTTTTTGTCATGAAAAATAGAACTAGATTGAAAGAAGGAAGACACAGCAGGGAAACCCCACCTCCACTACTCCACCAGCTCTAAGAAACATCTTTAGGATGAAAGCCTAGAGGACCATGTCAACACCTTATTAACACAACCTAAACCAGAAGAGAAAGTACTGGAGCTAAAATTGGGCCATTTCCTGCGGACTCTCTGTGAAATTACTACCAAAGAAAGTAGAGGAGAACATCAGCCTTGGGATAAATGTGTTGCCTGCAGATAAACAGTGTAGCAGATCCCATCCGGAGCTCTAATTCTTCACCTCTCTGGACACCTGCACATTTTGCTATGTGACATCACAGCTGTCTTCCCTTGCCTGCCCCACTTCATGGGCTACCTCCTGACTTACAGTGTGGCCATGTGACTTGCCTTGGCTAACAGAACAAGGCAGTGATGCTGATGTGCCAGTGCAGGGGTGACACCTTAAGGGACCTTGCATAATGCTTTTCACGTGGGACAGAACTAACCCAGAACAACCTGCTGATCTTGGCAGATCAGCCAACCCCGAAGCTCAAAAGCTAAATACTTGTTTTTTGTTGTGTGCTGTTCGAGATTTTTGTGGTCGCTTTTTTCAGAGCAATAAGTTACCAATATAATACACCAGGGCTTGTCCCTAATCTACCAAAGGTCATACTGGCCTAGATCTGCTATGTGACCATGAAAATAAATGACAAAATGTTTTGAAAACAGAGTTCCTGCAAATGGATTCACCAAAACCATAGAAATCAGATCCAAAGATGGATAAAGAAAACCAGAATGAATGTTGTTGTTCTTGCCCTGGATGGGCAGAAGGTCGACTTAGTAATGTAAATCAGTGTTGAAGCTATTCATGTATTTTCTTCTCTGGATTCACTTATTTGGCATTAATCCAACAAATATATTTTAATGCACTCACTATGTATTAGGCAATGATAAGTGCTTTGGAAAAAGTGCAGAGGAGCAGGCAGACATGGTCCTGGCCTTCAGGAAGGTTGATGCCCATCAATTCAGGAAGCATGCATGGTGTGTTTTGGTTTTTTGCCAGTCACTATAAAGGAGAAGATAATGGAGTAACTTGCATATAGTTATGGAGGGCAAATAATATCCCATAAGAATTGCTTACAGAAACAAAACATGTGGTGGGGCATGGTGGCTCACGCTTGTAATCCCAGCACTTTGGGAGGCCGAGGCGGGTGGATCACGAGGTCAGGAGATCGAGACCACGGTGAAACCCTATCTCTACTAAAAATACAAAAAATTAGCCGGGCATGGTGGCAGGTGCCTGTAGTCCCAGCTACTCGGAGAGGCTGAGGCAGGAGAATGGCATGAACCCGGGAGGCGGGGCTTGCAGTGAGACGAGATTGTGCCACTGCACTCCAGCCTGGGCGACAGAGCGAGACTCTGTCTCAAGAAAAAAAAAAAAAAAAAAGAAACCATGTGTTTTGGAAGACAATAAAGAGTTGTTTATCAAACAAAAATTAGAAGTGCATAACATATTGTCTTCCTTACCCCTCCCCACAAAAAACTTTAATATGTATGCTGCAACCAACCAATAATAAGAAATTCATAGAACAATTAAAGATTAACATTAAAACCAGGCCTGGGCGTGGTGGCTCATGCTTGTAATCCCAGCACTTTGGGATGCCAAGGTGAGAGGATCATTTGAGGTCAGGAGTTCAAGACCAGCCTGGCCAACATGGTGAAACCCCATCTTCTAAAAAATACAAAAGTTAGCTGGGTGTGGTAGTACATGCCTGTAATCACAGCTAATCAGAAGGCTAAGGCTGAGGTGTGAGAATCACTTAAACGTGGGAGGCGGAGGTTGCAGTGAGCCCAGATCCTGCTGCTTCTCTCCACCCTAGGTGACAGAGCAAGACTCTATCTCAAAAAAAAAAAAAAAAAAAAAGCCATTTAAGTATAGAGGACAGCCTAAATAATTACTAAATATATAAATGTTCTTAAAATTTTAAATTTACTTTTAAAAATATCAAAACCAAAAAACATCCAGAATATAAAATTTTAAAATACAGAATCGAATATTAGTAACCCTATGCCAGGTGTTGGAAAACTATGGCCCACAGAACAAACTTGCTCACTGCCTATTTTTATAAGTCTTTATTGGTACATAGTCATGTTCATGCATTTCATATTGCTCATTGCTGCATTTACATTATAACCACTGGATTGAATAGTTATAACAGAGACCTTATGGCCTACACAACCAAAAATATTTGAATTGCTACCAAAAAAATTGCTGACCCTCACTCTATAGTGATAAATTGGGAATTCTTAATTAAATGAGTAATATTTTCAAAAAATATAAATTTCAAAATTTATCCAAGAAAAAAATAGTGAAAAAAAAAAAAACAAAAGGAAAGCAATGGATTGCAAAATAGTTGTCCCATGAATACATCTCTAGAGAGCTTTGATGATAATTTACTCAAATTTTCAATGCTGTACAATCTTCTCTAGAGCAGAGCAAAAAAATAAAAGCACTTCTAGCTAATATATGGCATAACTTTGATATCAAAACAAATCTTTATATAAAAAGATGCCAACTATCAATCTCATGTACTAATATTGACATAAAAATAAAAGATTAATTCAGTCCACTACTTTATAAGAAATATGTTATGAATTAAAGTTTATGTCAAGAATGTTAAAAAGCCTGCGTGTTATCTCTTGAGCTTAATTGGTTGCTTTCAATTCCTAAAACACATTAAGATGTGGGGAAACCACTTTTATATGGAATCACAAAGATGCTATCATCAGGTGAAAAACTGTGAGGAATTTCTGCCAGAAAAATTATAGAAAGAGGCTGGGTGTAGTGGCTCATGCCTGCAATCCCAGAGACTCGGGAGGCTGGGGCAGGAGGATCACTTGAGCCTAGGGGTTCGAGGTTGCAGTGAGTTGTGATCTTGCCACTGAACTCTAGCCAGGGCAAAAGAATGAGACCGTGGTTCTATTTTTTTTTAATTAAGAAAATTATAGAAAGAACCAGAATGAAATAAGTGATTTCCACTTTTTCAGGCAAACTAAGGCTACCATTTTTACCATTACAGCACCTTCTTAGGAAGTGCGGAGGGTGGGCAGGGCAATGACGGAGAAAACATATCTACAGATGAATAAAAGGCATTTGGTAAAATGAAACATCGTTATCACTTATAAAATAGTAATAAATAGAGACTTCCTTATGACATCAGACTCAATGTTCAAATATTTGAGCATTATCACTGAAGTTAGAAACAAACCCAGTGACCACTATTACATAGCATTGTTCTGGAAGTACCAGCCAAGGTAGTGAGACAAGACATAAAATTGAAGAATCCTAATCCACTGGCTACTGCTATTGCTGTGAGTAATAGACTGATACTCTGCTCTGCCCCAGGAGTCTTTGGTCTTCTGACGGTGTCCATGAAACTGTGGCAGGCTAACTTACTTCACAGTAGGGTAAAATCTTGATGAGCTTGGGAAAATGTGTTAATTTCCTTTCAGTGCAGTTTTTCCATTTTCTAAAATAAATACAACTCATGGGATTTTGAGGGATGTTCTAAGAAAATGTGAGTGGTACATGGTAAGCACAAATTTCCCTATTTTAATATTTTGTATTAATAACTTAATTGGAATGAGTAGAATCTTTGTGTTTTAACCACAGAGGGATGGTGCTTCTGGTTCTCTGCTTCTCTTCACTGATCTGGCATTGTTACTTCTTACTTTGTAACCTTCAGATCTTCTGAACTCAGTCTCAAAGTCTAGCAAGTTAACTAGTTATCTTGTTAATCAGCTTTACCAAATAGCCAAAGTCATTATCCCTGTAATTTTTTGAAGTATAAATAATAATGTATTAATTAATTGACAATGACACTCTGCAGAATGCAGTCTATTTTTAATAAAAGAAAATAATACACGCGTAAATACCATTTATATTTTATCTGTGTTAGCATATTACCATAAAGACACTTTTTTCTCTCTCCCTCTCTCTGTCTCTCTCTTTCTTTCCCTCTCCTGAAACAAAACAATCTTATCTTTTGGACATAACATTCTCGTGATTCTTTTGTTATTTTTAATACATATATATTTCCATAAACAATATCCAGTTTTGTTTTGTATTTGCACAGTTCACATAATAGCATCCCTGTAAAGTACCCTCTTGTAGTTTGCCTTCTGTTTCACAACAAACATTAGGCTTTAGAGAGTTACCCAGGTTGATTTATGGAGATACGATTCATTCATTTTATCTAAAGTATTTCAAGAATGCACTACAATCTATTTATCCACCTCCCCATCAGGAAGCAAGTTCTTTCCACAAATATTAATGCCATTTTCCAAATGGAGAAAATTGGACTCAGATACAGCATGGACATTAAATAGTACTAAGAAAATTTCTGCTTTGCACTTTACACTCAAAGAATGATACAGTCATTTGGATTGACTACAGTGGTTAAGTATGTCTTTTGAGATTTTTCCACAACACACTAAATTTACCTCCTAGTTATTATCTCCCCTGGAAGTTAATAGAAGGTCAATTACACTATAACAGCGTAATTGATGGAGGTTGGCAGTATTCAAACATTCTTTCCTTCTTTTTTCTTTTGCATGCTAAATCGAATTGTTTCCTTTGCGAGATTTAAAAACTGATTGAAGCAAGTTTTCTTCCATTCTCCCCCATGTCCTTGTACATGTAAGAAAAGAGAGACAATTTCTTCCAGCCCCAAACACAAGATTTTAAGCAAAGGCAGGCAAATGTTGAAGTTTTCTTAGCATTTTATTTATCATGAATATTATCAGTCTGTTTAAAGCAGTGGTTCTCAACTGGGGCAATTTTGCCACCTCCACCACGCCTGAGAACATTTGTCAATGTCTGGAGATATTTTTGGTTGTCATGACTGGGGTGGGGGTGCCACTGGCATCTGGGGTGGAGAGGCCATAAATGTTGCTAAACATCTTACAACTTACAAGACAGAGACACCTCTACTGCCTCCCCCAACACAGGATCGTCCAGTTCTAAATGGCCGTAGCACTGAAGTTGAGAACCCCCCTGGTTTAAAAAGGTAGAAACCAAAATTACATCCCTCGGCTGCCATCTTTATTCCAGGAGAATCCTTAGACCAAGGCCTGATCCCATGAGGACATAAGCTAAATCATAAGGCAGACAGAATGTTCTCTCTGTCACCCTCCTATACATGTCAGTTATCCCACACAGCCGGTTTTAATTTCTGTCTTATCTCCCTGTTATGTAATTCCCTAGCTTGCTTTGAAAGCTCCTTCAGCTCCACATCTGTGTATCCTTTGGAGGTGGAGCTCAGGTGACTTTGTTCAGCTGAGCAAGTCAACACACTTTTCCCTTTCCTAGTTGTCTATTCCCCTGAGGTTGTCCTCCACAGCTAGTGTACTAATCTCCAGGCAGCAGCAACAATGGGCTGATTGGAAAGAATGTGAGCAGGAAACACCCCTGGCTGCTCTGTGAGAATTCAGGGCACTCTGCCCACTGCCAGCTGGCCAGCGTTCTCAAGTTTAGATTGGTTCAATTGGAGCTAACTTTCTAAGTAGATGACGCCAGAGCTGGTGGAAATTTTGTAACCCTTGACAGCAGTCCAGAAATACGTGGGGATGTGAATGAAGAATGGGGCAGCATAGTAAGACAGAAAGGTCAATGACTTGTGCTGGGTTCTCCTGCTAACTAGCCATGTAACCTTGGGTAAGTCACTTCCAATGAAAAATGACTCACAAAATAGACAGTATGTTCTTAAGCTATATGCACCCAATAGCAAACCCAGAAAGAGGGAAGTGGAAGCTCACCTTCCATGAACTTCACAATCTGACATCCTAGAAGCAAGCTGTGTTGATTTCACTATTCACGTGTTTGATTTTAATTTTAAATTGCACAACCTTTTCAGTGCTTAGGATTTCTCAAAGTCTTAATTGAACCTTGACTGTGAAGGATGTTAGATTTTCAGACTCCAGACTTCTGTCTCCAACTATCTCAGGGTCCATATTAATTCTATAGAATGAAGGCTTTTGACCCATCCCTTCATTAAACATGTAATTCCAAGCACTTATTTTTTATTTGTTATTTTTTTGAGACGGAGTCTCGCTCTGTCCACCAGGCTGGAGTTCAGTCGCGTGGTCTTGGCTTACTGCAAGCTCCACCTCCTGGGTTCACGCCATTCTCCTGCCTCAGCCTCCCAAGTAGCTGGGATTACAGGTGCCGGCCACCACGCCCAGCTAATTTTTTGTATTTTTAGTAGAGACAGGGTTTCACTGTGTTAGCCAGGATGGTCTTGATCTCCTGACCTCATGATCCACCTGCCTCAGCCTCCCAAAGTGCTGGGATTACAGGCGTGAGCCACTGCACCCGGCCCTGAGCATTTATTATGCACCAAGCATTGAACTAGATCTTGGAATTTGCAGAAATGAATGACACTAAAAAGTACAGGACAATCATTCATTTATCAGACATCTATTGAATCCTACTCTATCAGACAATGTGTGTAGCAGTCAACTGAGAAGAGTTCCTGCATTTAGTGATGTCACAGTCCCATATAAAAATAGGTGAATACCCAGGAATAATAGTATGTTAGAGTCACAGAGTATAGAAGTACAGGGAGGGAGATAATATAATCCATTGAGTGGTGGAGCTTTCTGGAGGAGATGACATCTGAATAAGCTATGTCAAGGTCTAAAGGAATTCCATACTTGCTTGTTGCTTTGGTCCTTTCATTGAATATTTATGGAGTATCTACCACATCATGGGCAACATGAGAAGTTTCCAAAATTAAGAGAACAAATAGTCGTGGTTCCAAACTTCACAGAACTTATAGTCTACAAGGACTTATTGATCATACAATTCAAGGTTCTCACGTATAAGATGTGAAGCCCAAGAATATAGATAGATTCCTTGTAAAGTCTTTTTAGTGGCAGTTGCCAGAATGGAACCTGAGTCCTGTGGTTTACCATAAAGCATTTTAATACTCTATTGTATTGAACTCCATAGTGGCTTGGATCCTTCAAAAGAGCCGTTCTACTATCTTAAGAATTTGAACTTCTCTGAGAATGGCTGACTTTGTAGCTTTCACAGTTTCTGCTTCTAGAAACTGTTGCCCTCTTATCTGACTATAAACTTCCAGAAAAGTCATTCTTCTGGGTTATACAAGGATACATTATTCTGTGGGACACTCTTGCAGTGCATGCTCTTTATCAGCTGCTGAGGGAATTTATCAGGTTACGTAATTCTAAGAAATGTTGGTCCGTGGTCTTCAGTAATTTACAAGTTTTCAGACTGTTCATTCCAACAATTTTTTTCAACGTGTCCTTCCTTAGTCACATTCTTCAGTTCCATAGCATTTTTTTTAATTGGATACTTCTGATCTTCTTTCTGGTTGTACACTATTTACACTCCCTCTGCTGCTTTGGATAATGAGTACTTGCTTCCTTTGCATCCGTTCCTCTTTATTTGAGTACAAGCTCCTTCTCTTCCACGTTCAGCCGATTATTTCTGCTGAGGCAAAACTTCTATGTGCAGGGCCAGGGTATTGAAATAGGAAGCCTAAGATGACAGGAGCTGAGTATCAAATTCCTACTGTTATGGTTATTATTAAGTGCTTAGAATGCAACCTCAGTTGACCAATTGCAGAACACTTTAAGACATTTAAATGTGTAATTTAAGAAGAGCATTTATTTTCCGCTGTACTTAAACCTGGAATGACAGAAAGCTAGCTCCACCATGAGAGAAAAGAGTAGACCTCTAGGAAGCCACTACACAGAGCTTAAGAAAGAAACCAGGGCAGTAGCAGTCTGGCCAAGAGTTGGATGGAAGACTAAATCCTGGTGACTTTGGCTGACACCAGGATACATAGATGTTTAAATAGTTTGCTTGCCACCTCATTTTCTAATATATAAATTCATTGCTAGTATATAAATACAAATGATTTTTGCATTGTGACCTTGAATCCAGTGGTCACATTTTCCTACTTTTTCGGTGTACCTTGTAACTTTTTAATGTAAGTTGGAAGTTTTGAATAAGTAACACTAGATACTGAACTAAATATTTATCCTCAGGAAATATCATGGCCTCTCCTCTGTGTAGTCATGAGAATGAGGACTTGTTTTAGTCTGATCTGTCGATGAGCTGGATTAGTGATGCCGGCATTTGTGGGAAGATTATTGCAGGCTGGGGAATGGCAACAGTCAAAGCCCTGGGAAATAGCAAATCTTCAAACGTTAAAGAAACAGAAAGAAAAATTGCAAGTCCAGGATGGATTGAATGTGAGGAGACGAGTTTTGGGGATTCAGCAAGGGCCTGTTATATAGTTCCTATTAGAGATTTGTTTTTTCTTTTGAAAGAAACACAATTTTTTTTTTAAGTAGGGGAATGGTGTGATCTGACTTTGATTTCTTTTTGTTTTGTTTTCTGACTGATTGTCATGTGGTGTAGAGATAATGGGCTGTCAAAAGGCATGGCTCAAAGTAGACAACCCGGCAGTCATCACTGGGGGCATGAGGGTTGCTTTAACGAGTGAGGCAGCAGTAAAATGCAAAGAAGTAGATGGATACAGACTATATTTTGGAAGTAGAGATGATGGCATTAGCAGTTTGGGGAAGAGAGTAGAGGAACAAAGAAGAATCAAGGACGATTCCAAAGTTTCTTACTTGAACAACCGAGAAAGTCAATATTAACTGAGAAGTAGTAATGGTAAAAAAGAAAACAGGTTTAGTTCAGTCTTGGACATGGCAAGCTTAAGAAAAAGGCCTAATAAGTGTCTTCATGGATTTGCCATGGAGGCAGATTGACTATCAAAATCTGGAACTCACAAGAGAGCTCAAGACTCAAGTTAAAACTATGGGAGTCATCAGAAGAGTTAGAAAACTTTGGTGACCCAGAATAGAATTTCTAAAGCAAGAAAAATTTGGGAAGTGCATGGAAAACATTTAGACTCAGAAAATTCTTTCTGACAAGGATGCTTAACCACACAATAGGGCTGTCTGTTGTCAAAAAAGGTAGTTCTTCTTTTGCCTTAAGTTGGTTCGCTCAAGTAAGAGCCCAAACTACGGTCTATTTGGTGCAGGGAGATTCTGACAGTATAGAATTTCAACGATGTCTATGCTTTCAGCAAGACTTCATGTGTTTAACATTTGTTGTGAATAGAGCCCTAAAATTTTACCACCTTCCATAAACATTTATTGTTTTTCTGGGTTTCCAACTCCAAGCAGAAAGTACTAGTGCTTTATCATATATTTCTTGAAGTGTGTCAGTGTCAAAGACACAGAACATATTAAGCATGTGAGCCACAGCATATAGGTCCCTAGAGAAAAGAGACTTAGAAAGAAGCATGGACCATTGTTCCCTACAACTATTTTTACTACTTGACTAATAGTTTTCACCATCCTTATTACATTTTTCTATTCAGCCTCAACAAGCTTTGCAGACCACATGGCTAATACAAATTCTAGCAACATATTTCACTTCTTTTATTGCACACCTCAAACCTTAATACTTGTTCATCGTATTGCAGTTGGGATTTAGATTTTTATGAACATTTTCTCAAATGCTGTGCACTTTATAAATTTATGACTTTTACTGAAAATCAATAAATTTTATCCACCTGTTACTCAGCAAGGGACATACTTTCCTGAATAAACTATGCTATTACCTTTAACTTTTTAATCCAGGGGAAATTTTAGATTAAAAAAAAATTCTCAGCACAAGACAGGCAAGAAGACAGAGAAAGGGGATGTGGGATTCAGGAATACAGTAGAAAGAGTCATGAGTACAAGTCTTTTCTCCAGTGATGTGTCAAATTTCATGAATCAGCAGAACTCCTTTTTTCTTTCAGAAATTATTAAAATGGTTGTTCAAGGACAGTAGTTTCCAACTGCGGATGATGAATTTTTCCTTCCCCTTCCGCCATAGAAGGCATTTGGCAACATCTAAAGATACGTTTGGTTGTCATAAATGGGAAGGAGTTACTCCTGGCATCTAGAGCGTAGAGGCCAAAGTTGCTGCTAAACATTCTACGGTGCACATGGCAACTCCCCACAATAGACAACTATCCAGCCAAAAGTGTCATTGGTGCCAAAATTAAGAAACACTGGCTTAGAACCTAGGGCCTAATGATTTTGTCCTTGTTCATACTAAGCCATACCCACAAAAAACAGTTTTCAATTTTTTTTGTGTATTTCTATTTCTTTCACACTTGAAATCATTAAAGATCCACTTTTGATAGTTTCAAATGGGCTAATATTATCTAATCCTTGGAGACTATGAATAATGTAGTCATATGAATTTATCAAAATGCCAGTCAATGGTGAAAGTTGAATTCCTTAGATAAAGCTTATAAACTGATTAGGGAACTTTAACTTGTTTCAGAATAGTCTCACAAGTCACTGGGATGAAATTGTTGATGAGGAATATATTTAACATTGGTTTCTTCATAAACATGTAGTCGGCTGACCAGCAATGATTTTGTGAGATTAACAAATGGAATTAAAAATGACTATTATTTATTTATTTGTTTTAAAATTTCAAATGTCCCAGTTTTATTTAATTGGACCAAACACCTGCATATCATTTTAAGACAATTACCTACTACATATGTTTTGAAATTCTATATAGTATTTTGTACTGTATTTTATTAATACAATAAATTAATTATGCAGTTATTTATAGCTCTTATTCTGATTTTAGAAAGTGAATAGTTTGCCTAGAACAGATATTAGAACATAAAACTTTTCAAACTTTCTTAAATACATAATAGGGAGAATTTAAGCAACTAGACACATAAACGTACAAATCAGTGTTACCCAACATGTAGGCTGAATCCTGAGAAGTGCAGAGTGTCTGAAAGGATTCTTCAATATACGTGCTTCATAAGCAACTATTTAATAGTTGTAATAAATTGATAATCACTAACATTTATTGTGCAAGAATAATGTCCTAAGGGCTTTAAATGCATCAGATTACTTAACCTCCCTAGAAACTTAGCAGGCTGACACTATTCTACCTCTATCTGGAAGACCAGGAATATAGCTTACTCAGAGAGGTTAGTAATTTCCTCCGTGTCACACAGCTGCTAAGAAGCAGAACTGGGTCTATCTCAAGCCCGAGTTCTTCATATAGAAATGCTATATATAAGTGGTTTTGTTATTATTAAATATACAAAGTTGAAATGCATTGCTGAACATGGAGTACTCTTTCTGTCATTGTGACCTTTCTGAAAGTATTGAAAAATTAGACTCCATACAAAGTTTTAACTTTACACAGACTGAGAATGACAATAATAAATCTTCTTTCCTTGCATTTATGTGTATTTATCAATTATTCACGCAGCATTAGAGATGGTTGATGAGATCTTCCCACAGTAACTTAATCATCGATCATGAAACAACACATGGACTGCTCTACCTTTGTCTCTAGCCTTAACTTTCAACTTCAATTAATATCATTTCCAGACATCTTACTGTACCTATTAAAAAATAAGTAATTGTTTTTTTGCAGGGCCGTGTAATTTAATTGAATCAGGATATGTGTCTCCCTCCCAGACTAATTCGGTTCTCAACTACTCTTCTGTGTGATGAGAATATTAGGGCTCCAAATAGCAAAAATTCATCAGCATGGTTAGCTCTGATGCCCAAGGAGGCAGTGATGGTTCCTAGGAACTGGAGCTCGGCAATAAAAGAAAATAGAGTGAATATACTTTCCATATCGTGTTCCCCCTTAATATTTCTGCCATGAGGTTACTCATCATGTTTTAAAAGAACCAGTGATAGGGAACTCACTTCACTTCCTACCTAGGCATCTATTTCATCTTCAGACAAATTTAACTTTTTTTATTCTCATATTGAGCTGAAATCTGACTCTGAGAACCGTTTACTCTTTGACTGTCAGTGCAAAATAAACTACCTGATTAGACAAAGATTTAATAATTTATTAACTTCTGTGACAGACTGGCCTCACCAAAATATCCCATCTGCATGACCTTAACACAATGCTATGTTAACACCCCTCCATAAAGTCTGTACTTTCTCCCCTTGAATCTGGGTGGGTCTGTGGCTGTGGTGGGAGGAATAGTATCTGCCTGGTCCTTTTAGGATGCTTGCCTTTGAGTTGCATCCCCTTTGCCATGAGACAAATCTCCCTCATAGATATTATATTGTCATGGGGAGACAAAAAATAAACATAGAACGGGAATAAAACATAAATATTGACCTCTGATGCTATAAAGAAAAACAAAAATCCTAAAAGGTAGTAATTGATAAAAGTAGGGAGAGATACTAATTCACATATGGTCATTTGGAATAGAGACTTGAATGAACTCAAGGACAAGTAGATATCTGGGACCATACTGTTTCACACAGAAGGGAGGGAAGCATAAATGGCCTGAGGCAGGTGTGTGTCTGATATACTCCAGTGAAAGCAAGGAGGCCGAGGTGAGTGAAGTGTAACAGGGCAGAAGGGAGAATGGTAAGAGATTGGGTCAGAAATAGATGCTGGAAGTCAACATACAAAAGACCTGGAAGAGCCTGCACTGCGCATGAGATGGGAAGCCCCAGGGGGGTGAATGAAGGAGTGACTTGATATGACTCTCATGTAGAAGGATGACTGATGAGAAGCAAGGTAGTCAGGAGGACCCATTAGGAAGTTGCTGCCATGGGTGGAGGGGAAAGTTGATTTCAGCCTGACTAGTCTAGCAGCAGTTGAGGCAGTGAGAAGAGGCTCAGATTATCATCATCATAATTAAGGGTACTTTTTTATTGTTAAAACATACATTCACATGGATATGCATTCACAGCACATCATTTCTCCGCAGTTACTGTTGCTAGTATTGTTAGCAACAGTTATCTGTGAGTAAAGGTGAAGAAATGGAGGCTTGGAGAAAACCAGTTACAGCCCCCAGATAGCATTCTATTTATGTTTCTCTTTGTCTCTCAAACTAAATGAGGTTGGTATTCAAACCTAGACTTTGCAACTTCATGTCTATGTTAGTTTACTAGGTGAACAGGTAATACCACTTTTCTGATTTAAAATTCATGTTTAGTACACTGTCAATATTTAGAAAGAAAAATACACAAAAAATGAAAACAAAATAATTCATCATCTTGTTACTCTGAGATATTGTTGACATTCTGGTGTATTCTCACACTATATTTTTACTACTTTTACATTTTATGTAATAGAATATGTATAGTGTTTCATAGGCAACATTTTTATTTTACAGTGTTTCATAGTTATGAGTTTAGAATTATTTTGCAATATGATTATGAATGGCTACATGGTCTCAATGTGCTATTATTTAACCAAACCCTGATGGTTAGACATTTATTTTTTTAAAAAAAATCTACCTTACATGATCTAAGATGAACATCTTACTTGTAAAAATACTCATATAAACAATCCTTTTTGACAATAAATTCCTAGAAAGGAAATTTTTTACGTCAAACATATGTAAAATTTTGCTTTAAAAAACATTGAGACCACTCTCTACATTCATAAAATTAAACACTTATCAAGAGTTTGAAGGTATCTAGTTCCCTGTAATCCCATCAACATTCATCTTTGCCAAAAGGAAAGGAAAAATGGCTCATCATAGCATTACAACTAGCTCTTCCTATTTGTGCATCCTGCATCTGTAGACTTAAAGAAAATTGTGTCTGTACTGAATATGTATAGACTTTTTCGTCTTGTCATTTGTCTAAACAATGCAGTATAACAACTACTTACATAGCATTTACATTGCATCATGTGGTATAAGTAAGCTACAGATGATTTAAAGTATATGATAGGATGTGTATAGATTATATGCAAACACCGTGCCACTTTATATAAGAAACTTGAACATCCACAGATTTTGATATTCCCAGGAGGTGCTGGAAACAATCCCCCAGAGATATCAAAGGATGACTTTATTTACAAATGCAAAAAGCAAGCAAACAAGCCTTTAATATTTGACAATAGAAAATTGATTATATGAATTGTGGAATATTTAAGTGGTGTAATTTTATCCTTACACATTTGAAATTGATATGCCCTTAATTATTACCTATTTTACAAACATGTCTATCCAGATCTAAGCAAGTGGGTTTTTTTTTTGTTTGTTTTTGTTTTTGTTTTTCAAGGAGCAAAGCAGATACACCACTGGTTACCATACGATGAGCTTAGGTGGTACATGGACACAGTATTACATTCAGCTAAATAATGAGAAATTTGGCTCCTTTTAAATTTCCTTTTAATTTCAATGTGGTGCTAACCTTAACTCTTTTCTAGTACCAACTAATTTTCCTTTTGATAAAAAAGGCTTATTAATAATTGTTATTTAATTTTAATGGTAACAAAATAGTTAAAACTTGCACAGTACTTTATTATATGTCAGGCATCATTCCAAGTGCCTTTCATTTAGCACATTTCATCTTCATCACAACCATGCCAAATAACCTGTAGAAATTTCATACTATTGTTGTATGTCATTATAAAGTTTTGTGCCATTATATTCCACATATGGCAACTGATATTTCTATCTAGTTTTCTATATATATATTTGGGTGAAATAAGTTGATTAAATGAAAAGAACCTCAGTTAAAGATTAGCATATTGTTATAGAAGAGATCATGAAAGTGATAGGGGAAAGATTGAAATCTGAGGATCATTAGAGGGGTGTTTCTCAAATTTTAATATACATTTGATTCACCTAAGGTGCTTGATAAACTACAAATTCTGATCCAATAGGCCTGCGGTGAGCTGATATTCAGCATTCTTAACTAACTCCTGGGTGAGGCCACACTGCTCACCTGTAGACTAAACTTTGGAAGAGCAAGAATCTAAAACCGTGTCAGCCATGTGCATAAAGTCATTCAACAGGTGAAGAAAATTAGAAAGATTGGTGTTGAATTCTGGTTACTTGGACTCTGGTGCAACATCCAATGTATATAAAGCTAACTAATTTCATAATTTGTATGATGCAAAATATTCATTAATAATATATATGAAGAAATTCCCGGGACTCTTACATTTTTCTACTGGTGCCAAATCAGGAAAAAATAAAAACCAATCTTAATTTATCTTTCAACTTACATTTTAGATTCAGAGTGTGCATATGCAGTCTTGTTACCTGGTTATATTGTGGGAAACTGACGTTTGGATATGAATGATTCCATCACCCAAGTACTGTGCATAGTACCCAACAGTTGGTTTTTCAAACCTTGCCCCACTCCCTCCCTCCCAACTCTACTAGTCTCCAGTGTCTATTATTGACATCTTTATGTCCATGAGTATCCCACGTATAGTTGCCACTTATAAATGAGAACATGCAGTATTTGGTTTTCTGTTCCTGCATTAATTCGCGTAGGATAATGGCCTCCAGCTGCATCCATGTTGCTACAAAGAACATGATTTTGTTCTTTTTATGGCTGTGTAGCATTCCATCGTGTATATGTACCATATTTTCTTTTTCTTTTTTTTTTTTTTGAGACGGAGTCTCGCTCTGTCACCCAGGCTGGAGTGCAGTGGTGCTATCTCGGCTCACTGCAAGCTCCGCCTCCCAGGTTCACGCCATTCTCCTGCCTCAGCCTCTCCGAGTATCTGGGACTACAGGCGCCCGCCACCACGCCTGGCTAATTTTTTGTATTTTTAGTAGAGACGGGGTATCACCATGGTCTCGATCTCCTGACCTCGTGATCCGCCCGCCTCGGCCTCCCAAAGTGCTGGGATTACAAGCGTGAGCCACCGCACCCTTCTCATATTTTCTTTATTCAGTCTACCACCGATGGACGCCTGGGTTGATTCCATGGTGTTGCTATTGTGAATAGTGTCTTTTTGGTAGAACAATTTGTTTTCTTGTGGATATACGCCCTGGATTGGGATTGCTGGGTAGCTGCTAGTTGTAAGTTCTTTGAGAAATGTCCAAATTGCTCTCCATAGTGGCTGAACTAGTTTACACTCCCACAACAGTATATTTAAGTGTTTCCTTTTTTCCGCAGCCTCACCAACATCTGTTGGTTTTTGACTTCTTAATAAAAGCCATTCTGACTATTCGAGATGGTATTTAATTGTGGTTTTGATTTGTATTTCTCTGGTGATTAATGATGTGGAGCATTTTTTTATATGTCTGTTGGCCACTTGTATTTCTTTTGCAAAGTATCTGTTCATATCGCATCCCTATTTTTTAATGGGTTTTTTTGGTTGCTGATTTAAGTTCCTTATAGATTCTGGATATTGGACTTTTGTCAGATACATAGCTTGCAAATATTTTCTCTCATTCTGTAGATCATCCATTTACTCTGGTAATAGTGTCTTTTTCTGTGCAGAAGCTCTTTAGTTTAATTAGGTCCTACATGTCAATTTTTGGTTTTGTTGCAATTGCTTTTGAGGACTTAGTCATAAATATTTCCCAAGGTCAGTGTCCAGAATGGTGTTTTCTAGATTTTCTTCTAGGATTTCTATAGTTAGAGGTCTTATATTTAAATATTTAATCTACTTTGAGTTAATTTTTATATATGATGAAAGGTAGGGGTCCAGTTTCATTCTTCTGTATATGGCTAGCCAGCTATTCCAGCACCATTTAGTGAATAGGGAGTTCTTTCCACACTACTTACCTTTGTAGACTTTGTTGAAGATCAGATTGCTGTAGAAGTATGGCTTTATTTCTGGATTCTCTATTCTGTTTCATTGGTCTATGTGTCTGTTTTTGTACCAGTACCATGCTGTTTTGGTTAGTGTAGCCTGATAGTATAGTTTGAAGTTGGGTAATGTGATGCCTCTGGCTTTGTTCTTTTTCCTTAGAATTGCTTTGGCTATTTGGACTCTTTTTGTTGTTGCCCCATTTGAATTTTAGCCTATTTTTTTCTAATTCTGTAAAAAAAAAAAAAAATGACATTGGTAGTTTGATAGGAATAATGTTGAATCTGTAGATTTCTGTGTGCAGCATGGCCATTTTAATGTTATTCTTATAGTCCATGAGAATAGAATATTCTACCATTTGTTTGTGTAATCTTTTTTTTTTTAGGAGTGTTTTGTAGTTCTCCTTATAGAGATGTTTCATCTCCTTGGTTAAGTGTATTCGTAGGTATTTTATTTTTGTGTGGCTATTATAAATGGTATTGCATTCTTGATTTGGCTTTCAGCTTGAACTTCATTAGTGTATAGAAATGATACTGATATTTTACATTGATTTTTGTATCCTGAAACCTTGCTAAAATCATTTATTAGTTCTAATAGCTTTCTGGCAGAGTCCCTAGGATTTCCTAAATAAACAATTATATCATCAGCAAAGAGAGATAGTTTTAAAGGCATTCTTTTTCCTATTTGAATGCCTTTTATTTCTTTCCCTAGCCTGAATGATGTGGCTAGCACTCCCAGGACTATGTTAAATAAGAGTGGTGAGAGTGAGCCTCCTTGTTTTTTTCCAGTTCTCAAGGGGAATGCTTCCAGCTTTTGGCCATTCAGTATGATATGGCTATGGGTTTCTCATAGATAGCTCCTGTTATTTTGAGGTATTTTTCTTACCACCTAGCTTGTTGATGGTTTTTATTATGAAAATATATCGCATTTTATTGAAAACTTTTTTCACTTCTATTGGGATGATTATATGGTTTGTGTTTTTAATTCTGTTTATGTGGTGAATCACCTTTACTGATTTGTATATGTTGAACCAAACTTGCATCTCAGGAATGAAGACTACCTGAACATGGTGAATTCAGTTTTGATGTGCTGTTGAATTTGGTTTGCCAGTATTTCACTGAGGATTTTTGCATCTATTTTCATGAGGGATATGGACATGTAGTGTTTTTTTTCATTTGTTTTTTTTTTTTTTTTTTTCATTGTGTCTTTGCCAGGTTTTGCTATCAGGGTGATGTTGATTCTGTAGAATGAGTTAGGGAGGAGAACCACCTCCTCAATTTTTTGGAATAGTTTCAGTAGAATGGGTCCTAGCTTTTCATCATGCATCTGGTGAAATTTGACTGTGATTCCATCTGGTCCAGGACTTTTTGAGGTTGGTAGGCTTTTTATTATTCATTTAATTTTGGAACTCAATATTGGTCTATTCAGGATTTCTATTTCTTCCTGGTTCATTCCTGGGAAATTGTGCATTTCCAGGAATTATTCATTTCCTCTAAATTTTCTAGTTTGCACGCATAGAGTATTTTTTGTATTTCTGTGAGATCAGTTGTAATGTCACCTTTTTATATCGATTGTGCTTATTTAGATCTTTTTTTCCCCATTAATCTAGCTAGAAGTCTATTGATCTTGTTTATCCTTTCAGAAACAAACTTTTGATTTCATTGATTCTTTGTATGGATTTTTGGATGTCAATTTTGTTCAGTTGGTGCTCTAATTTTAGTTATTTTCTTCTGCTGCCTTCAGAGTTAGTTTGTTCTTGTTTTTCCAGTTCCTCTATATATGATGTTTGATCATTAATTTGAGATCTTTCTAACTTTTTGACGTAGGTGTTTAGCATTGTAAACTTTCCTCTTAATATTGCTTTTACTGCATCTCAGAGATTTTGGTATGTTCTGTCTCTGTTTTCATTTCAAAGATTTTTTAAATTTCTACCTTGTTTTCTGTATCCAAAAGTCATTCAGGAGCAAGCTGTTTAGTTTCCATGTAATCGCTGGTTTGGAGAGATCTTGTTAGTATTGATTTCTATTTTCATTCCACTGTGGTCTGTGGGTGTGGTTGGTATAATTTCGATTTTTTTTTAATTTATTGGGACTTGCTTTATGGCCGAGCATTTAGTCAATCTTTGATTACATTTCGTGTGTAGACGAGAAGAATGCATGTTCTGTGGTTGATACGTACAGTATTCTGTAGAGGTCTATTAGGTCTAATTGGTCAAGTGTCAAATTTAAGTCCAGAATTTCTTTCTTAGTTTTCTGTCTCGGTCACCTAATGTTTTCAGTGAGGTGTTGATGTCCCCACTATTACTGTGTGACTAAGTCTTTTTGTAGGGCTACAGGTACTCGTTTTCTGTTTTGTTTTATTTTGTTTTCATACGGGGTCTCACTCTGTCATCCAGGCTAGAGTGCAGTGATACGATCATAACTCACTGCAACCTCAAACTCCTGGTCTCAAGTGATCCTGCTGTCTCAGCCTCCTGAGCAGCTGAGAATACAGGCATGTACCACTGTGCCTGGCCAATGTGTGTGTGTGTGTGTGTGTGTGTGTGTGTATAAAAATATATATGTATATAAGTATATATAAAAATATATATGTATATAAGTATATATATAAATTTATATGTATATAAGTATATATATGTACGTACATATATAAATATATATAAATATATATGTACGTACATATATATGTACATAAATATATAAATATATATGTACATAAATATATATAAATATATATGTACATAAATATATATAAATATGTATGTACATAAATATATATAAATATATATGTACATAAATATATATATAAATATATATGTATATATTTTTTTCGTACAGACCAGGTCTTATTATGTTGACCAGGCTTGTCTCAAACTCCTGGCCTCAAGCTATTCTCCTGCCTTGGCTAGAAGCACTTGTTTTATATATATCTAGGTGCTCCAATGCTGGGTGCATATATAATTAGGATACACAAGTCCTCCTGTTGAATCGAATACTTTATCATTAGGTAATGCCCTTCTTTATCTTTTGTTACTTTTTTTTGGTTTCAAGTCTCTCTTATCTGATATAATAGCAACCCCTGCCCTTTATTTTCTGTTTGCATGGTAGATCTTTCTCCAACCCTTTACTTTGAGTCTGTGGGTGTCAATATGCGTGAGGTGGGTCTCTTAAAGACAGTAGACTAATGGGCCTTTTTTATTGTAATCCAGTTTGCCACTCTGTGCCTTTTAAATAGGGTATTTAGGTCAATATTGGTATGTGAGATTTTGATTCAGTCATGAAGTCATTAGCTGATTGCTTTATAGTTTCTATCGTGCAAAATCCTTTTTAAAAAGTAACCCCAAATATAAATCCTCCAAACAATGTGATTTACATCAGCTCCAAACAATGACTTTCCTTTGATTGAATGAGAGAGATTTCCTCCAGCTGGAATGTGCAAAATATAATTTGAGCTAAGGCAATGAAATCTGACTCATTTCTTTTAACGGATTATTTAGTGCAGCCCTTTCTTAATTACCTTTTAATCTTATCTTTTAATTTCTAACTCACCTTACTGGATCATATGCCTCCAGATTACAATATGAACTCTTTCTGTGCTAGACAATCAGACCCATTCACCTCATCAGCCCTGAACTTGTCAGCTAAAACAAGGTGACAGAGCCTGACATTCCAGTGCTCACTACAGTAAAAGTCAAGCAGCTATTCATGTTGCACAGCTGCCATGTCTTCTTTATAAAATATTCATTCACATTATGTCATTCTTTATTCAGCTGCCAAAAATGAAACAGTTGAGGAACCTTCAAGTCATCAGAATGCAATCGTTACCCATAGAGGCACATGTCAATTTATCTACGATTAATTTGGAGTGTGGATGGGACAGTGGCCGTTGTACTTGTGTCAAAGGCTTTAAAAATGATTAGAAAAAAGTTGCCTAGAATACTGTCAGACATTCTCAGCTTTCATTCATACACAGTTGGAGAAAAAGATCATACACATTGCAAATAAACATTTTGTATTGTGATGAAATACTCATGAAATTTATCATCCTAACCATTTTTAAGTGGGCAGTCCAGTAGTGTTACATACATTCACATTGTTGCACAACATCATTACCATCCATCTCCTGAACTCTTTGCATTTGCAAAACTGAAACTTGATATCATTAAACAACTCCACATTATTACCTCCTTCAAGCCCCTGACAGCCATTGTTGTCTTCTGTTTCTACGAATTTGACTACCCTAGATACCTCATATAAGTGTTATGCCATATTTTTTGTGTGTCTGGCTTTTTTCACTTAGCATAATGTCCTAAAGTTTCATTAAAGTTGTAGCGTGTGTCAGAATTCTCATTCTTTTTAAGGCTAGATAATATTCCATTGTTAGTACAGTATATACTACATTTTATCAGTCCATCCATTGATGGACATTTGGGTTGCATTCACTCCTTGGCTATTGTGAATAATATTGTTATAAAAGAGGATGTGCCAATATCTCTTTGAGACCCTGCTTTTCAATTCTTTTTTTATATACGCAGAAGTGAAGTTGCTGGATCATATGGTAGTTCTAATTTTAATTCTTTGAGGAACCACTTGTTTCCACTGTGGCCACACCATTTTACATTCCTAACAATAGTGTTCGAAGGTCCCACCTTTTCACCAATAATTTTTATTTTATCGGATTTTCCAATAGTAACCAACAGTATATTGTACTTACAATAAAATATTATTCAGCCTTAAAAAGAATGGGAATTCTGACACGTGCTACAACATTAATGAAACTTTAGGACACTATGGTAAGTGAAATAAGCCCGACACAAAAGGATAAATATGGTATGATTCCATTTATGGGGTGTGGAATCTCAATGTAGAGAAAGCAGCATTCCTAAAAAGAAACAAAATAAGCCAGACACAAATGGACAAATATGGTATGATTCCACTTAAATGAGGTAGTATCTCAATGTGGAGAAAGCAAATTCCTAACAAAAAACATCCTGGAGAGAATAAGCAGAAAATGGGCTCTGGTAAGTGCCAAGGTAGTGCATTAGGCAAAAACGGCATAGCTTGCCCTTGGAGATTTCAAAGCCCAATAGCAGAGTGTTGTGCTGGACCCCTGTTAACTTCAGTAGAGATGGCACCAAGTTCAGGAGGCCAAAGAAGAGACCCAGAGCCAAGAAATGAGATACAGGATTTTATTAGTGGGAAGCTTACAAACAGGGCAGTCCAGTGGCAGCGGGCTGGACAGGAGAACCACAGTCACTTGCAAAAAGCATGCAGTTTATATAGCAACTTATTACCCTCCCCTTAACAACCTCCACCTGGAAACCTTTAACCCAAAACACGGGGCCTCTATGCCTTGTGTGGCCCCCATCCTACGGGATGGGCAGAGGGCTCCAATGTTCCTCATAGATAAGACACAAACCTCTGGGTTGTCCACCCTCAGATTCCTTAGCATAAAACGCAGAACACACATTCATGTGTGTCTGTCATATGGGGTCATTCTCAGGGTATGCTTAAGCTAAGTTATTGCTGTCAAGTACATCTACCATACAGAGATTTCAAAAGGAAAATAAAAAGTTGAGCTCTGTCTTACTGACAACTTTTGGTTAATCACAGCCACTCATTTTCACCTGACCCTAACTCCCACAGATAGTCAACAACTCTTAGAGAAGGATTTGGGATTAATTCCAACTTATTTCCATAGCAAAGAAAACATGTCAAATCTCCTAAGCAGTGGGTGAAGATGACAATCATGATTTTCAAGTAGTATTGTGTTAAATTCCTACTTTTGAAAGTTTTGCATATTATTTTATCACCTCAACAAAAGAAAATCCTAGGTCCTTTAAGGTCTACAGAGGGTAAATATATTGCTCCGTTGCCCCAAAGTGGAAACATAAATGAAGGGAATTATGAATTAAAATTATATCAGTTATTGATGGAATAATGCTATACACACACACACACACACACACACACACACACACACAGACTGAATTCACTGCCTTAGAACAAAAATAATTTACTGATATTGATAAGACTTAAGTCAGCTGGGGCATGTCTTCAGACCGGACTTTGTTGGACACGCCTGATTCAGGCTGTCACAACTAGAGTGGGCCAGGGTATACTCAGGTGTGGGTGACTTATGCTTCTTGGACAAATGGTCTTGCCAGGGCCTGTACTGCTTGTGGCAGTAGCAGAGGCAAGACAGCAAGCAGAGGCGTGCAATGCTCAGAACTACCATGCTGACACTCATCAAGGGACACTGGCCAAAGAAAGTCCAACTCAAAGTCAAAGGGTGGGGATGAACAATGGCAAAGGGGTGGGTGCATGGAAGAATGAAGAACAGAGGACATTCATTCATTCAATCAACTACTTTAGCTGCCATTTCTTGGCCATTCTCTGTTTGACTCCACTGTGGAAACTAAAAGTTGAGCTCCATGCTCTGTGAATTCTAAGTCAAGAAGAGAGGTTGTTCCAGTCTGCTCTGCTATACTTTCATAAGCATTGTCCCCTCTGCTGCTTAGGGCATCCTTTTTCTGACCCATCATCATAAAACTGAAGTTGCCCTCAAAATAATTATTGACTCAAACAGAACGTAGAAAATCTTAAGCTGTGTGCAGAGTAGTAAATGCATCTTCTCTTCTTTTAGAAACTTTTCCAGGGAAGCAGATACTGTGTGTTTATCTAGGCCCAAGCTTTTTTCTCTGCAGTACCGAGCACCACAAACAGCAGCCTCTATTCATCAGCAACTACAGAGGAATCTTCTAAATGGTGAACTAGTCAGCCAAGATGTATGGAAAAGTCCATGTGTGACTCATTTTCCAAATAGAATGTACATCATTAGAACAATGCAAATAAATTCTCACAATTGTCCTTAGTCTTGGGATATGTGTGTAGAATGTGCTGGTTTAGCAGAAGAATTCAAATTAATAGATGTGACCTTCCAGTGACTTAGCCCCACATTCTCATAAATTTGTTTTATTTGCTAATAATGCTCCAGGGAGAGATACTCTGAAACTTTCCAACATGAAAACTCACAAATTTGGCATGATTTTATAATTCTAGGAGTCTATTAAAAATAAAATAAAAGCAAGATTGTAATTTACCAGGGTGCCTTTGTGTTTTGGTGATGCTTGGAAATTATTCATAATATATATTTTGGAATTTAAGTCTCCTTTTCTTCCAAAAGCAAATTCTTTGGTGGTGTTATTAAACATCACATAATACCCTGACAAATTGTTGATGAATGCTGCCTGCAGACCCAGCTGTGCGAACAGCATTGCTGGTGGGAAAATGAGAATGTTTTCTGATGCCTTATGGAACCCAAGCAGCAAAACTAATATTTCTGTGTTCATTTCTTTCTATTTTCTTCTGTTGTGCATGATATTGGAGGCACAGCAGCAGGAATTTGACAGGAAGGGAATATTTAAAACACAGACAAAATGTCTCTGTCCTCTCTGGCATGTCGGTGCATTTGTGAGAATCTGTCAGCCACTGGCATCAGTCTTCATCTTCGGGTTCACAGTTTTGTTCACACTTCCTAAAATAAGCTAATATACTTGATACACAGCACATTAAATTCTGCAAATGGCACTTGGTTGAACTATAATATCTAGTGAAGCTTCCCTCCCCAAATGCAAGCTGCCTGCCTTCAGGAAATCTGTTCGTTTTCTTCATGTTCATTTCCAATATCTTACACAATACTCTTAAAATATTCCTTGAATAAGTAAGTGATGGCTACATTCCACACCTCCATTCTGAAGCTATGTCGCCTGTTCAGAAAGCTTGGCCATGTGATGAATCACTGGAGAAAATGTTCTTACATTTTACCTGGCGTTCAAGACTGTCAACATTCTAGCTGTGCCACGCCTATAATCACTATTCGCTGGGTGCTAATCTATGAAAACAGTATCGGGTCTTGGTGTTGTCACATTTAGTCCTTGTTCAAATAACAACTCCACTTACATTGATTGTGCTTGTTTGAGAAAGTTATCAGCATCTTGCATCTTCAGTTTCTTCATTCATTAAACAGAGACAACAATAACAAAAATTGTATTTGGTCATTGTGAGGAATAAATGTATGACTATGTGCATAACCAGTGTGTGGAATAGATAGGTATAAATGTGGCCATAATCAAAATTCAATTTTACTTGTTTTCTCTTGTCCTTTTAAAATATACTCACTGGGAGTCATCTTCTTTTGTTCCCTATTAAGAGGAAGGTGATGGTCAAGATTTCGAGATGGTCAAGATTTATTCAGGGAAAGAGTTAAAAGACTAGTTACGAGAATATGACACAGAGCCATCAACTCCATCTTCCAACTACGGGGAATCCATTCTGGAGTTCCACGGCTCCCCTTAGATCACCCGTCACTAAGCTTGGCTGAGGACGTCATCATTGTTTATTTCACAAAATTATCTCTCTAATCATCTTGACCCTTTTTATAATTTTCCTTAGATCATCCATCACTAAGCTTGGCTGAGGACCTCATCATTGTTTATTTCACAAAATTATCTCTCTAATTATCTTGACCCTTTTTATAATTTCTAAATGGGATAATGGGTTCAAGAGGTATGCAGTGGTTCTGGATCCTTTCCTTTGAAAATCTCCATAAGCAGTTTACACTCATTATAGTATCTGTTATCCATTCTTTGGGCAACTCAGGGAAAAAACTAAAGCATTATTCAACCTTGTTACAACATAGCAACTTTCATTTTGTAAGTTCTCCAAAAATCTCAGTCATCATAATTAATGTCCTCAACAACTCTAAGGGAAGACTCTTCCAGTCAGACTTTTTCATTCCTAAGCACCCATCCCAGTTCTTTTTATATTTTCCTAGGTTAAGGCTCTTTTGCTTATCCCACATTCCTTTCCCAGAACTTTTTTCCAATTCCTCTGGGCCTAACCAAATGCTACCTGTTTCAAAACACACAACCTCCCCAAACTAAAAATCACTCCATTCATATAATAACCTGGAAGAATCCAATATTAATGACAAACTTTTTATATTTCTTCAATCACCTATTTACTGAATAAACATTAATTAAGCACTATCTAGATCACAAACATTGAGAAAAATGAAAGACAAGACACAGACCCATGCTCCAAGTCGCTTACATTCTAACTGAGAAAAAAAAATGTGATTTGAACACAATGCTAGGACTGACATGATAAAGGAGCTAGTGGAAGACATCTAACCAAAGGCCTAGTAGGGTATGGCTGGAAAAAGGGTTAGAGAAATAAGTGTCAAGGAATTCATAGAAGAGTGTTCACTTGAATTGAATCTCCAAGGATAGAATGCAGTCAGCCAGATAAAATGGAGAAAAGGGTTCCAGCTAAGGAAGGCTGTGTTGGCAATTAATCTATATTAATGTAGATTATCTCAAACTGCTATTGATTTTTTTCTTTTTCTAACTTTTATTTCACATGAGAAAAATTTTATCTCATTTCGTTCATTACAAGGATTTTCCCACTAATAGGGTTTTTTTTTCAAAGAGAATTATAATATACCCTGTACATCTCTAGGAATGATAATTTTATTGACCCCAAATGAGAAGGACTTCTATAAAAAGATTCCTACAGTGTTTCATTCATGTTATTAGTGGGCTGTGATTGAAAGCAGAAGCCTGAGACATTTTGTTCTATGGAGTGAAGATCCATTTAGCTCACCATTATTTATCACCAGAATCCAATACCATGCCTGAACCAAGATTGTCACTGGAGAAATATTATGTGACTGAATAAATCAGTAGTAAGTAATTTGGCCCCTTGATGAATGCATCTGCTGACTAGAAAATTCCGAGGCTTACCTATACCTGGGTGTGTCATCTTCTCAAGCACTAGTATAACCTGTGTATATAGCAGAACTGTATTTTCTAGCCTCATTGTAGTTAGACTGTTAACAATGTGACTGAGTTACAGCCAAGAGAATATAGGCAAAATGGTGAGCATCACTTCCAGGACTGAATCATACATGTCCCCTTTGCACAATTTTCTCTTTTCTCTTCTTACTCTGCAAGTCTATGGAGGTCACATGTTGAAGATGATGGTGATTCCAGGTGGAAGGAACCTGGGGTCTCTGAATAACTACATAGAGGACATCCCCACCTACTCTTCCATGTCAACCAATAAGTCATTAGAGAAAAGTACATAATGCCTGTTCTCAAGATGATAAGGCATGTAGATAATTTTGAAGCATTTAGTTTTAAAGATGTATCTTTATCCGAATGCATGATAATGAGTATCTTTCATCTGTGGCAAGTTTATTTGCCGGAGTGATATGATGTCATCTTATGAAATAACTGCATTCATCAAAAATGAGTTGATTTAAAAATATTAAATATGTGGATGTGATACGAATACAGATAAGACAAAAGAAAAGTTAAGGATGGAATTCCAGAAAGTATTGCATTAAAATAGTATAATTTTGGACATCCCTGGCTGTATTGGTCGCTGTGATGTCTGAGACCACTATTCATGTGGGTGGGCAGAGACCTATTCTTCATGAAGAAGGTGTAGATGCCAGAGTACAGTGAGAAAAACAGGAATCATACAAGGAGTTTTAACAGAATTTAATACAAGGAATTTACTTAGAGGGTATGAGAAAATTGAAAATCTAAAGGGGACAGTGAAGCAATACAGGCATATTAAATGCACCCATAAGAAGCAGGAGGTACAACCATACTGTCAGGGCTAGGAGATTACAAGAAAGCTATTGGGATTACAAGAATCTAGAATCTTTGAGATGTAGCCCCATGGAGCTAGGACTCAGCTCAGAAAGGCAGGGCTGGCTTGTTCTAGTGCCTTAAAACCTTGGCAAAGGGCTCAGTAGACATTTTACCATGCTAGTCATTCTTTTTTTTTTTTTTTTTTTTTTTTTTTTGAGATGGAGTCTCACTCTCACTCTGTTGCCCAGGCTGGAGTGCAATGGCATGATCTCAGCTCACTGCAACCTCCGTCTCCCGGCTCCAAGCAGTTCTCCTGCCTCAGCCTCCTGAGTAGCTGGGATTACAGGCACGCACCACCACGCCCAGCTAATTTTTGTATTTTTAATAGAGACAGAGTTTCATCATATTGGTCAGGCTGGTCTCGAACTCTTGACCTCATGATCCACCCATCTTGGCCTCCCAAAGTGCTGGGATTACAGGCGTGAGCCACTGCGCCAGGCATGCTAGTCATTCTTTACTCCAATGGGAAAGCATTTTCTGTCCCACGTGTGTTGTGTTCTTTTATTCTCTCATACCCAAACATATTGAACCAAGAATAACGACAATGAATGTAATATTAAATTAATAATAACGACAACCACATGGACTAAATGTGTCATTTACTGTGCTAAATGCTTTTCACACATTTTCTCATTTTCTCACTTAATATTCAAAATATGTATATGAGTCGGAAATAATTATCCCAGAGCCTAACATTTTACAACTGAGGAAACTATGATTCTAAAGGTGAAGAAAACTGTACAAGGTACCAAAGTTAAAGTAGTGGAACTACGATTTTAAGACTTTATTTTGCTCAGATTCCAAAGCCTCTGTTTTTAATCATTATGCTCCAATGCTTGAATCTTCAATCATAGATTATTAAAAAGTAAGTTATAATATAGCCACACAAGGGAACATTGTATGTCTATAAAAAGTGGTATTACAAAAGTACGATTATTCATGTGAGGGAAAAAGCAGGTTGTAAAAGGGTGTATACGCTGATCACACTTTTCTTCTTTTTCTTTTTTCTTTTTTCTTTTTCTTTCTTTTTTTTTTTTTGAGACAGAGTCTTGCTCTGTTGCCTAGGCTGGAGTGAAATGGCATGATCTAGGCTCAGTGCAAGCTCTGCCTCCTGGGTTCAAGCGATTCTCCCGCCTTAGCCTCTGGAGTAGCTGGGATTACGGGCACCTGCCACTAAGCCTGGCTAATTTTTTGTATTTTAGTAGAGACGGGATTTCGCCATGTTGGCCAGGCTGGTCTCAAACTCCTGACCTCAGGAGATCCACCTGGCTTGGCCTCCAAAAGTGCTGGGATTACAGGTGTGAGCCACCATGCCGGGACTGATCACATTTTTCTTGGAAAAAAAAAAAAACTGTTTATAAAAAAATGAATAAAGGTGATCACTCAGTGAAGGGTTAGGAATATTTATTATCTTTCAGAAATCTATATTTACTTTTATAAAAGTAAGCATGTGTTACACAAGACACCCATTTATACTTTTTTAAATCAATTACTTTTTCATATTACTATGCTGGAACTATATGTAGCCATTTAGAAGCATGCTTTAAAGACATAGTTCATAAAAAAAGAAAGCTTTCATGATAAAAATATATACTTTAAATATGTTCTTCACCATGATTGTTTTGTTAGTTTTTTTTTTTTTTTTGAGACGGAGTCTCGCACTGTCGCCCAGGCTGGAGTGCAGTGGCGCAATCTCGGCTCACTGCAAGCTCCACCTCCCGGGTTCACGCCATTCTCCTGCCTCAGCCTCTCCGAGTAGCTGGGACTACAGGCGCCCGCCACCACGCCCGGCTAATTTTTTGTATTTTTAGTAGAGACGGGGTTTCACCGTGGTCTGGATCTCCTGACCTCGTGATCCACCCACCTCGGCCTCCCAAAGTGCTGGAATTACAGGCGTGAGCCACCGCGCCCGGCCTGTTTTGTTAGTTTTTAAAAGTAAAATATTTAAAGGAAAATTAATACGTGTTGGCAATCTCTGGATACAAAAAGCCAGGTGATTTTAATTTTTTTCCTTGTACCTTTTTAGTTTTATCGTTGTTTTCTAGAATTAACCATAGAACAAAAGTAAGAGCTAGTATTGTGTGTGTTTACCTGTGTATGAGTATGCATATATTTTATTCTAGACAATTTCCTAAATGTTTAGAATAAAACACATAGCTTATATCATTTAAATTTATTATGAGGTAGTTTCCATTTCTACATTTTTTACTTTAGTGTACTGAAGCTGAGATTGTTTAAGTAACATGTTCAAGGTCACTCAGCTAATAGGTAGCAAAGCCAGAATTTTAACCCAGATCTATAAAAACCAAAAAGCAAGACCTTAATGAATACACTGTATTATAATGCTAGTATGTATATTTTTAAATCACCCCACTAACTTAACTGACCTTTTACTCTTTGATGAGACTAAATTGAATTTACCTATATAATAACATTAATTCATCCAACAAATATTTATTAAGTGCCCTACTACATTTGACACATAGTGCCCTAATAGAGAACAAAACAAAACCCACTCTGGTGGATTTTTATATTCTATTGGAAAGTCATAGAAAACAAACAAACAAATAGGTCTGACTCTGAAAAAATGAATGAATGAATGAATAAAACTGGGTAAAAGGCTGTCAAGTAAATATGGTGTTCTGCTTTTTCTGATGAGGTAACATTTGGATAGAGGTCTAAATGCATTGAGGGAAAAGGCAACATTGATATATTTGGGGACAGTTTTTGAAGCAAGAAGAAGATTAAATACAAAGCTCCTGAGGTGGGATCAATAGGAATAGCACCATGTACCCAAACAGAGAGGTTGGTTACAGGTGGGGTGCAGATGAAGTCTTATATACCCTGATAATGACATTGGATATATGAAACGGGAAGTCATCCTAGAGTTGTAAGCCTAGAAAGCATGATTATCTGGTTTATTTAAAATATATTATTTTCAATAATATGAGATTAGATTTTCCAGTATAGAAACAGAGCACGAAGGTTACTCGAAATGTCCAGATAAGAGATGATGGAGCCAGAGGGTGGATGATTCACAGTTGAAGTGTATGAAGATGTTTAGTAAGCAACCTTTTTTCTTTCATTTTTTTCCAGTTTAATAATATAATATCTTTAAACCTTGGATTTAGCCCCGGGGGACTTAAAATGGTAAGGATTATTTTGGGGGAGTCAGGAGGTGAAGTTAAGCTCTAGACAGCATTCTGACGGCAGTGGGTGGTGTAAAAGGTAGTACATCTGTGTCTGTTCAATTATTATACCCACAAATTCACTTCAGATGGCAAATCTACTTTGGGACTCAGTGGATATGGGCTGGGATATACAAATCTACTTAGGAACTTACCAGTTAACAACTACACATATGTATCTACCAAGGATAGCCATTTCATGAGGACTTTCTCATATAGATATAATATATAGACTTTCATATATATATAAACATATATGAGAACTTTCATATATATAAATATATATGAGGACTTTCATATATATAGATATAAATATATATAAGGACTTTCATATATATAGATATAAATATATATGAGGACTTTCATATATATAGATATAAATATATATCAGGACTTTCATATATATAGATATAAATATATATCAGGACTTTCATATATATAGATATAAATATATATCAGGACTTTCATATATATAGGGATAATACCATGTACGATGCACCATGTAATATATAATTCATATATATGAATATATATGTGAATAGCACCATGTAATATATAATAGCACCTTGTAATATATAATTCATATATATGTGTGTGTGTATATATATATATATATATATATGGGTGTTAAATTTTAAATGAACTCTGCTGAACATCATCTGTAATATTTCTCTAGTTAGTAAGCTGAATAATGGTCTATTAAAAATGCACTCTATTCTCTCTTCAAACAAGAACAATTTAATGAGTGGCAGTGGATTGTTTTGCATTTGAAAAATATTTAAGTTGACTTGCCACACTTTGATTTCAGTGCAGGTTGTGTGTTATTTTTGTGTTGTTTCAAACCACACAGGTGTCATTTCTCAAAATGATCTGGAACATAATTACTCATCAATGAGTAAGAAAATTTTTTCTTAGTCCTTCTTTCTTCCTCTACATAAAGATTGACATTCATTTTCATAGAGCACAATTTTGAGGCTTAGATTTTAAGCTTTCTAATTGCATTTGCAAATAAATGTTATGCTTCCTGTAATTGAATAATGGAAACAGGAAATGCTAGTTTATCTCAACAAGATAAGCATCATCATTGTTTTCCTATTTTTCTGGAACCCGTAGGGCCATATTCAGCACTTGAGGTGACTAGCAATACTCCAGCATCTCAATTAAGAAAATGCTTTGAGAGACATTATGAATATCTTCCAATCCTTATTGGTCTAGGTTTTAGATGAGAATCCTGACATCTGTTCTTTGCTGTTCTGAAAGTGCTTTTCTGTAATCATTTGGTCCTTATACCACCTTCAGCATTAGGGAAATGAATTTTACTTTCATATTTTATAGAACTGGGAACTGACATGCTGAGTGATTAAGAGATCGGCCCCAGGTCATGTAGCCAAAAAATGATGGAAAAGAGAGTCAAACACAGGTATGCAGATTGGAAGTTCACAGTTCATTTTGTGCCTCCACTGTCCCTCCCAGTTCGGATGGGGTAGATGCAATAATAAACCAGACTCCTCCAATTACAAGTGACAAACCCAACTCAACCTGGTTTAAGCCAAAAGATGAATCTATAACGTGATGTTGGAGTCCACAAGTAAGACTGCTATGAGACTGGACTTACAGGTAAAACTATGCTTACAGTAGAAAAGACAAGGTAGAAATGCTATCCTCGCAAATCTGTTTCTATCAGCTCTGCCTTCTACTCTGTCAGCTTTAGTTTCAGGCTCCAAGTGGCGGTGTCTGGTCAGTCCAGGGCAAAAGAGAAAACTCACTTTCTAGTAGTTCTAGCATTGTGTTGGTCCATCTTGTGTTGCCATAACAGAATGCCTGAGGCTGGGTAATTTATAAAGAAAAGAAGTTTATTTGGCTTATAATTCTGGTGGCTGAAAAGTTTAAGATTGAGCAGCTCCATCTGGTGAGGGTCTCATGGTGCTTCCAGTCAGGGTGGAAAGTGGAAGGGGAGCAGGTATGTGTAAAGAGATCACCTGGGGAAAGAGAAAGCAAGAGAGAAACCAGGAAGGCCAGACACTTTTTAACAGCTCACTCTCATGGGAACTAATCCATCCCTGCCAGAGCAAGAACTCGCTTACCCCACAAGAAAAGGCTTTGATCTATTCATGGGGGATGCACCCCCATGACCCAAACTGCCTCCCACTAGGTTCCACCTCTCAACATGGCCACACTGGGGATCAAATGTCAACATGAGTTTTGGTGAAGACAAACCATATCCAAATGATTCACTGTGATTGAATGACTTGGATCATGTGTCCACCCTGGACCAATTGCATCATTCAGGAAGATAAAATTACTCTGATTAGCCAGGCCTAGGTCTCCATTCAAACCATGTGGATTGATAATAGAGGACTAATGTTCCCTCCAATAGGCTCAGGGTGCTATTACAAAAAGAAGGATAATAGCAAAACAGATATCCATTACAAACCTGTAAGAATATGAGACAATTTTGTCTGACCTGGCCCTGACATTTTCAGGTTTTGTTTTTTTTTTCTCTTTAACAATTGTGTTAAGTTGTTTTTTAACAATTGTGTTGAGTGTTTCTAAAATTGCAATATGAAAATTTGTAGTTGATTAATTTAAAATGTCTGTTAATAATTTCTGTTAAATGCCTTTCAATTTTGTGTTTTCCTGTCTCTGTCTCTCTAGCAGGCTTCTGGTACATAAATAAATGGCGATAGCATACAACAGCCCCAGCACCAGGCTGAGTGGGTTCAGATCATAGCTCTGTGACTTTTCTTGACTTGGATAAGTTAGTTAACCTCTCTGGGCTCCAGTTCCTTTTCTTCATTTGTAAAGTAGAGATAAAAAAGAATACTCACCTCATGGGATTGTTGGGAGGATCATAGATAATGCCTAGAAATTGTTTGGCATGTGTAAGTGTTCAGCAAATATTCAACCTGATTATTGAACAAATCCCTAACTGATTGGAACAGCTTCTGGAATTTAGGAAGTTATCAGTGAATATTAGTTTTTGCTTTCTTCCCTTCACCCAGCAGCATTTTTGGGGGTCTCAAGAAAGGGTAGATTCAAATGTTCTCTTTTACATTGCTTTCGATTCTCTTGCAATAAATGCAAGATGAAGCCTTTACAAATTGATGTATGTGAAGCCCACACATCTGGCTAGTTGACTATGATTCTAATTGCCCAATCTAATGCTTTTAGAAAATAATCACTTTCTTGCAAAACAAACAAACAAAAAATTTGTACTTGGCCAAAGAGAAATCAATCCTGTGTTCTGAATAGCTGAGTTCTCCTCAACATACAGAGCAATGCTCAGAATGGAAACAAGCATATAAATAACAGCTACAGAAAATTCAAAGCCTAGGTACAGAGCACCTTGATTCAGCACCTCTGGGAAATTAGAAACAGTCTCTTTTCAATTTAGTCTTAAAAAATCAGCTTCATCCACTTTGTTCTTAAGAAAAATGGAAGTTACAGTCAGAATTAAGTTTCCTGTTACCTGTATGAGAGTGACCATTGTGCCTGTTCTTACATGAAGCTGTAAATTTGATTATAAATACTTGCATACAAATGTGAAACAAAAGTCCTGGGGTAGAAGACGAAGCAAAGGAAGTTACCTCCAACTGTCTAAGTCAGTCATATCAATGACCAGCTTGGGATCATGTCATTGACCTTTGAAAATCCCCATTGCCTGCACCACCAGCTACCTCCAATTAAGCCAGGTTTTTGTGTAACTGTGGCAGAATATCAAGTGGATCAGCAGACTTAAAGCAGGAGTTGATGCTGGATGCTCCCATATTAATATGACAATACCACGAATATTTTGGTATTTTTCTTAGTAGTTTATATGTATATATAGAACTTCATGAAGCACTTACATTTTCTAATAGCATTCACTCTTTAAAATAATCACTAAAATGGTTTATCGTGTTCCTTTTTTAAATGTGGAGATGGAAATTGTAATTCAGGGAGGTTTGACTTATGTAAATTTGTGTGGTTTGTAAGCAGTAAGGAAGCCAGGCAAAAACAAACACTGAGTCGGAGTAGTATCATAATTAGGGTGAGTTTGGGAGATGGACTCCACGTATGTGGTCGTATTTAACATTTGAAGGCTGAGTTTCTACCTCCACAAATAATTGTAATGAGACCTGTCAAGGATTAAACCGGATAATACAGGTAGGACATTGATCACAGGGCTTAGCTCACAGAAATGGTAATTGCAATACCATTGCAATAATGGTAGCTTTTAATATTACTATTTTCATTCTCACCCTAGAATTTTTTAAGCAATATATTTTATTTCCTCACAGTCAATACAATACATGTGTAGTTCCAGGCATGAGCATTTTCTGTAGAAAAATCAAAATGATCTTTTCTATTTCCCTGGCAAAATATAGTTTCTCAAATTAGTTCATGATAGACAAAATCTCCAGCACCCATACAACTATTGCATTTGAAACCAGAGTTTTGGGGATTATATGTCTAGATATTTGCTAAATCTTCATTGAAAATTGTTTCCTTGCAGAACATGCATGTTTAAAATAGCCAAAGAAATGTGTGTTGAATCACCTAGATTATTGACTTAAAAAAATTAAATGTCAAATATCCTCCTAAAAGCTTCCTGACAGAATGACAAGTTAAATTTTTCACAAAACAGTTTGGCCTCTAAAACAATCAGTTGCAAAATGCCAGAAGTAACCAGGAGGGGTGATTCATGACTTCCACACCTGTTTTGAGGTAAAGAAGCCAACAGTGGGTGGCAATTACACCAAGGCAGCCATGTGGACTCCCCCTCCTTCTTGGCCAATTAACGCTAAAAAAGATCCTTTGTATTTGTGAAAAAGATGACTTGGGCCTATCTCTTGAAAATTCAAGGTTGGCATATTATGGGTGCATATTGAAATATTCTGATCATTAGGCAAAAAAAGAGACTGTAAATAAGTTGGCTTTCATAATGCTGTTTTTCAAGTCAACTTATTACTCGCAGGGTTTCTCAAAGCATGACACATACCTCACCTTTATGAAAATCATCCAGAGTACTTAATATAAATTCGGGTTTTCAGGCCCTGCCTTGGATGGACTAAATTAGAATCTTAGGGCATAAGGCCCTGAAATCTTTATTTCTAAAAAGAACCCCAAGCGATACTTTTATGAATGGGTTGAATAAGCTTGTATGCACGTGTGCAAATCTTTATAAATAATCATACTAGAAAAAATAAGTCAATGCTTGTTTGGATTTCAATCCAGAATGACTCTGATCCCTTTCTAAATATTTATCTTCTCCTCGCCTGTGCAGTCCCAGGTTTCATCCTAACAATAAATTTCAATACGAAACAGCTCTAAGAACTCTAGCAGCTTGAAGCTGGAAGCCATCATTCTCAGCAAGCTAAGACAAGAACAGAAAACCAAACACCGCATGTTCTCACTCATAAGTTGGAGTTGAACAATGAGAACACATGGACACAGGGAAGGGAACAGCACACACAGGGGCCTGAGCTGGGGTAGGGGGCTGGGGGAGGGATAGCATTAGGAAAAATACCTAATGTAGATGACGGGTTGATGGGTGCAGCAAACTGCCATGGCACACGTATACCTATGTAACAAACCTGCATGTTCTGCACATGTATCTCAGAACTTAAAGTATAATAAAAAAAGAAAAGACAAAAACAGAAAACTAGCAGCTTGTACAATGTGGAGAACAAAGGCCATTTCTGCATCTCAGACGTGTTGGACATTGGGTGCGTTTGTGAGACACTGGGCAACTCACCAAGTTCTTTCCCTTTCCCACTGGCCTTAGTAGCAGGTCTCTCCTCTCACTTCTTGTATATACATGGTCTTCAACTCTGTCATTTAGGGAATACAATTAGAAATAAAATTCTGGAGTCTGCCTGCAGTTATTTAAGTAGGTTACTAATAAACACGTGGCAAAATTATTTTATATTTTTTCATTTTAGTAATGTAATGATAGTTACATTCAAAACACATGCCCTCATGCAACTGTAGGTATACACACACACATACACAGAGACACACACAAGTTGAGCTATCCAATTAGAAAATTTTAAAATATACACATATAGTGTATATATACTATGTAATATATACATATAGTGTATATATACTATGTATAATATACATATAGTATATATACTATATATAATATACATATACTACATATAATATACATATAGTATATATACTATATATAATATACATATAGTATATATAGTATAATATATATAATATATAGTGCATAATATATAATATATAGTGTATAATATATATAATATATAGTATACTATATATTATATATAATATAATACATATGTGATATATAGCATATATAGTATATATCTTAAAAACCATTTTCTCCATCTTATATTTTAAAATCCTTTCATATTGTATTCAGCTATTCTACCATGGGGGAGGGGCAAAATTGAAACAGGAGTAATCTTGTAATGTCATTAATGGGTAGGATGTTTTTCCTCATTCTTGCCAATTACAAACAATAATGTTCGCCCCCCTCCTGACATAGGATGTAAAATGTCCTTTGCTCTCACTTAATTAAAAACAAAATCCAGCTTTTTTCAAATCACTAAATTAACATAGGAAGAGTTATTAAATTAAACCTGTGCTGTGCAATTAAAACAAACTTTCACATCATTTCTCTAGAGGTAATGAAAAAGGTTAAATGTACAACCAGAGCTTTCTGCTAATCCATAAAGAAGTCCACAGGGCCCAAGTGAGTTGCAGAGCCATCTCCAAGACAGAGTGACTGCTGTGTGAAGCAGTCAAGGCCCACTGAAAGCATAAGACTCGTTTCCTATACTTCGAGACAAAGCAGACACTTCACACTGGATACAAGGGAATTGAGATTTATGGAATTTGTTGATTATGTCTATTCTATAGGCATACATCTTGTTTCATTTAATCCTTATAACTGCCCTAACGGGTGGGCCCAGCTATCTCCTTGATAATATGAAAATCAAGGTCGTTTAGCCAGCAAGGGGCAGGAAATATTCCATCCCAGGATGGCCTGATTAGGGACATCCACCCTAATTGTTCATTCCACCAAGGAGGTTCCAATTCAAGACCCTACATGTGCTGGCTGTGTCTCTCCTCAGTGTCCCCATGTTGAACCACAATACCTTTTACTCCTTTCATTCTTGTCTAGGGATTGGAAGACTATGGCCAAATCCAGCCACTGCCTGTTCTTATAAATAAAGTTTTATTGGAACACAGCCACCTCCATTCATTTAAATATTGCTCATGGCTGCTTTTATGCTACTACTACAGAGTCAAGTAGTTGTAACAGAGACCTCATAGCCCACAGATACTAGAACCTCTGTTACCTGGATTTTCAAATAAAAAGTTTGCTGGCCCCTGCTCTGGTCATACTTGGAGTCTTCTCTGCCCCAAGATTAGAACAGGTCCTTTCTTGTCCCTCAGGTTCTCCCCACATGCTGTCCCCTCTGCCTGAAGCTAACTTCTTGGTATCCTTTTATCGGGGACTGTCTCATCTTTCAGGACTGTTTTCAAAGGACATTTCCCTGAGGGGTCATCACTCATTAACCAGGCCCAGGCTTTATTTTTTCATGGCTGCCATGCTCTTTGTTTTAAATGTAATACTTTATATGTTGTCAGCCTAGAACAGAGCTCCACGTGGGTAGGGATCACATCTATGTATTCATTTGACACAAGCAAGGCCCAGCTGTCCTGGAATGGGTGCTCACGTAATAAATTAATATTCTAGAAGAAATTTGGCAGAAAAAGATAACCTGTAGCAGAGATAGTCTCTATGACTTATTCTAGAAAATCACTGTTTAAAATGAGGAAAACTTGCTCTTTAAAACTACCATTACATGTAGAGATAGAACTACATAGAGTTAAAAATATATTTGTAGATATAGAACCCGTCATGTGAATAAGCCGTTGTTAAAAGAGATTAAACCTTTTTAATAAGGTGTAATAAGGTAAGGACAAGTAGCACCCAGCATTAGGTTAGGTTTTATTTCAAAAGTTGGCTTATTACAACCCCAGATGGTTTTTCCATCATCATATCTGGTGGTTAAATTTCACTGCCCCTCACCAACTTTAAGACTAACAATCTTTAGTAGTTATGAAGCAAGGCAGATATTTAGGGCATTAGAGAATATTCCAATTCCTCCTTTTCTAGGTGAAAAGCAGACACCACAGGCATTTTAAAAAACAGGTCAAAAGCGAACCTTATCTTGGTCAGCCTGTCTCACCGGACTTTGTGCACCTCCCCTCACTTCCTAATCAGTCCCTTCCAGGCCCTCATTAATGTACGATTTTATCTAGCAGATAGGAACTCAAGAATTTTACAGTTTAATAGACTGATTAAAGTAAGCACATATCTAATTGTCTTAGGCAGTTCCCCTCAAGAAAGGTAAGAAAAAGTGTAGTGAGGCCTAAAAAGCACTGTTCAGCAGAGCAGTTAAAAGAACAGGTTAGATTCAAATCCAGGTATGTGAGGATGCATTTGTATGTGTGTGAACATATATATATGAAATATACATTTGATTGTTTCAGTATAACTTCTCCAGTGTTTTCACTTGGCAATATTTTTCATGTTGCAATCTTAAATATCTTCCCTATTCTTTTTAAAGGCTGTATGATATTCCACGAGAAATTAGACACTCTTGTGTTCTCTAAAACACTTCAAGCTTCTGTTACGATAACCCCCATGGCTGTTATTTTACATGGCTGTGGGAACTGAGCTGATCAGGGCTAAGAAAATAGTTCTAATAGAGACTGTTTTCAATCTCAGTGGTTTTAGGTCAGGAACTGAATGCACTTGAAGGACTTAGAATTTGATATCCAATTAATATAGAAAATATGAATATATAGTTGAATATAGAAAGGAGCATTATTAGTGGACGATAGATGGAATAAGATTTAGTGAAAAGAGTTTAGATCATTTTTATTTTTAGGCCTCAGACAAATCTGAAATGCTTAACAGAATAGAGTGTGGCAAAGAAATACTTCTCAAAATTATTCAAAGTAATTTTTAGTAATTTACTCAAAGTAAATTTGGAACATCAAAATTTCAACATATTATTAGATTCTCTACCCAGAAGTCCCATGTGTTAATTCCCAATATCATCAGTCTGTCCCTATTACACCTTTGAAATACCTATGCTATTGCATTGCATTGTCTTTATTTGTGCATGCCTGCTGCCTTAACTCTGAGCTTATTTTGAAGGCAGAAACTGTGTCTTATTCATTTGTATATTACCAGTATCTGACACAGTACCCAACACAATGTAGGTCCTAAAAAAGTTTTTGGAATGAATGAATTAATCAATGGCTTCATTAAAAACATTTGATCCATATGCCAATGTTAGGAAGACAGTTTGCTTTAGGATCAAGCAAACCTGGTTTTTAAATTGCTCTGCCATTTACTAGCTACGAGACTTTAGAGGAAGTAAACTCTCAAGGCCCAATTTTCCACCTGTAAAATGGGGTGATAATATCCTTATAGAAGCACTGCATGGATTAAACGAAGTAGGACATCTGTATTGGTTAGCTTTTGATGCATAACAGATTACCCCACTTTTGGCGCCTTAAAACAATAAACATTTATTATTTCTCACACATCAGTGTCAGTTCATCTAAGATGGTCTCGCTCACATGTCCAATAATTGGCAGGCTATTGGCTCAGATACCCTGGTTCTTCTCCACAGGGCTTCTCTAGCAGAAGATTTCAGGCTCATTCTCTTGGTGGCCTTGGGGTCCAAGGGCAGTGGGAGAGAGCAAGCCCAGATGTGCAAAGCACCTTTCAAGCCTCTACTTATATCAAATTTCCTATTGTCTCATTTGCCAAAGTAAACTACATGACCAATCCCAGAATCAGCATGGGAGGAGTCTACCCAAGAAGCAGATGGAGGCTGGGCAGTTATTGCAGCTATTTTGCAATCAATCGACACCCAGCCTCTTAAGTGTTTAGCACAGTGTCTAGAAAATAAAAACATTTGGCTGGGCGCAGTGGCTCACGCCTGTAATCCCAGCACTTTGGGAGGCCGAGGCGGGTGGATCACAAGGTCAGGAGATCGAGACCATCCTGGCTAACATGGTGAAACCCTGTCTCTACTAAAAATACAAAAAATTAGCTGGGCACGGTGGCGGGCGCCTATAGTTCCAGCTACTAGGGAGGCTGAGGCGGGAGAATGGCGTGAACGTGGGAGGCGGAGCTTGCAGTGAGCAGAGATGGCGCCACTGCACTCCAGCCTGGGTGACAGAGGAGACTTCATCTCAAAAAAGAAAAAGAAAAACATTTAGTTTAGGTTAGCAATAATCATACCACAACCACTGTTGTTATTATACAAAAAAGCATTTTCTATAAAGAAAATTATCATATATGATCATATATATCATATATCATCATATATAATTTCCATGATACTTTCTTGAGATCCTTCTTAGCTTCTAACTGCTCCATCTGTAAGTCTCTGCCTTATCAGGAATCCATCTCTCTTCTTTCACATGGAATTATTACTACTGACAGCTGATGATGATACTTATATCTTGAGATGGAATCTAAGTCTGGGTTCCCTCCAAATCAGAATTTCAGCAAGAACTTTGAGGCAGAT